>NC_133555.1:60530279-60840813 GCF_048773025.1 Camelus bactrianus | reverse complement strand
CAGTACATTTGAGAACAGAGGTAAGAGGATGAGCAATGAGAATTGGAAATAACTGAAGCCTAAGAATTGGGAAATAGAGTGACCGAATCTGAGTAATTCTTTCAGACAAAGCCTTGTACTGAAAATAATTTAAGCTTCTGGATTAAGGAAATGTATCTTTTCAAAAGCAATAAAAATGTTAAACTAGTACTGAATGACATCATTAGGCCAAATTTCAAGGGAAAGTGGGAACTCAGTGAGGTAAGTGGAGCATGGAAGCTGTTGTCAAACAAAGGAATGTGCCATCAATTTTGAAGGTGTGTGATAAGGGGACAGAATTCAAAAGCCAGAGCTCACCCAAAGAGTCTATGGGGATGCAATGTACTTGATGACCATAGTTAATAATACTGTATTACATATTTGAAAGTTGCTAAGAGAGTAGATATTAAACGTTCTCATCATAGAAAAAAATATATATAGCTATTTGTGGCAATGGATATTAACTAGACTTATTGTGATCATATGTATGAAATACATAAATATGATATATATATATAATATACCTATCTCAAAACCATGATTTTGTGCACCTGAAAGTAATATAATATTATATGCCAGTTATATCTCAATTTAAAAATAATGTAAAAATGCATGAACTAAAATATCAAAGGAGAAAAGAAGAAAAATAAAGGTAAAGGACTTAGGTTTTAATAACATGATATTAACCAATTATGAGAAATAAAAGCAATATAAAGGGATGTATAATTCTATATTCTTGCCTCTCAAGAACACTGAAGATTAATGCAATGACAACACAGTTCCATTCAACACAAAAGGTGATGAAGCTTCAATGGCAAAGTGTCTTTATTAATGAAGAAATATGTTTTGCTTGAACATTAAAAATTCCAAGCTTGAAATTCCCATAGTAGAGCCCTAGTAAAGCATTCTTGCTGCAGTTTGAGGGGCTTAAACTTTCACTTCAAAAAATAACTTCTGATCAGAATACTCCCTAATCTATATGAGGCAAATGAATAACTGTGCATTGTTTGTTTTTTTCAGCTTAAAGGGAATAGATGCTATCTCATCTCTCCTGAAAATTATCCATTATTTCACACCTCCTAGAGTCGTTAATTAGAATTCCAGCATTATTTGATAATAAAACTAGAATGGGTTTTATTATACATAAAACTATATGTTATAATAGAAAATATAATAACAGTATAATATATATTAATCACTTATTGTATTCCTGGAACTGTGTTAAACTTGCTCAATGTTAATATATTAAATGTGATCACTATACACCTTGTGTGATTCTCAATGTGATTGTGCCATTTGTCAATTCATTGACTTCCCAATTCCAAGTCTACTCTTTATTCTCTATTCTGAAAAAATACAGCTGAACTCCTCAAGTATTTTTCCTTGGCAAAGTGGCAAAGTTCAGCTTTGTCAGTAGAAAGTGTTAGGAGGACAGACAGGGTCTAGTAGGAGAACTCCTTTAGATATTGAAAGACTAAACTAGTTATTCTTAACATTTTCTGTACATAAACATCAACAGGGATGCTCTTAAAAATGCTCACAGTTGATCTTTGGACCATCACCAGAGTGTCTGATTTAACAGAGCTGGACTTGGAGCTAAGCATGAGTGTTTTTTTAAGGCCTCCTCCCCAAGTGATTTTAATTGCAAGCCAAGGATGAAAACAACTGGAGTACACCTACAAAGAAAGTGTGAACTTGAAGGGAATCTGCCTTCCCTCACTCCCAATGCATTATATTCAATGTTGATTTGATACAGTATGGAAAGGAGAGAGAAGAGAAGCAAAAAAAGATTCATGGCTATCATATTTATTTGCAGCCCGGGGTTTGTTTTAAAGTGTATGTTTTGTTATTATTCAAATATGGTGAGGCCAACAGATAAGGAGATGATTGTCATTGAAAAGACGGTTTGTTATTCACAGCTCCCAAGAGGAGAGGGCATGCCATGCCAATGTGGGGCCACACAAGAAAGTGCCAGGGTCAGTAAGGAGCAGAGTGAGCAAGGTGAAACCTGGGCAAGAGCTTTATTGTGGCTGCTGCTGGAAGGGGAAATGGAAAGGGTGAAGCAAAGTAGGCAGGGTTAAGATTGGTTAGTTTGAATAATTTCAGCAGGCTGTATGGTATGGGGGTGTCCATAGTTGACTGATATCTGATCCTCAGGTGATTAGAGCAGTTGGATAGTGGCCCAGAGTGTGAAGGCTGATAGAGGAGGTGGCTGGAATACAGCCTATTGATTGGTTGGTTTTTATACAAAAGGCAAACTTGCAAGGGAGTCCTTTACTATTTCTAAGAATTGGCTAACCCTAGATTGATCAGTCTCTTCAGGGACTGCAAAATCCCAAGATACCAAACCATTAAATACAGAAGCTAGTAAATATAGTTACAGGGTTGCACCTCTTGGATGGTCCAGGAACTCAAGCCAAAATTTTGGTGTAGGATGACTCTGGACTGGTAATATCCACAGGCACCTTAAAGAATTAAATATGAATCCTTCACAATGGAAGATAATTTTACCTTATTCATCTTACAATTCCAACAAGGAATTTTAAAAGAAATTAAATAGCAATAACAATTTAAAAATTTCCAAGCTCAAAAGGAAACAATGAGCAAACACCCCTCCAAAAAAAAAAAAAAAAGAATAAAGTGACTAACAAAATTTAAATGTTGAAAATTATTGAATACAGATTACAAACTCGTAAGCTTTCTCTGTTTAAACAAATAAAAGACAAACTTTAAAATATTTGCAAGTAATAGAAAATTATATAGTGACAGCAAATTTCAAAAGGAATGGAAAAGTCTTTAAATGAAAAATGGAATAGCTGAAATTAAAAACCCAAAATATATTATTAAAAGTAGATTAGAGACATCTGACAAGAGAACTGCTGTTCTGGGTGACAAGTCAGAATACAATATCCTGAGTGCAGCACAGAAGAGGAAGTAGGAGGAGAAGGAGAAGAAGATATGTAAGAGAAGTGAGGCATCTTAGAGGATAAGGCAAGAAAATCTAAACTATATGAAATGGGTGTTCCAGAACCAAATTGAGATTAATGCAGAAGCAGTTTTAAAGAAATATCAACAGCCAGAAAGAAATTAACAAAATGGCAATAATTGCATACCTATCAATAATTACTCTAAATGTAGATGGACTAAAGTCTCCAAACAGAAGACATAGAGTGACTGAACGTATGAAAAACAAGATCTATGTATATGTTGTCTACAAAAGACTCACTTTGGATCAAGATACACACAGACTTAAAGTGAAGGAATAGCAAAATATATCCTATGAAAAGGGAAACAAAAAGAAAGCTGGGGTGGCAATACTTACATCAGACAAAATAGATTTAAAACAAAGACTGTAAAAAGAGACAAAGAAGAGCATTACATAATGATAAAGGGATCAATTTAACAAGAGGATGTAACAATTGTATGGGGGGAAGGTATAGTTCAAGTGGTAGAATTCTTGCTTAGCATGCATGAGGTCCTGGGTTCAATCCCTAGTAGCTCCTCTAAAAATAGACAAAGCTAATTATCCTGCCCCCAAAATTAAATAATTAAATCATACAATAATAAATAAAATATTTTTAAAAGATGACACAAGACTTGTAAATATCTATGCATCCAACATAGGAGTACATAAATGCACAAAGCAAATATTAACAGACACAAAGGGAGACAGTAAGATAATAATAGTAATGACAATAATACAATAATATTTGAGGACTTTAACACCTCACTTACATCAATGGCTAGATCACAGAAAAGCAGAAAGGAAACAATGACTTTTAACAATACTTTAGACCAGATGAACATAATAGATAAACACAGAACATTCCACCCAGAGGCAGCAGATACATATTCCTTTCAAATGCACATAAAGCATTCTACAAGATAGATCAGATGTGAGGCCACAAAACAAAACTCAATAAATTTAAGAAGAGTGAAATTATATTAAGCATCTTTTCTGATCAAAATGGTATAAAATTAGAAATCAATTATAATAAGAAAGCTGGAAAAAAAAAAGCCACAAACACATGGAGGCTAAAGATCAAGGTTCTAAAAAAGTAAATGGGTGAACAAAGAAATCAAAGAGGAAATTAAAAAATACCTTGAAACAAATTAAAATAGAAATACAGCAATCCAAAATCTATAGGACAGAGCAAAAATCATTCTAAGACAAAAATGTGTAGTTATAAAGGCCTATCTTGGGAAACAAGAAAGCAAATAAGCAATCTAAACTTACACCAAAAGAAACTAAAGCAAACAAACAAATAAACAAAGAAAGCCCAAAGTGAGTAGAAGGAAGGAAATACTAGAACAGTATGAGGGGAGGAGGAGAGAGAGAGAAGGGACAGAAAGTTTATTAGAAAGAAATAATGGTTGAAAATTTCCCAAATTTATGGATGGAAATAAATATCCATATTCATACAGCATAAAAAAGCCAAAGGGAATGGATTCAAAGTCGACACTGAGATACATTATAAGCAATTGTCAAATAAAAGATGAAGACAGACTTTACAAAGTGTCATTAAAAAAAATAACTTGTCACATACAAGGGAACCCATAACTATGAGAGAATTTCCTTTTTTTTAATGTTTTTATTAATTTAAAATCACTTTACAATGTTGTGTCAAATTCTAGTGTAGAGCATAATTTTTCAGTTATACATGAACATATATATATTCATTGTCACATATTTTTTTTCTTGGAGCTACCATAAGATCTTGTATATATTTCTCTGTGCTATACAGTATAATCTTGTTTATCAGTTCTACAATTTTGAAATCCCAGTCTATCCCTTCTCACCCTCCACCCCCTTGGCAACCACAAGCTTGTATTCTATGTCTATAAGTCTATTTCTGTTTTGTATTTATGCTTTGTTTTTTTTTTGTTTGTTTGTTTTTATTTTTAGATTCCACATATGAGTGAACTCATATGGTATTTTTCTTTCTCTTTCTAGCTTACTTCACTTAACATGACATTCTCCAGGAACATCCATGTTGCTGAAAATGGCGTTATGTTGTTGGGTTTTATGGCTGAATAGTATTCCATTGTATAACTATACCACTTCTTCTTTATCCAGTCATCTGTTGATGGACATTTAGGCTGTTTCCATGTCTTGGCTATTGTAATAGTGTGCTATGTAACATTGGAGGTTGATGCTATGTCATCTGGGGTCTTAAGGTGTCCATGCTGGAATTCGGTTGTTCCTTTTCTCTTAGCCAGGAGTGGGATTCCCTGGGTCATATATTAAGTCTGTTCCTAGTCTTTTGAGGAATCTCCATACTGTTTTCCACAGTGGCTGCACCAAACTGCATTCCCACCAGCAGTGAAGGAGGGTTCCCTTTTCTCGACAGCCTCTCCAGCACTTGTCATTTGTGGATTTTTAAGCTATGGCCATTCTGACTGATGTGAGGTGAAACCTCATTGTAGTTTTGATTTGCATTTCTCTGATAATTAGTGATATTGAGCACTTTTTCATCTGCCTATTGATCATTAGTATGTCTTCCTTGGAGAATTGTTGTTTAGCTCTTCTGCCCATTTTTGGATTGGGTTTTTTCTTTTATTAAGTCATATGAGCTGCTTATATATTCTGGAGATCAAGCCTTTGTCAGTTTCATTTGCAGAAATTTTCTCCCATTCCATAGGTTGTCTTTTTGTTTTACTTATTGTTTCCTCTGCTGTGCAGAAGCTTGTAAGATTCATTAGGTCCCATTTATTTATTCTTGCTTTTACTTCTATTGCTTGAGTAGACTATTCTAGGAGAACATTCTTGAGATGTATGTCAGATAATATTTTGCCTATATTTTCTTCCAGGAGGTTTATTGTATCTTGTCTTATGTTTAAGTCTTTGATCCATTTTGAGTTTATTTTTGTGTATGGTGTAAGGGAGTGTTCTAGCTTCATTGCTTTACATGTTCTGTCCAGTTTCCTCCATACCATTTGCTGAAGAGACTGTCTTTATTCCATTGTATACTCTTGCCTCCTTTGTTGAAGATGAGTTGACAAAAAGTTTGTGGGTTCACTCATACCAGTCATTCTCAAACTCTTCCAGAAGACTGAACAGGAGGGAATACTCCCAAACTCATTCTATGAAGCCATCATCATCCTGATACCAAAACCAGGCAAAGACACTACCAAAAAAGAAAATTATATGCCAGTATCACTGATGAACATACATGCCAAAATCCTCACCAAAATATTAGCAAATAGAATCCAACAACACATTAAAAAGATTATACATCATGACCAAGTGGCGTTCATCCCAGGGACACAAGGATGGTTCAACATATGCAAATCAATCAATGTAATACATCACATCAACAAGAGAAAGGACAAAAACCACATGCTTATCTCAATAGATGCAGAAAAAGCATTTGATAAAATTCAACACCCATTTATGATAAAAATTCTTACCAAAGTGGATATAGATGGAATATATCTCAACATAATAAAAGCTATATATGACAAACCTACAGCCAGCATAGTACTCAATGGTGAAAAACTCAGCAGCTTCCCACTAAAATCTGGGAGAAGACAAGGATGCCCACTATCACCACTCATATTCAACATCATCTTGGAAGTTCTAGACACAGCAATCAAGCAAGAGAGAGAAAAGTGTTCCAAATTGGAAGAGAAGAGGTAAAAGTGTCACTATATGCTGACGACATGTTACTATATATAGAAGACCCTAAAAGGTCCACACAAAAACTACTAGATCTGTTTAAAGAATTCAGCAAGGTAGCAGGTCACAAGGTTAACGTTCAAAAATCAGTTTCATTCCTTTACACTAACGATGAATCAACAGAAAAAGAAAGTAAAGAAACAATCCCCTTTAAAATAGCACCCAAAATAATAAAATACCTAGGAATAAATCTAACCAAGGAGGTGAAAAAATTATACAGAAAACAATAAACCACTGATGAAGAAAATTAAAGAAGACTTTAAAAAATGGAAAGATATCTCATGTTCTTGGATTGGAAGAATCAATATTGTTAAAATGGTCACACTACCCAAGGCAGTGTACAGATTTAATGCAATCCCTATCAAATTACCCAGGGCATATTTCACAGAAATAGAACAAATCATAATAAAATTATATGGAACCAGCAAAGACCTAGAATTACAAAAGCATTACTGAAGAGAAAGAAAGAGGCTGGAGAAATAACCCTCCCAGACTTCAGACAATACTACAGAGCTACAGTCATCAAGACAACATTGTATTGGTACAAAAACATACATATGGACCAATGGAACAGAATAGTGAGTCCAGAAATGAGAGAATTTCTCAGCATAAATCTTATAGGCTAGAAAGGAGTAGAACGATATACTCAAAATGCTGATAGAAGAAAAACTGTAAAATAAGACTACTATATCCCACAAAATTGGTATTCAAAAGTGAAGGAGAGATAAAGACATTCTGAGACAAACAAAAGCTGAAGGAGTTCATCACCACGAAATACTAACGGGAGTTATTCAAGTTGAAAAGAAAAGACACTAAATAGCAACAGGAAAGTATACCAAAGTATAAAACTCACTGATAAATATAAATATATAAACAAATATGGAATATTGTACACTGTGATAGTAGTGTGTAAGTCACAGTTTATTTTGGTTTAAGAGTTAAAAGAGAAAAATGTTAAAAATAAACATAATTATAAAAATTTATGAATGGATGCACAATATAAAAATATATAAAATGTGACAACAAATATAAAGTTGGAGAAGTAAAAGAGTAGAGTTTTTGTATGTGATTGAAGTCAAGTTATTGTCAGTTTATAGAGAGACATTACTCTAAGATATTTTATGCAAGCCTCATGGTAACCACATGACATGAAAATACCAACAGAGGAGAAAAAAGAAAAAGAGAAAACAATCAAAGAGTAACAAAAATCAACAAAACACAGAGGAAGACAGCAAGAAAGGAAAAGAGTAAAAAAGAACTATAAGACAGACAAAGCTATCAACAGTTAATGTCCAGCAACAAATGAGTAGATTAAGAAAATGTGGTCTAATCATACAATGGAATATTACTCGGCTTTAAAAAGGTAAGGAATTCCCACCATTTAACACAACATTAATGAAACTGGAAGACGTTACATAAGCAAATTAAGTTGGTCACAGAGGACAAATACTGCATGATTCTACTTACATGAGGTGCCTAAAAATTGTCAAAGTCATAGATGTAGTGAATAAAATGCTGGTTGCCAGGAGCTATGAAGAGGATGAAAGGGAGATTGGTTGTTCATTAGGTTGTCAGTTGCACAAGATGTGTATGTTCTAGAGAGCTGCAGTATAGTACTATGCCTACAGTTAACAATACTGCACTACAAACTTAAAAACTTGTTAAGACATATAAAATAGATAAACAAGTTTATACTGTTTAACACAGGAAACTATATTCAGTATCTTGTAGTAACATATAAAGAAAAAGATATGAAAATTAATATATGTATGTATATATATGACTGAAACATTATTCTGTGTATCAGAAATGGATGCAACATTGTAAACTGACTAAACTTTAATAAAAATTAAATTAAAAAATGTGTGTGTGTATGTGTATACATATTATATATATAAATATATATATATATATAAAATATATATATATAGCAGTTTGGCCCACTAAAATGTTTTTGAAGCAACAGCACTGCAGAAATAATGAACAAATGCAACACCCAGATTTTTGTTTTCAAATTTTTGTTCACTTAAAAAAATGTAGCAAACAATGTTCCTTAGAGAAATCTCAGATTGATTGCAGGTGGAGGGGAAAAACACAAAATGTGGCTATGATATAGTTTGGTGCCAGAAAACAAAAGTACACTCAAAGATTAAGGAGGTCATATCAAATAGGTCATATCAAATATGCCAAATGGACATATCATGGGCAAGTTTGGGATAATTTTAATATCAAAAAGACTCATGACTATAAGTGATTTTAATCACATAACCTAAGCCGGTATCCAGATATAACTTCAGCAATAGGAAACATAGGGAAAGAAAAACAAGATAAAAGACACCATGAGAAAATAAACATGTGGGATATTCTATATGAAAAGTAGTTTCTTTTAAAAATCAACGCTGTTTTTAAAATGAATAACAAGTTAAAAACACAAAATGATACTTCTAGTTTTATATAAACAGATATAACAAATAAATATAGGACATGATACTTGGTTTGACCCTGATTCAAAGATATAAATAAATGATACAGCTATAAAAGTATGTTAGATGCAATTGGGAAATTCAAATATTGGTTATCAGGTTATATTAGAGAATTATTAATTACCATTTTTTCCCAGTTACACTAATAACACATGTTTATTTAGGAGAAGTTACTTATTCTTGTGAGATGCATGCTGAAATACTTAGGGGTATTGTGAAGTGTCATGAAACAAGTTTTAAATGGTTCATCGAAAAAAGTATGTAGAGAGAGAAAGTAAACGTGACAAAATATTAACAAATTTTAAATCTTAATGGAAGGTATATGGGTGTTCATTGCACTATCTTTTCCACTTTTCTGTATGTTTAAAATGTATCAATTTAATGTTTGGAGAGAGAAAAGAACCGTCAAAGTGTAGAAAGGCATTCTTGCAGTGTTGTTAAAAATATTATAACTCAGGGTACGATCTAAATGCACTGCAAAAATAAATCACTTAAACACATTTAGTACAGTTGGTCCAGCCACAGAATGAATTCAGTCAATCAGTGAACAGTTATCAGGCATCAATACTACCCTAAGCCCTGAGGACAGAGTGATAAAGAAAATAGAGAAGGCCTCTGCTCTCAGGGGAGAGCCAAAAACAAGCCAACAAATAAATGAACAAATTCATTACCAATAGGACTGGTGTATGGCATGAAGGAAATAATAAATGACAGAGGAGTTTCCCTAGATTGAGGGAGAGGGAAGGTTACGTTGGGGTGGCAGTATTTGAGCTGAGGCTTGAGTGACAACAAGGAGCTGCCACGGGGGACACCTCTTAAATCTTCCCATCCTCACAAGGGATAGCAGAGTGTAAAGACACTGATGTGAGCATGAGGACGGCTACACAGGTGAAAAAGATGAGCACGGCTGAGGAACATGTTTGCAGTTATGGTGCTGTGTGAGAAGAGGGGTCTAGAACATCTTCTCTAATAGGATACAACTCTTCAAAGATACATGTACACACAGAATGATACAATGCAAACCACCAACAGCTTGTCACTGTATTGACATCACAGGAGACCTTTCTCTTTCTCTCACTATCTGTTTTTCCCAAGGTACAAATGAACATGTGACTTTTATATAGATATAGATTGATGATATAGATATAGATATAGATATAGATATAGATATAGATATAGATATAGATATAGATATAGATATAGATATAGATATTTTAAAGGCTTATGCACCCTTCTGGAGGGAAAAAAAAAAGCAGCAGAAATAGCTCAGTAACTCCCTGGCACCCTGAATGAAGTTCAATCTGGACACTTGAGAAGGACCATTCTGATCCCAACTAGTCACAATCCAAGAGCTGCACACTGCCTGTCCAAAGGCGTCCACTCTTTGCAGGGAACAGCTTCATACATTTATGAAATGCTTTGCTTTCTTCCTTGACTCTAAACCTTGGGACTAGGACAGAAAATAGGGGAAACTTCTCATAAGCTACCAACAACAGAAGACTAGCTGAGCCTAAACAAACAAACAAACAAACAAACACAGCAATTAATTAATTTTTTTAACATTTTTTATTGATTTATAATCATTTTACAATGTTGTGTCAAATTCCAGCGTTCAGCACAATTTTTCAGTCATACATGGACATACACACACTCATTGTCACATTTTTTTCTCTGTGAGCTACCATAACATTTTGTGTATATTACCCTGTGCTATACAGTATAATCTTGTTTATCTATTGTACAATTTTGAAATCCCAGTCTATCCCTTCCCACCCTCGGCCTCCCTGGTTAATCTTTTTAAAGTGTAGCTATGACTGATTCAGCATCCTGTTTACAGCCAAGGAGGAAAGCAACCTACCAGTTGCTCGTTAGTGGGAGCCTGATGATTGGCTGCTCAGCCACAGATATCCACAAGAGGGCAGCAGAGGAGTTTGCTTGCTCAAACACAATCCCATATGCCCTATCCTCCAGGGCCTCCATTCTTCCCTCTTCACCCACTCTTTTAGTTCCCCCCTCAAAATGATCTCCTGCTTTTCAGCTTACCGTGGAGAATAAATCTGTTGGATCTCCAACTTCTGTAGACAATGCTCAAACCACTCATGCCACATACTCCTAACCATAAACAAACTGAGAAAGTAGCATTTAAACCTTGTCTTCAATTAAATTGCATGGCGAATGATTTCCCCAAGTCCCAAAAGGAAAGAGGGAAACTATGCAAAAAGTCAAGAAGCCTTGGCTGCTTACTCTCTGAGATTCCCCAAACTTATATCAACTTATCCACTTATTTGTGGTGATACTTTTCTTTGGTTTCAGAAAGCTAAATGGACCACTATCTTGGAAGACCTGGAGGGGTCTCAAATTACTGCTGAGTTCAGTCAGAAAGTAAGAGTTAGAGAAAAAGGGTTAGAAGCCATTCTAAGTTTTATCTTGTTAAAATCGTTTGGTCCTTTGTTCAAAATTGTAAACAACTGAAGGATGAAATGTAGCAAATTAACACCAGCAATTAGAAACTATTTGGAAAGAGCAGTCAAGGCTTGAACTGAATTACAAAAGTAGCCTTTGCTCTAGCCGCAGCTTTCTGAATGATATAAGACTTGAGCTTTATGACAGAAAAAAGTCTACTGTTAAAATGCTGAGATGCCTGAATTTCAGACATCAGCTCAGCATTGTGAGGGTAACGTTTCTAAAAAATAGAAAATTCACTATCAAATCACATGGCTTTACAACTAAAACAATTACAAAAATCTGAACAAAGACAGGACCCCAAAATATGGGCTTCCATTGAACAGAATACTTGCTGGCATTACAAAGAAAAGTTCACTGGATTTTGGACTGTCTAGACTCCAAATAGAAAGAAAAGCCCCAAAAACACACAGGAGGAATACTAACTTAGCTCTGAGGAAGCAAGCATTCTTTGACCACAGTTCCCACTAAATTCACAGGGTGAGGTTACCCTTGTGAGTTGAAGGGCACCCTACCACATTTCTCTTTAATTTTGGAGTGACATATTTCACTTTTAACACTGCTTCCTTTTCTGGCACCTTCTTCAAAGTCACCAAACTGCCAGTGGTGGGTTTTGATAATTTGCCTCATAGTTTGCCTCCCAGTCCCTCAGTATATCTATAAGATCCCTTCTGTGTCAACACAATTTTCCTCTTAGACCAACTACTCCAATAACTTCATGGATTGGGGTATTATACTTCATTGTGATACTGCAGGACTTCTTTCACAGGTCTCCTATTCATTTCTTTCACTTTTGTTACCTCTAATGGCTTTACCTGACTTCCTTAAGCTTCTCTGTCCTCTTCAACCTAGTACCAATCTTACTGTGGACTTAAGTCAATTAGTGGACAGGACTTCTCTTCTTTCTAGACAAGGAATTTAACTGAAATTGGGCATGTATGAGGTGGAGAACCCCATAATAGAATGCTATGGTAAGTAGAAGTAGTTCTGTCCATGCCCACCCCCCCAAGATCCCCCAATATAACATAACACAAGAGAAACTTGATGGGTGCTAATAGTTCAAGAATTATTAGATAAGGTACTCCTGGTTCCTACTTGTATCCCATGCAACACTTTCATTCTGGCTGTTTAAAAGCCAAATGGAAAG
Organism: Camelus bactrianus; assembly: GCF_048773025.1. Classification (NCBI taxonomy): domain Eukaryota; kingdom Metazoa; phylum Chordata; class Mammalia; order Artiodactyla; family Camelidae; genus Camelus; species Camelus bactrianus. Next base: position 60,828,023 of record NC_133555.1, on the reverse strand, counting down.
GATACTGGCTATTCCAAGACTGGAGATTCTAACATGTTCCCCTTCAAATCTAATAGAACTCTATCCTGAGGTCTATTTAAATGTTCCCATAACTATATACTTCAACCCTCAATCCACCCTTATCAGACTTTCCCCTTCCCACTCTAGCCCTTAAACTCTCTATAATCACTCAGCTTTAGGCTTCTTTTGCCCTTCTGGGGATTTTTGGAAATGTAGGGACCCTAAAAGCAACTACCACATATGGAAAAGACTAATTGGAAACAGAGTGGATATTTTAACAACTCAAATGAATTTGAAAAATACCCAGATAGCTGCTTGGTGTCTTCCTATTCCCCATTCCAAAATTGAGTTTACAGTCACCTTGACATGTATCCAGATGTCAGGCTTCCTCCCACACTCACAGAGGCCTGCAGACCTGGGCAGATGTCACACACCAAACCAGCCTCTTCCTCACTACCACTGAGTGTATTTCATCACGTTTTGTTTCTCTTTGGCTGATCTAGGAGCTACTGGCAGTGCTATGTTGTTGGGAGTGAGACAGTTACTGGCATAGACGTGTGGATGCATGGCTTGGGGACCAGGCAGGAACCAATGTGGATGATGCATAGACACATGGACAGTACAAAGATTCCTTTTCTGCATCTCTGCTCCAAGACAATGAGGATAGTTAGACACTTTAACCCAAATGGCACTAGAAGCAGACACTCAGCCTGAGATTCTGGACTTGGACCATTTTACTTGGCTTGTAAGACAATGATACATATATGAGCTGATGACAACCTCTGGTATATCGTAGCACCACATTTACTTAAACCAGGATGACTTCCCATTGTCCACCTTTGTAAACAATGTCTTACTGGAACATAGTTATGCCCATTTGTTTACCTATTGCATGGGTGCTTTCACTGAATAGTTGTGACAGAGAACCTATATCTCAAAAAGCCTAAAATATTTACTACCTGGCCTTTTATGAAGAAGTTCCCATAGACACGGAGAATGCTGAGGAAGGTGGAGAAGAGGAGGAAGGAGAAGTACTCCCTATACCTTCACAGTCTGGCTTCCTTGGACATCTCCCTGCTGCACTTCTCATCTTTCCCTTATACACTGCTCCATTTTCTTTCTCACAAATGTGTGCACCCAGTCACTTTCTTATCTGACCAAATACATCCCTTTGGAACTGGTCCAATTGGCTAAATTCCTGTGGAAAGAGGGTATCTATGTTAGGAGAGGGTCCATGTGTTAGGGAAGTACAGGCATGCTGAGCAAAATGCCAATAGTGAGCATCTCCAGATAATACAATGAAGGGTTGTTCATTTCCATCTTTAATCTTTATTTTCTAATTATGATAAAAGATATTCATTTAACTAAACATATATAATTATGGAACAGATGTAAAATGTTAAAAGCCCTTTACTAACAAAAATACCCAGGAATCCCCGCCAAGAGGAAAATGCTTGAATTATACTTGTTGTATACAGCCTTGCTTACATTTGTGCCATGGATTTTCTATTTTTCTTGTTTGCCAAGGAAACTTAAGCCGCCTTTGGCAACTTTACAGGGGGGGGGAGAGATGTATCAAGAAGGGGGGCTATGAAGGCCTTCCAGTGCAGGGCAGCCCACAGAAAGCGGTGGCATGTGTTAAGATGTGACTATTAAATAGCTTTTTCTAATCTCCTCTCACCATGAACTACACACCCATATTCGTACTGTAATCAGTGGATCTAGCATGACTCTGCTAAATGAAAAACAGCATGAATTACTTTTGCTTTCAGCTTTAGTTTTATTACCATCATACTAGATGGACCAAGAAAAGATGAACCTCCTCACTCTTTTTTAGCTTTCATGAAGGAGAGTCAGACTGGTAGGAGGAGTTAGTGAGCAAGGTGTGAGAGGCACTGAGAACTGTTCTTGTATCCCCAGTGTGTGGAGCAGGTATGTCCTTGTCTTTTACATGCAGTACAAAATTGATTTCTTTTCTGATTTTATTGAAATAGAGTCGATTTACAATGCTGTCTTAGTTTCTTGTGTACAACACAGTGATTGATATATATATATATTCTTTCTCATTATAGGTTATTACAAGATGCTGAATATAGTTCAATAGGACTTTGTTGCTTATCTATTCTGTATGTAGTAGTTAGCAAGATTGATTTCAGATTCAAAGTGACACCTGAGGAAGGGCAAGTAGCCTGCTGTCTGGCATGCAGGGGTCTGTGGCTGGCTTTAGTTCAAAGGAAGCTCAGCTTCTCTGTATGGACCAGTAGCAGCTGCAAAGTGACAGCCAGACACACTGTGTCCCCCTCGATGTGCTGCTCCTTGAGAGAGTCCTCCTGGGAGCCTGCCTGTCTTGCTCTGTCAAGGTCTCTGGGCTGGCGTTAGAATTCAGAGAATAAGACAATCCCTGGCAAGGAGGTTATAGGGAACTGTCATCTATAGAGATTGTTTCTTTTTAATGTTTCTATTAGTCAATTTAAGAAAGCTCACAGTGAGAGCTCTGTAAATCTCTATGTAGCGATAAATTTAGTCCCCTCACCCCTGATCTTTATTAGTTAAACTTTACGATCACATCAAAACTATCTTTCTCTTTCTGTCTCTCTGGCTTCCTCTTCCTCCCTCTCATTCTCTCTCTTCCCCTGTCCCCCAACCCCCGCCCCCTCATTTGTGGGTTTGTTTTTCATAAGAACATTGGAATCATTTGTAGCATGTTTTATACATACACAACCTAGGTTTAACAATCCCTTTGGGTGATTATTTTTTCTGTAGATCACATTTTGAAAACCAACCTGGAACAGGATTGAATAGCTGCAGTTTGTTAATTTGATGTTAAAAATTATGTGGCTTATTCACAGCTAAGAAATCACAGGTCTGTTTCTTTAAAACATTTTTTATTGAGTTATAGTCATTTTACAATGTTGTGTCAAATTCCACTGTAAAGCACAATTTTTCAATTATATATGGACATACATACATTCATTGTCACACATTTCACTGTGAGGTACCACAAGATCTTGTATATATTTCCCTGTGCTATACAGTATAATCTTGTTTATCTATTCTACATATGCCTGTCAGTATCTACAAGTTTTGAACTCCCAGTCTGTCCCTCCCCCCGCCCTGCCCTCTTGGCAACCACAAGTTTGTATTCTATGTCTATGAGTCAGTTTCTGTTTTGTATTTATATTCATTTTAAAATTTTTTGAGATTCCACATATGAGAGATCTCATATGGTAATTTTCTTTCTCTTTCTGGCTTACTTCACTTAGAATGACATTCTCCAGGAGCATCCATATTGCTGCAAATGGCGTTATGTTGTCGGTTTTTATGGCTGAATAGTATTCCATTGTACAAATATACCACTTCTTCTTCATCAAGTCATCTGTTGATGGACATTTAGGCTGTTGACATCTCTTGGCTATTGTAAATAGTGCTGCTATGAACATTGGGGTGCAGGTGTCTTTTTGAAGTAGGGTTCCTTCTTGATAGAGGCCCAGGAGTGGGATCACTGGGTCATATGTTATGTCTATTCCTAGTCTTTTGAGGAATCTCCATACAGTTTTCCACAGTGGCTGCACCAAACTGCATTCCCACCAGCAGTGTAAGAGGGTTCCCTTTTCTCCACAGCCTCTCCAGCATTTGTCATTTGTGGACATTTGAATGATGGCCATTCTGGCTATTGTGAGGTGATACCTCACTGTAGTTTTGATTTGCATTTCTCTGATAATTAGTGATATTGAGCATTTTTTTCTTGTTCCTATTGATCATTTGTATGTCTTCCTTGGAGAATTGCTTGTTTAGATCTTCTGCCCATTTTGAATTGGGCTGTTGGTTTTTTCTTATTATGTCGTATGATCTACTTACATATTCTGGAGATCAAGCCTTTGTTTGTTTCAGCATTTGCAAAAATTTTTTCCCATTCCTTATATTTTTGTTTTGTTTTACTTATGGTTTCCTTTGCTGTGCAGAAGCTTGTAAGCTTAGTTAGGCCCCATTTGTTTATTCTTGCTTTTAATTATACTACTTGGGTAGACTGCCCTAGGAGAACATTTTTGAGCTGTATGTCAGATAATGTTTTACCTATGTTTTCTTCTAGGAGATTTATTGTATCTTGTGTTATGTTTAAACATTTGATCCATTTTGAGTTTATTTTTGTGTATGGTGTAAGGGAATGTTCTAGCTTCATTGATTTACATGCTGCTGTCCAGTTTTCCCAAAATCATTTGCTGAATAGACTATCTTTATTCCATTGTATATTCTTGCCTCCTTTGTCGAAGATTAGTTGACCAAGAGCCTGTGGGTTCATTTCTGGGCTTTCTATTCTATTCCACAGACCTGGTTTTTATAAAGTTGTTTCTCTCACATTTTCCTGCAGCTTCCTTTAAGTTTTCCATTTAAAGAGGGGGACTGGACAACTCTGGTCATTATAATGTAGCTGTTAGAGGATCCTGTTTTACCTTTGTATTCTTTTCTCCCACAATGAAGAATCAGACAAAAGGAGATGGTACAGGAGCAGTGTTTGAATTTTCTTGCTGCTTTGCTCTGAAAAAAAAATTATAGACCTTGTTTCTTAGTAACCTGAAGTTTGCAGGTTGTGTTCAAATATGTAACCCAATTTGTTTAGTGCAGTTGTTGTGGATAAATCTCCATCTAATTCAGTAAGCATGCATTGAAATCCCATTTTGTGCTGCATTCTATGCTCATATATAAGCTTTGACTTATCTGATTTTATTATCAAAACATCCTCCAGACTGGACTTACCATTTTTTTCATATTACCCCTATAATTATTCTTAAAAACTTAGGTTTAGCTAGGTGAGGCTTCTTGTTTAAGGCCACACAAGTAGTAACTGATAAAGCTGGTATTTTTTAAAAATATTTTTGATAGTATTTGAGGCATCTTGAATACTTGACCTATAAATATGGAACTGAATAGTTGAGACATTTGAATATAATATCATGTTTATATAGTCTGATTATGAAATATGCATAGATATTATAGGGAAATTTTAATATAATGCCAATCAGAAATATGCCAGAAGAACCATGGTACAACTGTTTTTAATACTTAATGTTTAAAATCAAATTTGCCTTGGAAAACAATTACAAGGGAATCTCATATCCTTTTCACCTAGATTTACCCACTGGTGGCATTTTCCTAGATTTGCTTCCTCTCTCTAAATATATGTATATGTCTCTCAATATAATATAAAACAATATTTGCATTTTCATTCTTATTTTCATTTATGGGATTAAGTTGCAAAAATCCTGACCCTTCTCAGCTAAGTACCTTGGCCTAAATCTCTCAAGATTCAGGACATCCTCCTGAAACAGAAGAAGAGTGGCAAGTTGAAGAAGGAGCAACTGTGTGGGAACATTGACCTAAAGTGTGCAGTCTCCTTCTCAAAAAGGGGAGGCAGGAGGGTGGGAAAAGTCTTCAGTAGTTTACCTATGAGGATGAAGTTACCTGTGCGTTTTTCCATATATAGACTTCATTATGTTCAGGTAGTTTATTTTTATTCTTAATTGTATTTTGTTTAGTTTTCACATATTTGTAGACTTTGCAGTTTTATTCCATCTATTAATTTCCAGTTTCATTTCATTGGGTTCAGAAAAGATACTTTTTATGAGTTTAACCTTTAAAATTTGTTGACTTGTTTTGTGGCCTAAAATATGGTCTATCCTTGGAAATATTCCATGCCCATCTGGGAAAATGTGTTTTCTCTTGTTGGATGAGCGTGTTCTGTACATGTCTATTAGGTTCAATTAATTTATAGTGTTATTCAAGTACTCTGTTTTTTCTACCTATTATTGCAAGTAAGGTATTAAACTATTGTATTATTGTTAAGTGATCTGTTGCTCAATTCTGTCAGTGTTTATTTCATATATTTTGGAACTCTGATGTTCAGGTATACATATTTAGAATTGTTTATCTTCTAGATAAACTTGACTCTTTTAACATAATATCCTTCTTTGTCTCTTTTAACAGTGCTTGAAATACATTTTTTTATCTCATATAGATATAACCACAACAGTACTCTTTTTGTTGTTATTTGAATAGAAAATCTTCCTGGGGTGTACAGTAAGGTGGTAGTTGCTCAGGCTGACCTGTCTCCAACCTGTCTGGTGGCAAACCAGCACCCATTCACTCCTTCTAGTCTAGGCTTCTCCAGCCTTTCTATCTGTTTCAGTCTTTCTCCAAGTAGCCAATGGGACTTGTCTCCTCTGTGTAGGACCCCAGGACTGGGATGCCAAGTCTGTGGCTTGACCTACTCACTCCTCAGGGTTAGGGTCTGTTTGCACAGTCTTCCTTTTCCTCTTAGTCCTTCCCTAGGTGCACAGGTCCCAACCTGAAGTTTTTACTCCTCCCTAATTATGTGGAAATATCTCTTGAAATCTTGTTTGTATAGGAGTTCTGCCAGTTTTCAGTCATTTTTCTGTGAGAAGTTATTATCCCTCATCTTGACCCCCCTCCTCTGGAAACAGTATTCTTGATTGGTAGGTTCCCCCCTACCCCATCACTCAGTTTTTAGCAATTTAAACATATCATTCCACTGCCTTCTGGCCTCCAAATATTTTGTTGATAAATTGACTGACAATCTTATTGGATGTGATGAGTTACTGCTTTTTGTTGCTTTCAAGATTCTCTCTTTGTCTTTTGACAGTTTGATTATAATATGCCTCAGCATTGGTCTCTGATGATTTATCCTACTGGAGTTTGTTGAATAACTTGCATTTGTAGATTTATATATTTCATTGCATTGGGAATTTTTTAGCCATTATTTCCTCAAATAATCTCTCTGCCCTGCCTCTCCCTTCTGCTTTAGGGACTTTCATAATGTATATACCTGTCTATGTAACAGTATTCCATAAGTTTCTTAGGCTGTATTCACTTAAAAAAAATTATTTCTTCCTTCTGCTCCTGAGACTTGATAATTTCAAATGTCCTGTCTTCAAGTTTGCTGAGTCTTTTTCCCTGTGCAAGTCTAATCCCCTTTATATGTATTCAAATGCTCTTCCCCTGAGCTTTACCCCCAAGTCTAATTCCCTGTAGAAAATGTGTAAATTCATTCATTGTATTTTCCAGCCTCAGAATTTCAGTTTGGTTCCTTTTTTATTATTTTTATCTCCTTGTTCATTTTCTAATTTTGTTCACATATTGTTTTTCTGATTTTCTTTAGTTATTTTTCTGAGTTTTCCTTTAGCTTTTTAAGCATATTTTTAAAAAGTTATTTTAAAGTCTTTGCCTAAAACATCTAATGCAGTTGTTTCCTCAGGGTTGTTTTTTTTTTTTTTTTTACCACTTTATATTCTTCCTTTGGAAGGGCCATATTTTCATTTATTTTGTATGTCTTGTGATTTTTGTTGTTGTTGTTGAAAAATTGGATATTTATTTATCTATTTCTTTATTTTAAATGGAGGTACTCAGGATTTAACCCAGGATCTTGGACATGTTAAGTACATGCCCTACTACTGTGTTATTACCCTCTCACCCCCTGAAAATTGAGCATTTATGAAAGCAGTCACCTTTCCCATTCTTTGCATACTGGCCTTTTGAGAAGGAAGTCTTTTCCTAAGCTGGCTCTTGATTTTGAAACTTGGGATTAAGCTTAGGAGAAGTTGTAAAGTCTTTTTAGGCTTTTTTGAGCATGCATCTTCCCTGGGCCTGTGTGTTGCTTTTTCAGTTTTCCCATATATGTGCTCCTTTTAAGTATATTAATTTCCCAAAGGATGTCTCCTTTGAACTTTTGATTGTCTATTGTGTGTCTCCACCCTGAAAAGAAAAAGAAAAATTCAGTTTCTCTTCTCAACTTTCTATTCTCTATACTTATTTCTGGTCACCACATACATGAGCATTTTTTCACAATAAGCAATTCTGACACTAACTTCCAAGAGTTAGTTTATACCCTACATATTAAGGGCTCAGTCCCACAAGACTTCTCAGTTCAGATGCAATTACAAATCCAGGTTGTCACCTGTGCTTCTGACTAACTGGCTGTACATTGGAGTTTCCCATCTCTTCCCCAGGCTCAATGATTTGCTAGGATGGCTTAAGAACTCAGGAAGGATAGTTTGCTTACTAGATTACTGGTTTATTTTAAAAAAGGATACAGCCTATAAACAGCAAAATAGGAGATGCAAAGGGAAAGATATCAAGAAAAGCGTGTGGAGCTTCCATGACCACTTTGGATGTGCCACCTTCTAACAACCTCCACATATTCATCAAGCCAGAAACTCTCTGAACCCCTTCAGTTAGGTTTTATTTATTTTTTTAATGGAGGACTTCTTAGATAGATATGGTTGAGTAAAATATTGGTCATTGGTGATTAACTCAACTTTCAACTCTTCTCTGCTCCCCAGTGGTTGGAGCTTCAGGATAAATGTTGCAACTTTCTAATAACATTGATTCATCTAGCAACCAACTCCATTCTGTAGTGATCTAGGAGCTTTACAAAATCACCTCATTAACATAAACTCAGTTGTGGTTGAAAGGTGCTTGTTACAAATAACAAAAGACTCTCCTTTCATCTTTATCAGTCTGGAGCTACTTTAGGAATTGAGGACAAAAGACCAAAAGTTACAAGAAAAATAATTTCATCTCTCTCATCACATAGGGTTTTAAGAGCTATATACCAGGAATAAGGACAATGATCAAATTTGTATTTCTTATTATACATCTCAATATTACACACCCATAATATCTTGTCATAGGTGTCTGCAGGTCATTCTCCCTGCAGCTTTCCCAAGCAATGCCCACTGCTTCTCCCTGCCTAAGATCCAAATAAGGGAAAACATAACAGTCCTTCAGGCAGCCCATGAGATGTCAGAACATTGTAAATGCAGTCTGCTCTGCTCTGTTTATTTTGAAAAAGGGAATTGGAAACTCAATTGATGCCTTAGATAGTCTATTTTATATATTCACTGGTAACCTATTGCTCTAGGCATCTGTGGAGCTGTCTCTCCACATTTTTCCTTGAGAAATACCTGCTGCTTCTTTCCACCTGATATCCAAGTTTTATCACCACCTACCCCTCTGCCACCCTTCCCCGAGTTTCATGTGAGGTGAAACAGAGACCTGAAGAGGCAGCCCTGACAGGTTAGAACATTATAAAATTCCCTCTCTCTGAATCAGGGGAGGGAATTGGGAAATGATTTGCCACTTCCTTAAAGACCTTACCACAATGGGGACCGAGGGCAACAGAAAAAACACAGAATTTCCTACCATTTTGAATGAGGCTGTTTCTTGATTTGGTATTTGGTTGGTTGCTTTGGACCTTTGACTGTTTTATGGAACTACTGTAAGGTTATTCTAGCCAGTATTTTGGTTGTTGTTTATATCTCCTTGGGGAAACAAGAGCTTAGAGTTTGCTAGTCTGTCATTTTGCTCAAGTATGTAGATTTTCAATCCTTTCTCAATGACATTCACTCAGCCTTTGTGAGAACCATTTACCTCATTTCCAAAGTAGTTATATTAATTTCTAACTTTCAGTCTCTTGTGAATATCAGTTTAGCTGGATATGTAAGTTATTATCAAAGGGCTTGGTATATTGTAGGCCTTCAGTGCATCATAACAATAACTTTAATTATATTATTATTTTGAAATAACACTTTGGAGAGTGATATTATATTATTTCACTACCAATATCATGAGAGACTTGAGGGAATGATGGGGGAAAACCTCTGCAGTATGCTAATTCTAGGTTACATTTTGTCTCATGGAAAGCACAGAACTCTTACTTACCTTACCCTAAGTTGATACATGCTTTGTATAAGTCTGAGTTAGAGAATGACTTTATAATCTGATTTCCACTAAGAAGCTCTTCTAGGTTGGCAGGTTGCCATGGCATCCAGACCCAAAATGATGGACCCCATTTGTCTGCTGGAAAGTGTCAAGGAGCTTTCAGTGAACCAAAAATCTCTGCAGATTCTTGGTGAGATTTCTTTGCCAGTGCTGGTGGTGGCCATTGTAGGACCGTATCATACAGGCAAATCCTACTTGATGAACCATCTTGCAGGTCAGAATCATGGTGAGTGTTGTACTGGGTCAAGGACCAATTGCTTGATTCTAGCTAATACCTCAGCTTCTTAATTTTTGTCCTGATCATGTGTAGGGAGAACCAAACTTCTCTTAACAAATCAACTTTCCACTCCTATTTCTCACTGCTAAACCACTGTCTTACTGTAATTCATTATCATATTGTATGTTTTATTCCTGTAAAGCAAAATTTCTCCTACCAATTCTCACAATCCTACCTTATTTTACATGCTTAAGCACTGGACTCTTACAATTGTGTCTACTCACTCTTGAAACACATTTTGCATTTTTATGGACTATTCTCATCAACATATAAATGTGTTCAAATGTCTATAATCTTAAAAATATTTCCTGTATGTCATATACTACTGTGGCTAACACCTCTCCCCACTTTTGAAAAATTTGTCTGACAAAAAATATAATCTTGATTTTTTTCCCACCTTTTTCTCTTCCCATGTCTGTCTTCAGTCCATTTCTCTCTGGCTTTGAACCTCACCATTCTTTCAAGATACTCTTGTTATGATTATCAGTGACTTCCATTTTGTCTGATTCATGGATTCCCCTTTGCCTCTATGTTGAGCCCTTGCTTGGTATCTTTATCACAATTAATATTCCTTCCTCCTTGAAACAGATGACACACAAAGTAGGACATTCTTGAGGAAATGGAGAAAGCACCAACTCGTATGCTGGGATACTGACATTCCAATAGATCTGACTCTGTAGCCCCTTGGTGGTTTAGATTATCTGCTCTAACTTAATGCTGCTTTCTCCCCTCTCCTCACAGGCTTTCCTCTAGGCTCTACAGTGCAGTCTGAAACCAAGGGCATCTGGATGTGGTGTGTGCCTCACCCACGCAAGCCCAATCATACTCTGGTGGTCCTTCTGCACAATTAGAGCCTGGGGGATGTGCGAATGGTAAAGCAGAAATTCACAGTTAAATACTTTTTATTCTGGATTTTCCCCTTATCTCTCCATGGTCCTAGAAATTTTACTTCTTTAATCTGTAAAATCTAGAAATCAATTATAGTAAATAAGGCAAACTATGATTTGTTTGAATCTCACTTCTAGGTAAGTTATCATGGTGTCTTAGATAAATTCTTTTATTTCTTGGCACTGTGTGGAAGACTTGACTACATTTAGTAAGTCATTATTGAACGGCTGAGTTCCAGGCCTTTGGAATTAGCATTTAGATATCAGTGACCAAAGTAATTGTCCTGCCCTAAAAGAGTCTTTAGTTCAATTGACAAGACATTATCTGCAGTCAGATTTAATACCATGTAATTGGGAAAGAAGCAGGCTGGAGAGAAGAAGAAATTACATTGCATTGCAATCCCCAATTTCTGGGAATTTCATGGGAGCTCCATGGCTGGAATGGCTTTTTTGAGTTATCCTGAGTTTGGGACAGGGGTGCTGATACATTTTTGAAGAGCTGCTCCAGCAGCCTTTCTAATTAAGAGGGCTGACACCTGAATACTGTCTTCCACCAGCACTCCCAACAGCTGGGGGAATAAGTCCTTCAGTTTTGAAAGGCAATCCAGGCAGCACCTGACTGGTTTTGAGAACTTACAGTTAAGCATAACTAAGAAAGAGGAGAAGTATCAATCTGTGAGTGAGGAAATATTTCTGATTCACCTTCTCAGCTACATGGTGAAGAGTGTATTTGAGGGTTGGATTTAAGAGACGGGTTTACATTTTCTATGATGAAGTTCATCAACTACTCACAGAGTGTTCTGGAAATCTGTGAGACACCCCTGAATGTGCAAGTTCTATAAAAGTAAGTTTTTGTCCTACAAGAAACATTTAAAATGGATTTTGGTGTTTTAGCTTTCTGCTAATGGGTGAAATGAACTATCCCTCCTTTCCCCCTTTTGAGACTTATTTGGAAATAGTACCTACATTTTTATAGCTCTCTCTTTTTTCTCAACAGGAGTTAGAAAGTCTGTGCTTATTTTTAAAGCCATATATCAAACAATGATATAATCTTGCTGTTGAAATAATTGTTTGTCATAAATGCTACTTCTTCTTATCCTAATTGATTATTTTTAAAAACTGGGTTTTGGGGGAAGAAAGTAATGAATAGACTCTTATCCCCCCAAACTCCCATTTAGAATCTTCTCAACATAAACCACAGTTTTTGCATTTACACTGGGAGCAACTTTACATGCCATTTATAATAAAAAAAAAACTATTTCCAGTTTATGCCATCATTTAGACAATGCTATGATTTATACAACTTAGCCTGGGCTTTAAGGCCCTTGATTAGGCTGCATGAAATCTCACCTTAACTTCTCCACTTGCCCTCTGCCCTCAAATGACTCTGTTCTAACTACAAGATCCCTGTCTTCTCCCATCTCTAATTTTGTTTCTCTGGGTTTTCCTGTCTAAAGGGTTCACCTTCATTTCTTCAGTTCCACATTTACCAGTTCTTTAATATTCAGCTCAAGACTTTGAGGAAGCTTTCAGATCACATATTCTTTCTCCAAATTTCATAGCTCTGTTCTTCCTTGATAGACTTCTAAATTTTAGTTTAGTGTTATAGCTATAGGTTTCACTGCTTATATACATTACTGAGAGTAAGCCTTTTACAGATACTTCTATCTTTTTTGCACTTACTGTTATGGATGTTTGTCCACTGCTTTGAAATAATCATGTTGAAAGAAAATTTTCAATTTTAGCATTGCTTTTTTAAAATCTAAGAACAGTGGGGGATATTTAGTAGCTTCCTGCAAGTATTTATTGATTGGATATAATTTAAATACCCAGTTATGCCAACTATGGTATATTTTATATGGACTCTGATTAATAAATATATGCAGAATGAATAAGTGCCCACACTCATCACTGAATTCCTAATTACACAACAGGTACTGTATTAGTTTTTCTGTATATGTTATTTTACTTTATCCAATTGAGGAAAAAGAAAGCACTGTGAACATTAGAATCCTTTTATATATGAAAAATTTGCAAACACAAGAAGTGTCTCTGTAATTGTCAAAGTTGACATCTGCATTTACATCTGTCTTCAAGCAATTTCTTTGCATGGTGAGTATGTTAGCTGAAATAATAAATGAAACCATGATTGAAGAAGTGTACAGATGAATTTCTAATGTAGGGGTAAACTTCTAACTCTCTTGTTCTAATGTGCTTTCTAGGATGAGTCTAAGAAGGATTCATGGATCTTTGCCCTGGCCGTGATTCTGTGCAGTAGCTTTGTCTAGAACAGCATGAGCACCATCAACCACCAGGCCCTGGAGCATCTGCAGTATCCTTCCAGGTCCTGAACCACCATGTTTCACTGAATTCATGGGAATGAGGATAGAGTCAGTCTCTCTTTCCTGTCATTTAGTTTTCTTGGGTGGAGCAGAGGGGACCCATGGCAAAAGAGTGTGTTTATAATATTTTTATACTAGAGAAATGTGGGAATTGTTGGTAGTGAGTTTCTTTTCCCTAATCAAATCTTAGTTATGTGACAGAGCTTGCAAAACATCAGGGCAAAGTCCTCTCAAACACCTGATAGAGTAGAAGATTCCACAGAATTTGTGAATTTCTTTCCAGACTTTATCTGGACTGTATGGGATTTCACCCTGGAGCTGCAGTTATGTGGTCAGCCTATCACAGAAGATGAGTACTTGGAGAATGCCCTGAAGCTGATTCCAGGTATCAGAGTATGGCCTGGGCAGTGTACAGTCCAATAGAGTGTGGGATCTACTAAACAATATCCCTCATCTCTGTGATTGCATTTGTATTTGAGACTAAATCAAAGCCTGTGGAAATGGTGGCTGGAAAGTGGGTTGCAAAGATCTAGGGGCTACAGTTGAAGTTTACTCAAGAAAAGTAAAGTGTAAAGTGAAATTACTCAAAACCAATATGTTTTTTGTACATCTTTAAATTTAGCATCCAGATTTAAATGGGTGCTGAAACATTCTAAAGACTGGACACTGTGTTTCCTATTCCTTCAATTTGTCTCTGTTGAAGAAAACAACTAATCAGCTAATTGTTAGACATGAAACTGCAGTGAAAAGCTTATCTAATGAACAAAATATAGATTTCACATATTATTCTTTTCAAAGAGGGATATAAAACTTTCTAATCCTGTATAATTATATCATCTACAAAATGATTATATGTTCTAAATGAACCTGAAGAAGTGACTGTCTTTACAATCTATGCCTTTTCAATAATACTGACAATTATTAGAACATTCATTTTACCTTCCACATCATAGCTTTCTCCTAATTCCCACATGTTTAACCATGAATTAATTACAAGGTAAAAAATTATTTTCATGGGTTACATTTCCAGGGATGTGTGTCTATTGAATCCTTGAGAGAAATATCAATCCCAATTTATTCATTCTTACATTCATGTTTCTATTTATGATTTCTCAAAACAGCTATTAAGAAATTGGCTGGCAGGAGAGGACCAGATATAATCATTTACCTCAAAGAGTTTATAGATTAGTGGTGATACCTTAAAATTACATTTCAGGTACATTTTTACTTCAGAGGTTTTTACTAAAAAATAGATAACACTGCATCAATTATTTTTAGCATCAAAACAGTTTTCCTTAAATAATGAGGATGTCATTCCTAATATTCCAATTACTGTCCATGATCCCTTGTTTGTAGCTCTCCTTTTTGGTTCCAAAGCTCAATTCCTACATGAGGTTGAGTTGAGCAGAAAGTTTCATGTGACCTTTCATCTTTTTAGCTGCTAGTTAAGCAAACACATCATAGACAACCACTCTACTATGTGCATGTCTGGAGAGACCAGCCATAGGTTTCCTTTACTGGATCAGATGTCTCCCTAAATTTCTCTGCAGTTATATCATTGGTATAAGTCTGATGTGCAAAGAAGTATTGAATGTCTATGTTAAAAGAGTTCTGTGTGTAGAAATGGCAAAGACACACAAATCCCTGCCATGAACACCTGTAACCCCCTCGCCTCAAGACTCTACACACTCTAATCCCTGTTTTTCTGTCCCTCAGGGAAGAATCCCAAAGCCCAAACATCCAATCTACCCAGAGACTGCATCAGGCATTTATTTCTAAGATGGAAGTGTTTTGTCTTTGACTGGTCAACATAGGAAAAAAAAAATTCTAGCCAATATTGGGATGGTATCTCAAGACCAACTGGATCCTAAATTCCAGGAGCAAACAAAAAATTTCTGTTCTTACATCTTCGCTGATGCAAGGACCAAGACCCTCACAGAAGGAATCATGGTCACTGGGAAAGGTGAGTCTCTTTTTCCCATTTCCATGGGGACTGCTATGTGTTGAATATTTTATATAATGTGATTTCTAGTATTTTTGTTTGATTCTATAAAGAATTCTGATTTTACAGACATTTATACTCCATGAAGAAATCTGTATACTTTATAATTATCTCACTTTGGGGGCTTTACAAATTCCTTCCCCAAATTGCAACTTTTGTGACTGATATCTGTGGCTCCCACTTATCTGAAAACATCCTCCACTTAGAATATAATCACTCTCTTGGTGTAAAGACAGAATACTGCATGTTTTCAAAGGAAGTCCTATACAACAAGTGTTCTTCACAAGGAGAATTCAAAAGATATTTTGAGAATTTAGAGTGGTCCAAAAATAAATATTAGCCCATAAATCACTGAAAATCCATTCAAAGCCTCAGAATTAGGAATAAATTAAACATGGTACACTTTGCCTCATCTGTCTATCTATGTAATCTATATTGCTTTCAATTTTTAAAATGGGGAACTGTATTTTCCAGGTAGCCCCTAGTATGTTAGATAGAAGTAGATATTAACTTTTTAGTCCTGTGGCCTGGAAAACCATAAAAATGAAGAGTCAGTAAAAAAATGAAGGTGATAATATTAGAAGGAGGTAGGGGTGCGTGTGTGTGTTTGTGTGTATGCATGTGTATATGACCCTAGAAGCATAGTCTCAGAATCCTGGAGCCATTGACTGATAACTTGATATTTAGCCCCTAAATTTCCTGGCTTCTTCAGGGCTGAGGACTCTGGTTGTGACCTACGTGGATAATATCAATAGCGGAGCAGTACCTCGCTTGGAGAATGCAGTGACAACTCTGGCCCAGCTGGAGAACTCAGCTGCCATTCAGAAGGCAGACAACCACTACAGCGAGCAGATGGCCCAGCGAGTGAGCTTCCCCACAGACATGCTGCAGGAGCTGCTGGAGGCACACGCTGCCTGTGAGAGGGAAGCCCCTGCAGTCTTCATGGAGCACTCCTTCAAGGAAGACAAGCAGGAGTTACAGAGGAATCTTGTTGTAATCTGTTTTAGTATTTACCGTATGTCGCCTCCCCTTGAAGAACGAAACCTAGAAATGTTGTTACCGGTCCCATGGCTCATCTCTCACTCAAGGATAAAGTAGTCCATGTTCTCATGAGGGACAGAGTTTCAAAGGACTACATTTCCTTCTTTTTTGACTGCCAGAACTCAGGCAGTTTATCTGGAACTCCCTTTGACCTTCAATGAAAAATCAGAATGGATATCCTCTTGAAATAAATACTTCTGTGGATTCCAAGCCTGTCCAGAACACCCAAGACATTCTTTAGCTGGCTTCTTTTTCTGTGAACACACTCCTATGGCTGGGAACCAAAATTTCTCTTTTCAGATCCACATCTCTGGCCACTTTCAGCTTAGGTTGCTCCTTGTTGTATCTAGCATTGAAGACAGAGAGAATCACTGAATGTGGCAGCTTCAAGGAACCACAGAGATTAGGTAATGCAACTCCAACAGCTCAGATGAAATACCCAAAGGAGGTTAGGGAACTTCCCCATGGTCTTCCAGAGTTTTCAGAGCTGTGAATAAATCAAATCTTGTGACTGCTGTTTTATTACATGTCCTCCAACAGAATACTTTTCTCATGAGGAACACAGTTAGACCAATTCTTTTACCAGATCCTTTGGAAATTTACTTCCTCTGTTCCTTGCTTCTGGTGAGAGCCCTCTAACTTTCTTCCCTCTAGGAAATCATAAAGAATAAGAAAGAGGATTTCTTGATGCAGAATGAAGAGACATCAATCAAATACTGCCAGACTAAACTTGATCAGCTTTCAAAGACACTAATAAAAAGTATCTCAGCAGGAACTTTCTATGTTCCTGGAGGTCATGAACTCTACAGGAAAGCAAAGGAAATTATTGAAAAGGAATATCACCAAGTGCCCATGAAAGGAGTGAAGGTGAGGAATAAGGGAAACATTGGGAACCTACAGAATAGTCAAAGAGGTCTCCTGAAAATCTGAGAGTGCAGCTCCATGCATGCATAAAGAGAGAGTATGGGGCCATTCAAACAGCTGTGGCTTTTAAGGTTCACTGCATGCTATTTATTCCTGAAGAGAGTACAAATGTCAACTCCCAACCATGAGTACAGATTTCTTAAATCCACAAGAGACAGAACAGAAATTATTCATTTTTTTTTACTCAATAACATATTTGAAGTGTTGAGCACTGATAATTTACAAGTCAGCCTTTGTACACAAGGATGATCACAAGTGAGACAGGAAGTCAACTACATAGACAAGTTATAATACTCAGGAAAGAGCTACTTAGGTGTTAGAAACAAATATAATAATAATTAATAATAATAATAATAATAATAATAATAATAATAATAATAATAATAATAATAATAATAATAATAATAAAATAATAAAAAACAACAATAAAAATGCAACTAATATATATTGAACTGTTGTTTCCTATAGCCAAAATGTTAAGCTCTTTCCCTAGACTCTTTAACTTAATCTTTCAAATAGCATTAAGAAGCATCTACATTATCAACATTTTAAAGATCTCAACTGAGAAGCATAGGCAGGTTAAAATAAGTTGTCTAAAGTTATAACCAGCTAGTGGCAGAGGAGAACAGCAGCACAATTTAGAGGCACTATTTCACACTGGTAAAGCAGATATGTAAAAGCACCAGAGATTTGGGGTTTGTAGAACTGAACATGATTCTGACTGGCTGGATTCTAGAGTGGGGAGAAGGAAGTAGCACTGGGCAAGAGACTGGAGAGAGACAGGTCACTCTAAGGAGCTTGGACTCATTGTAAGGAACCACTGTGGAACTTTAAACTTGAAGCAAAATTTACATGGACTTAGTTGTCTTTGCAGCACTAATTTCCCTATTGGAAATCTAATTTCTGTGCTCCTCCTTGGTTCCTCAGGCAAATGAGTTCCTCCAGAGGTTTCTGCAGTCCCAGGTGGCACTAGAGAAATCCTGCAGGCAGATAAAGCCCTCACTGATGGGTAGAAGGCCATAGCAGGTACGGGGTAGGGCTGGGCTCACAGTGGGATGCGTATGTTCTTGCAGTGCCCTCTGACAGGTGTGAGAGCAAAACCTTCCCAATACCGGAGCTTCCTTCCTTTCTGTGGAACAACCCTGCTGCATTTGGAAACAGCAAAGGAAACTGTGATTGGATGCCAGACAGGCAGAGCATTTTCTCTCACATTCTGAAGTGTGCTCTCGATGGTGTGGACATGGGGTGTGGGGGGAGGACTTCAGAGATTTCCTACCTCTCTCTTCAATTTGGCTTGGCCTCTGAGCTCAGGAGGGTGGAGGTCAATTCTTGCCTATTTTTTCCCTCTCTAATACCTTCCTGGGGCAGAAGAGTGGACCTGGAAGGAGACAGCTGAGAAGGAACAGGAGCTGCTGAATCAGAAACTGCAGGAGCAGCAGCAGCAGGTGGAGGCTCAGAAGAGAAGTCTCCAGAAACACATAGTCCAGATGATGGAGAAGCTGGTGAGAGAAAGAGAAAACCTGCTGAGAGAGCCAAACAAGATATTGGAGCATCAGCTGAAGGTGAATCAGGCTGTGGCAGTAGTAGAGCTTGATAGCTTTGCCCTGGTACCCCAGGAAGGGATGGGTGAAGGTTACAGCATGGTCATGCAAAGATCACAAGTGCATCTACTGCTTGTGATTTATTAAAACCCTGAAGCCTTTGAATCCTTCCAAAACCTTTAAATTCAGCTCTGTAAGTAGACTTTGGAGAGTTCAGGATGAGTATTCCCCCCTCTACTCCAAGCCCTCAGAGAATATAAATAGGGTTGAATAGCCATTTAGAGAATTTTAAAATGATCTCACAGGGCTTGATTGAACAGATATTCCAACTATGTGTGTTTAATATGAACAACAACTAGTACGCTCTACCAAGATCACTACCTTTTACCAGGAGACCTGCTCAGCCCAAGGCCCTGAGGTAGATCTGTGCTGACATAAAACTACCAGAAATTTCCAGACTTAAAAACACATAGAAATAATAGATTTTACACTTGCTACATTGCCTCCAGGTGTGGACAGATCCCCAAGCTATCATGTGGCATGGAGGGATTTCTCTCATTGTTCATCTGAACATGATTTATAAGAGATTTCTATAATTTAGGGGCCATGTGTTTATAACAGATTTTTATAATATGGGTGACAGTGTCATCCTGAGTGGGACTGAGAATTAGTGCAGTCAGACCAAGGCTACCTCTCATTTGCATTTTTTGACTGGAAAATATTACATCTCTCCTCATGCCAGGCTTAGCCTCCTGGCAAAACCCTAAGGTATATGAATATTATTAAGGCTGTAAACTACACTTCCTCTTAATATTTAGGTCCAAACCAGGAAATATTCCTTGTTACAAGAGTCTCCTTTCATGATTAAGAGAGAACAATTTTAGGAATAAAACAAAGATAGTCTGACAAAGTTTTAAAGTTTGACAAAATGTAATCCTTGAAAAAATGGGGGATTTAAAAAGTTTTACTTCCTTCCTCATTTTTATTTTTTTTTTTAGGTCCAAGAAGATCTGTGTACTGAAGGATTTAGAAAGAAATGTGAGGAGATGAGTACAGAGATAAATGATTTGGGAGAGAGAATTATTGATACTAAAAATGATGATAGTTCCTTGCTTGTACAAGCCTTGGACAACCTTGGCAAAAGGATCGCTTCGTTATTGCCTGCCCCTGCTAACATTCTTGGTAATGTTATGAAAGTAGTGAGCTCACTATTTAAAAAGAAGTAGCTCTCCTTGTAAAGAAATCATATATATAATATAATATACATGTATGTTCTCTGGCCTATTTCTGATGTGCATGCATTTCACTTTCATCCAGCAATGCTTTAAATATAAAAAGTGATTTCTAGAGAATACTGATGCCTGGCCCACATTAGATAGAATAAATGCATGGACACTTTGATATAGTGTGTTCAGTTTTAGGAAATATATATGTGTGCAAAATCATATATATGTGTATGTACATATATACAAGAGTTTCACTGAGGCTTCACTTCTAATGGCAAAAGATTGGAAACAACTTAATGCTCATTTATGTAATTTGGTAATATATATTTTGCATGCATTTATACTAGAATACTAGGTTGCTAGTAAATAGATAGTGGAGCTCTATTCGTATAAATATAGAACAATCTGGAAGATAGAATGTAGAGTGAAAAAATGAGGCACAAAACAGTTTGTATAATGTGTTCACCGTAAAAAAAAAAAAGGCAATTATTTTGGGCACTCATACACATGTATGTATAGTACATTTCTGGAAGATTCATTAGAAATTGGTATC
This sequence comes from Camelus bactrianus, assembly GCF_048773025.1. Taxonomy (NCBI): domain Eukaryota; kingdom Metazoa; phylum Chordata; class Mammalia; order Artiodactyla; family Camelidae; genus Camelus; species Camelus bactrianus. Next base: position 60,807,435 of record NC_133555.1, on the reverse strand, counting down.
ATTGGTTCTTCCTGGAGAGGGCAGCTTGGCATCAGGGATGGAAAGGACACATGCTTTTCATTATATACTCTATATTTTCAATTTTGCAAAGTTAGCTTGTGTTATTTCTCGAATAACAAAAAAAAACAAACTAAAATACTAATAATTAAAATAGTAAATGGAATGTGAATAAATGGAATTGCTCATTGCTTCCAGAAATGACATTAGCCTGCTTAATGAGGGGTCTAAGACTAAGATCAGAATACTAGAAAATAACGTTTGCATCCTAATCTTGTTTTTGCTTTGGCCTTGGTTTTTAATCCCTTATATTTGCTTCAAAAATAAGGTATGAACTTTCCAGTTATCCCTTGAAATCTCAACAACAGTAACCTTTGCTTCATAGGTTTCAATTACACTTTTACAGTGTTTAGAAACAAATTACTAAACACTAAGAATATTCACTGGTGAGAGGAATTCCCAACATCCTTAAGTTCAGTGGTGGCGTCTCTGCTGTAGACAAGTACAGAAGGGGTGATGCACCACTGCAGAAGTGGATGCCTTGATAGTAATGGGGAATGAAAAACCCAGACACACAGAGGCCAGGTGTTGGCATTTAAACATCAGAATTCAAGTACATACAATAAGAGTAATGAGCATTGTGGTTTGTCTTAGCTCAGGCTGCTATAACAAATTACCATAGACTGTGTGGCTTACAAAACAAACATTTATTTCTCCCAGTCCTGGAGGCTGTAAGTCCAAAAGCACTGTGCCAGCATTGTTATTTTCTTGGTAAGGGTCCTCTTACAGCTTTACAGATGACAAGGTTCTTACTGTGTCCTAGCATGGTGAAGAGAGAGAGACAGAGAGAGAGAGAGACAGAGAGAATGAATCTCATGATTCTTTGTTATACAGGCACTAATTAGATTCATGAAGGCCCCACACTCATTATCTAATCCCTCCCAAACCCCATTTCCAAGCACATTGGGACATTGGTAGTTGGGGTTTCCTCAAATAGATTTTGGAGAACACATTCAAACATTCAGTCTATAATTTGGTTGGAGTGGCAGCCAGCAGACCTGACCAGAGAAAATTTTGAAGATGGCAAATAAAACAAGGTGTCTGTAGAGAAAAAAAGAATGGGGAGGAAACCATTGGAATCAAGGATATTTATAGGAAGCTGAGAGGTTACATTGATAAAAGGTTATAATCCGTACCCTTGGTCTAAACCAATTTCAGATGATGGAACTATCACCTGGAGGGGAGGGCAGGATCCCAGGAGAGAGGACCTTGCAACTCTGGGATGAGGATAAATGATAATGATTTTCACAGTGCCTCTCCTAGGGGACCTCTGGAAATGTACTTGGATCCATATGCTGGGAAATGAGAATACCCAAACACTTCAAGGACTCTCAGAATCAGGATCCAAGCTAGGAGTGATGCTCAGATCCTGAAAAGACATCACAGTCTCCCTGTTAGAGGTACATGACATCCTGGTATGAACACAGTCTTGGCCCAGGTGCAACTAACTTGGTCTAGTATTTGTTTTCAAATAAAAGTATAGTTCGTCTGAAGACAGACACCATTTTATATATATATATATATATATATATATATATATATATATATATATATGTATTTTCTTTACATCTTCATAGTGTATGTTTAGGCACAGAGGGTACTTAGTAAGAAACTTCTGTAAAAACAAAAAGCTGACACATGTGTGATTGTTTTCAATTGCCAGAATTCCATGATCACACCAAACCTCTGAGATAATAGATTGTTTGGATTTTAGATATTAGATTAAGGTCTCTAATTTGACTTAAGGACCAGAGGAGCAGAAGAAAATCTTTCGGTACAGTTTCCCCCTATGTGACCTTATTCACCACAGTCTCAGTATCTCTGCGAGGATGTTAACTCATCTCCACTGGAGAATTTAAATGACTCCGTCTAGTCGTGGCTTCAAGTGTTCAGAAGGAAGAATGAATGGCTTTGCCTTTTAAAGAAGAAACCATATAGTAATGAATATGTGACCAATGTATCATGGGGTTTAATGGAAAAGTAAACTATTCTACAGAAATATCTGTATATCTGTTCCCACTGAGAGCTTGACTTAAGCAGATGTTCTAATCCCTTGGACTAGACACACCCTGCATTGAAGAGCAAAGAGAAACCTTGTCTTTTTTAGATTCGACATGCAAGTGATATCACACTGTACTTGTCTTTCTCTGACCTATCTCACTTAGCATAATGTGCTCAAGGTCCATTGATGTTGCAAATGGCAGGGTATCCTCCTTCCTTGTGACTGAATAATATTCCCTTGTGTATATGTATATGTGCCACATCTTTTGTATCCATTCATGTGTTGGCATTTAGGTTGCTTTCATTTCTTGGCTACTGTGGTTAATGCTGCAATAAACATGAGTGCAGATATCTCTTTGAAATACTGTTTCTATTTTCTTTCAATAAAAAATAATAAAACTGACAATGGTCACTTAGAAAAATAAAAAGGCTTTAAAAAGTAGTTAACAATTTATTCACACATCTATTCTAATTCTCATTAAGGAATGCTTGGTTCTAATTATTAACATTGTTTGTTAAATTCTTATGTCCTCCCTGCCATTGTTCTGGATTATGTAAAGAGAGAAAAGCAAAGATCTTGTCCTCATGCAGCTTACACTGTATATGGGCCTTACATAATGTTATTTAGGCAGAAATAAATATTGTAATTATATACATGTATATATATATATGTGTGTGTATATAGATGTGTGTGTGTATATAGATATGTGTATGTGTATGTATGTGTATGTGTGTGTGTATATATATAAATATTTTATGTGTAGTGATCAAGAATCTAAGTAGCAACCAAATAGTCATTTTTTAAGTTTGGTTTCAACCTAGTGCATCTTGCCTGGAGATATAATTGTGTATTATAGAGCCCTAAGGACCAAATATGGTAACTTTAAAGTAAGGTAAAACCTAGAGTGCATGGTGATTGAAACAATGAATAAATAGATTAATGGTTGGATGTATGAATAAGTGTGACATTTGTTTATTATTTCAAAGGGTAATAAATATCCCTCATTACCTATAGGCCAAAAAGTAAAGGTTTTGATGAAGAATTTTGTGTTCTTTGATCTCTAATCCTTTATCACCTGTACAAATTTATTATGTTTAAACAAACTAAAGTGGATTCTGTTTCTATGACTGTACTAGGACTGATATGACAACTCTGGAATATTCTTCTTTGTGTCTCTTTTTCCATGGAAGTGTGGTTGTGCCACTCAACAGTGTTATTTGGATGGAATTCCTTTTACTTCAGATAATGTGATCTTATTTCCTGACCACTATTTTGTGGACAGTGGTCCCAGGCTGCATTGAATATGGTGCTCACTCTTAGCCCAGGAAACAGTCCCTGATAAAACATGAGTAATGAATTCCTCCCCTGATATATTTGGTCTAAGGCCCCAATCTCTCTCTGCCCCTGCTGACTGTCCATTAATATAGACAATGCAGACAATCAAGTTCTATTTCCCTCCCACTTAAAGTACCTAATTATTTTATTTTGATGAAATATGCACAACTATTTACTATTTTAACTATTTAAAGTGTACAATATAGTGGAATTAAGTATATTCACATAGATGTTACAATCATCATCACTATCTACCTCCAACCCATTGCATCATGCTCAGCTGAAACTCTGTATTCAATAAACAAGTCTCCATTTCCCTCTCCCCAAGCTCCTGGTAAGTGTGAGTAAACTTTCTGTTTCTATGAATTTAACTACCCTGGATACCTCATAAAAATGACATCATATAGTATTTTTCTTTTTGTGACTGTCTTATTTCAGTTAGCATAATGTCCTCAGGTTTATTTAGACTGTAACATGTGTTAGAATATCCTTCTTTTTAAGGCTGAATAACATTCCATGGTAAGAATGTACTACACTCTATTTTATTTTTTTAATTTTTAATTATTATAGAACTTTCACATTTCCACTTAATTTGCAGTTATTACAAAATACTGGCTATGTTCCCTTTGTTGTGCAGTACATCTTTGTAGCCTGTCTTATACTCAATAGTGTGTTACTCCCACTCCTCCCACTCCTCCATACCTTTATTGCCTGCCCCACTTCCCACTGGTAACCACTGGTTTGTTCTCTATATCTGTGAGCCTGCTTCTTTTTTTGTTGTTGTTTTTGTTATATTCAATAGTTTGTTGTATTTTATACATTCTACATATAAGTGATATCATATAGTATTTGTCTTTCTCTGTCTGACTTATTTCACTTAGCATAATGCCATCCAAGTCCATCCATGTTGCTGTTAATGGCAAAATTTCATTTTTTATGGCTGAGTAGTATTCCATTGTGTGTGTGTGTGTGTGTGTGTGTAGTATACAATAAATATCTATACATACTATATCTATCTATATCTATCTATCTCTGTGTGTGTGTATATCATATCTTTTTTATCCATTCACCTGTTCATGGACACTTAGGTTGCTTCCATACCTTGGCAATTGTACATAATGATGCTATGAACATTGACATGCATGTATCTTTTCAAATTAGTGTTTTTGGTTTTGGTTTTGGTTTTGCTTTTATATACCCAGGGGTGGAATCTGGGTCATATAGTAATTATATTTTGAGATTTTTGGAGAAATCTCCATACTATTTTCCACAGTGGCTGCATGAATTTACTTTCCCACCAAGAGCCCACCAAGGGTTTCTTCTCTCCACATCATTGCCAATATTTGTTGCTTGTGTTCTTTTGATGACAGCCATTCTGACCAGCAAATACACTACAATTTATTTACCCATTCATATGTTAGTGGATAACTAGATTGTTTCCATTTTTTTGTATTGTTTTGAATAATGCTATTATAAACATTGGTGTACAACTATATATTTGAGTTCTTACTTTCAGTTCTTTTGAGATATATAACTAGAAGTTGAACTGTTGAATCAAATGGTAATTTTACGTTTAATTTTCTGAGGAATAGTTATACTGTTTCCTACATTAGCTGTTCAATTTGTTCCTACCAATGATGTACAGGATTCTCAATTTCTCTACATCCTTACCAAAATTTGTTTTCTGTTTCTAAAGAAATGTCAACCATATTAATGTGTGTGAAATGTATCTCATTTCCTTAATGAATAATGATGATGAGCACCTTTTCAGGTACTTATTGGCCATTTATCTTTGTTATTTGGGGAAGGTGTCTTCAAGTCCTTGACTATTTTTGAAATGAGCTCTTTGTTTTTGTTTTTGTTGTTGCTGAGTTAAAGGGTTCTTTATATATTCTGTATATTAATTTCTTATCAAATGTATGATTTGTAAACATTTTCTCCCATCCTGTGAGTTACCCTTTATTCTTTTGATATTGTCCTTTGATATGCACAAAAGTTTTAAATTTTTGTAAAAACCAATTTATTTATTTTTTCATTTGTTGTCTACAAACACCTTTGGTGTATATCCAAGAAATCACTGCCAAACCCAATAGAATGAAGAGTTTCCCCTATGTTTTCTTCTAAGAGATTTTGTTTAGCTTTTACATTTAGATCTTTGTTCTATTTTGAGTAAATTTTTGAATATGGAGGAAGGTAAGGGTATAACTTCATCCTTTTGCATGTGAATATCGAATTTCCTCAGTATCACTTGTTGAAAATATTGTGCTTTTCCCACTGAATGGTCTTGACACCTTTACCAAATCATTTGACCGCATATGAGAAGATTTATTTACTGTATTCGTCTATATGTCTATTTGGATCACAATAGTTTGTACTAAGTTTTGAAATCAGGAAGTATGATATCTCCCACTTTGTTCTTCTGTTTCAAGATTTTTTATTTGTTTATTTGGGATCTCTTGAAATTCCCTATGAATTTTAGAACTTTTTATTTTCTGGAAAAAATATTGGAATGTTGATAAGAATTGCATGAGATCTGTAGAATCTGTTGAGTAGTACTGACAGCTTAACAATATTAAAACTTCCCACCTACGAACATGGATGTCTATTTCTTTATGTCTTATTTAATGTCTTTTGGCAATGTTTTCAGTATGCAAATCTTTCTTCATCTAGGCTAAATTTATTTTTAATTAATCACTTTGATCCTATTTTAAATGGGATTGCTTTCTTAATTTTTTGAATTGTCATGTTAGTGTATAGAAATGCAACTGATTTTTAATTGTTGATTTTGTATCCTCCAAATTTGCTGAATTCGTTTATTTTTTCTATTTTTTGGTGAAATCTTTGATATTTCTATATTTAATATCTTGTCGTGTGTTGAGAGAATTTATTTCTTCATTTCCAATTTTAAATCTCTTTATTTCTTTCCCTTGTTTTATTACACTGGCTAGTACCTCTAATACTATGTTAAATAGAGGAGGGAAAAATGGGCATTACTGTCTTTTTTGTTATCTTAGGGGAGAAGATTTCAGTTTTTCATCATTGAGTAGGATGTAGCTGTGGATTTTTCATGCATGGTTTTTATCATGTTGAGGAAGTTTTCTTCTATTCCTAATTTTTTAGTATTTTTTTAACAGAAAAATTATTAAATTTGATCAAAGGATTTTTGTGAATCAATTGGATGACCATTTTTTTTCTTTGCTCTCTTAATGTGGTATATTATATTGATTGATTTTTCTATTTGGAATCTACAGGATGTAATCAACATTTATAGAATACCAAAAACATCAGAATACATATTTTCCTCAAGCTAACATAAAACATTCACCAAGATAGACCTCATTATGTATCATTAAACACACCTTAAAAATTGAAAGGAACAGAAATGTTATAATGTATGTCTCAGACTAGAGTGAAATTAAACTAGAAATCAACAATGGAAAGATAGCTGGAAAGTCCTAAAATACCTGGATAGTAAACAACACACTTCTACGTTATACATAGGTCAAATAAGTCTCAAGAGGGATTTTAAAATGTATTCAATGAAATAAAAATAAAAATACAACTCATCAAAATTTGCAAAATGCAGTGAAAGTTGAAGGAGACTTGTAAGATACTTTTGTCATGATATATAATCTTATGGAGACCATAAACTCAATTTTGGGAAGGGGAATAGGAAGACACAAAGCAGCAGTTCCCAGGAAGGGAAATGATCCTAAAATTAAATTCATAAATGGTTTCCAAGCAAAGGACAAATCCAGGGTGTTGCCAGAAAAGAAAAGAAAAAAGATGGAGGGGTCAAATATGAAATGAAGGACATGACTGAAGATTCTTTTCCTTAAACCTCAGAATCATTATGGTTGCATCCTTGGAGTATGACATAATCAGAAAAAGACTCTCCGAGGAGATACAGTATGTATCATAGATGCTCTCAAACAATTGGGCTTCTGGAAAGTTTAAGGGAGTTTTTCCTCAGACTTCTCAGCAAAAACCCAACGTAGAAATAGGGCTACATTGAAAGGATTTGTGGGTTCAGCATTGTTGAGCCTTGATGAAGCTCGCCTCAGAAGGCTTAGACCAAATTGGAGGGTATTTGTGCTAATGAAGAGCTACAGGGGAACCTGTTGATCCTGCCCTGGCACTCCCATGCATGACTATACTTTCATACATTTTTCCTTACCACTTTATTCTCTTATCTATTTTTACCCTTTGTTTTTCTTTCTTTTCTCATTTCTTCACCCCTTTTTGGACAGTTTTGTGTAAGTAATGGACAGAGGACAGGCCTTGGAGTCAGAGAGCTTGCATCTGAGACTAAGCTCTAGAACCAAGCTAAGTGACCTAGAAGATGTTAAGTCTAATCTCTTCACTTGCATAAATGTAGGAATAATATCTAATTTACTGTGTGATCATGAGGATTAGAGATAGTAAGTGTACTTCCTTAAAGGTAGAAAGTGTCCAATAAGAGTGGCTGTTATATTGTTTTTATTACTGTTGCTACAATTTTGTTTATGTGGTTGATTTGGGTTCTTGGAGCAGCTGTTAGTAAACTCTACACTGAGTTTCTTTACTCTACATACTCTTTAATATGATTATTTTTATGAGGTTGATTTTGATAGCTGATATTGAACTCTCTTAGTCTCTTTACAGCAGAGTATCCATCCCAAGATGCTTTGAGTGCTGGCTTCTAGAAATGCTTACATGATCTCCCTTGAGAAATGCCTGGGAACTTGCATCCTCCTATGTCTCCACTTCTCTAAAGATTTCTTCTCAGAGGATTCAAGCAACAAATCATCTACAGGAATTGCCATCTTAGGCTTTGCTTCTAACATACTAACATTAGAAAATTATTTTTTAATTTTTATTTTTAATACTACAAATATATCTTAGGCCTTCCACTAGCAACCAAAGATACAGCAAGCCTTCAGTTAAAGAGAATGCTAATCTATACTGTATCAGTTTCCCCTTCCTGGCTCCACTTCTGGCACGATGGTGTGCAACTCAGTATCACTCCTCAAAAAAACTGATGAAAACTATTTTTAAAACACATTTAAAAATAGTTGGCCTTATGAGCATACGCAAATGGAAATGCCGCTACAGATATACAGCAAATGAGGACACATTTACTCAAGAATATTTACTAAATCTCCATAAAATGATGAGTCTTTAGTATTTGAAGATCCGCACTTTTCCCATCTCCACTCATTGAGCTGGGAACTCCACCCAGACTTGTACAACCAAGAACACAAGTTTTTGACTCCCCCCAGGTCCTGGTTGGAGGGTTGTCTTCCTGGGAAGGACATGACATTAGCATTTCTCATACTGCCCCTAGATACTTGTTGCTGAGGCAAAGTTCTGTACTACTGCAGCCAACAGGTGGGGGCCCCATTCTTCCACCACGTTTCCTCTCATGAGACAAAGGTTCTACCTTGGGCATGGTAGGACATTGGGATCCCAATTGCTATTGACTCAGCTCATAGGACAGGGGCTTGTGCCAAGGGAGACAAGCCAAGGACACCTGGGGCTCTTGCCCATATATCCACTGAGCACTTACTTCTTCAAACTGGGCTGTCACTTAGAATTGACCTATTGTTCCTTACTCCAGCACCAGAGTTGTGGCTCAGAGATTTTCCCTGGGAGGAAAGGCAGACCATAGAACAGAGAGTTCAAATTATCTCCCCAAAGGAGCCAACTTTATTTGCAACAGCATATGAAGTTCAAATCTAAGTGTGCTTTCAAAAACAGTAGAAGTGTTGGTGAGAGGCAATGGGGAGGAGACTGATAAAATCCTTGAAGATACAGGCTAAATGATAAGCCAACTAGTTGCTGGAGAAAAATAAGAAACCAGCTGCAAGAACTAGAGTCTGAATAAATTTCAAAATTTGACCATCAGGAACTGTCCCTTCATAGCAGCCTGAATTTGACTGGATTAGGGTGTAAATAATTTATTCTCCAGGGCATTGTTATGAACAATAGAGCTTTTAACCAGCAGTTAGTGGAGTTTCATAGGTTAGTGTGGTCAGGTAACTAGACAAACACTGCCTAAGTCCTGCTAAAACCTTGTTATCCCAAAGTGGCTGGGCATGTCCAAGGATGAATCCCTGAGGAAAAACATCAGAGGCTTTACCCTGTGTCTGTTTAGGGGATAGAGGAGGAAGAGAAGGGAATGGACAACACTAAAATAATCCAGTTAGTCTTTAAACAAGTAAACAAGCTAACAACAATGACAAGCACTGAAAGAGGGGAGAGATGAAGCCAGTACCCAAAGTTGCTGCAATATCTAAAATGTTCATTTTCCAAAAAATATGAGACATGCAAAATAAGCAGGAAATTATGGCCTAGATACCAGAAGAATAGCAGGCAATAAAGCCACCTGCAGGAGAGACCAGATGTGAGAAAAGAAGACATTATAAATATGTTCAAAGAAACAAAGAAAACCATGATTTTAGAAGTAAAGCATGATGACAGTGTCACATCACATAGAGAACATTAATAAAGAGACAGAAATTATTAAAAATAACCAAATGGGAATTTTGGAACTGAAAGGAGCAATAACTGAAATTTAAAAATTCACTAGATGGAATCAATAATACACTTAAATGGGCAGAAAGTAAAAGTACTTAAGAATAGATCAATAGAAATTATGCAATCCAAGAACAGAGTGAAAAAAGAATGAAGAAAAAATGAGCAAAGTCTCAGAGAAATGTGGGACACTAATGTATACCAACAGACACTTAAAGCAGCACCAGAAGAACAGAGAAGGAAAGGAGCAGAAAAATATTTGAAAAATTAGTGGCTAAAAAATTCCCATTTCCTAAAAAATTTAAATCTACATATCCAGGAAGTTCAACAAACTGCAAGTAGGATAAACTCAAAAAGACCCATGAATAGACACATAGTAAAAATGCCAAAGAAAATCTTGAAGGCAGCAAGAGGAAAATGACATCTTGCTTAAGGAAACTCCTATAAGATTAACAGTTGACTTATCATCAGAAACAATAGAGGGCTGAAGGCAATAGGATAACCTATTCTCAGCCCTCAAATTTTAAAAGTTCTTAATCAAGAATCATATATCCAGCAAAATTATCATTTAAAAATGAAGATGAAATAAAAAGACATTTGGAAAACAAAATCTGAAGGAATCTGCTGCCAGTAGACCTACCTTACAAGACATACTAAAGTTAGTTCTTCAGGCTGAAAGCAAGTGACCCAAGACAGTAATTTGAATACACACACACACAAAACAAAGAACACTGATAAAGGTAATTATGCAATTATAAAGGAGTATAATTGCCTATTTCTTATCCTTTCTTATCTTGTTTAAAAATCATAAAGCAGTATACATTTAATTGTATTTGTGGGCATATAACATACAGAAATGTAATATATTTTCCAATAGCAGGGCAAAGAGGTTGGTGAGAACAAACCAACATTGGGTTAAGAATTGACTCCAGATGTTTCACTTGAATCCAAAGGAACAAATGCATAGAACCTGAAATGGAAAGAAGGCTAATATGAGAAAAATTATACATATAACATAAAAATTGTGTTCTACACTGGAAACTGACACAACACTGGAAACTGACTATAACTCAATTAAAAAAAAAGAAAAAAGTTATACGTATAAACTTGCTCTCTTTTCTCCTCTCAGCTTCTTTAAAAGACATAAAATTACATAAAGGAATAATAATTATAATGATGTATTGTTGGGCTTATAACATGCATAGAGATAATACCTATGACAAGAATACCACAGTAAGAAAGAAAAGAGAGTAGAGCTATATGGGAATGCTGTTTCTACATTCTCTGAAATTGCTGGTGTAATTGTGAAACTGTTTTTGATAAGACATATATGGTAAGGCCTAAAGCAAACACTAAGTAAATAACTAAAAATATATAGCAAGAAAATCATTAAAGAAGTTAAAAAGTAATATTAGAAAATATTCAATTAATGAAAAAGAAAACAGTAATGACAAAAAAAAAAGACTTGAGGTGTAGAGAAAATAATAACTTAAATGAGAAATGTAAATCCTATTGTTTTGCTTAGTTTTGTTTTTATGAACTCTGGATACAAGTCCCTTATCAGATATATTATTTGTGAATATTTTCTACCATTTTGTGGGTTGTCTTTTCATTTCCTTAACATTACTTTTTCAATTAATGCTATGTCTCTCTCTCTCTCTTTTTTTTTTTTTACTTAAAATGAATCAAAGCAAACGCAACATGTGTACAAATCTATAGATAAAGCTGCTCTGGAAAAAAACGCATAAATACATGGCAAAGAAATGAGACTTGGCATTTTAATGCTGATCATGCCATCCTCAGTGCCATAACACCAAATCTGTGCTTGCAACACAGTAAACTATGTGTATCTGCTATACCCTACTTCTCAAATCCAGGACTTATGAACTCAAATCAGAATTTGCCATCAAAAACTCAAACTTGAATTCCTGTACTAGGAATGTCTCCAGTAGAGAGCACTAATGCTTTTTGAATATTCGGTGTAAGTAGCTTTAATTGAGATAAGGCCTAGGAAGGAGTTACAACCATTTCCCATTCCCATATATCTGGGTACACAAGACATAGGCATTTATTCCATATCCATTAACAGTTTACAGAGCACCCACTGTCCCCAGGCACCACATTAGGCCTTGGGATCCTGAGGAGGAAAAGATACACTCTTACCCTCAAGGAATTTGGCCTAGTGAAGAAGACTGTCTCAATCCCCTAATAACATGTCCTTGCATCAATCAAGGAAAGCATTTACTAATCATGCACTTTCCTATCACAAACTACATACATATATGTAGAAAAGCACATGGACTGTAAGCATTTGCAAACAGTAGGTTCAGGAGGGCCTTAGAGAAAATCTAGTCAAAATCTCTCATTTTATACCTGGAAAATTTAAACCCAGAGTGGATAAGTGACTTACCCACGATCACGACAAGAGCTAAGATTAATATGGCACTTCCTATACGCCTAGAACTGCTCTAACAGTATTGTTTATTTAATCCTCACCACAACTCATTTTTGAAATACAAAACTAAGGCACAGAGAAATTAATTAACAACAAAAATCAAACAGCTCACAAGGGCAAAGTCAGGATTTGAATCTAAGTAGTCTTGCTCCAGAATCCATACTTTTAGTCACCATGCTATATTTAAGTAGCTATGTCTAAAGGCAGTCATGATTTTCTGACTCATGTTTTTACATTGTCTTGTTATTTTATACTGTCAGGGTTTCCAGCATCTCTAGAACCCATTGGTCAAAAATTATCAAAGAAATCTCAAGATATTATGGTACTTCAAAATCACAAGATCCTCGATTTGGGGAAAATGGCTCAATTCAACATGGATGTATATGTTACCAGAAGGTGAAGATGAAGACATGCACAGACATGAGAAATATAATAAGTAATCTTGTAATAAGTATTCTTTTATCTTACTTTGACAAATGTTGCCACTTGTGTCTCATTTCCTTGTCTTCCTGAATCACTTCCATGTACTCCTTCTCACTTCCAAATCCCAGTCTTTAAGTGTGTTGATTCTTCAATCAAATAAGAACATGTTAATGTAGACAGAGCTAGGGATTAAATCTTGAGAGGACCCTGCACTATACAAGATAGAGAAGATGTGCATTTCAGAAGCCTCAGACTTCATTTCACCCATTCATTTATTAACTAACAAATATTTATTGGGTGCCTGCCATATGCACAACAATGCACTGGGTTCTGGGGATGAGCTAGTCTATGTGATGGATGTGACCTTTACCCTCCTGAGGTCCACAGTCTTACAGCATTCCTCCAGAGTAAGTTAGGTATCCATAGTTAAGCACTTGTCAATTCTCAACCTGTTGGGCCTCTGAATGATGCCTGAGCTACAGGAGGATGAACAGAATGACTCAACAAGACTGGGGACTGCTAAGAGATGCTGTCACACTCAGGTGTGCAGACTACAGAGGAGAGAGCATGTTATTTTGAAATGACAGTAATACACTGTTTGAGTGATATGCATGAACTATAAAATAGTTTATAAATAGAAATTATTTGCATTATGATTATGTTTTGTCAGAATGCACACATCTTTTTTTGTGTGTTTGTGTCCTTGAGGACCCTGAAGAACAAAATTTTGTATCTGATTATTGAATTGGTTAAGTAAATTAAGCAAATCCAGGCATTTTATTTGATAATCAAGTTCACTCAAAAATGAAGGTAAAATTATAAAATTTACACCCACTTACATATTTGTTTCATCCTTTAGTATGCTTCCCCCCTCATTTTTACTTGTAATCAATCTGTCTGTAACTCCCCCAGTTACACAGAGGCCTTTACCAGACACCAAAAGCTGTTCTGCTCACAAAAACAACAGGCTTCCTTAAGCCTTAAGTTTTTTTTTTTTTTTTTTTAATTTGCCCTTTAGGTCTCAATTTCTCTGAGAAATCTGGGAAGTCCTCTCCACTTTAGCCCACTCTTTCATCTACCAATGTAAGACCCAACTACTTTTGCCCTTCAATTTTGTAATGAGACAAAGGATGCCTGAGTTATTATCATACTGCTCTTTTTCATAAGGTGACCTGGTTACATTCAGCTATTATAAAGCATATTTGAGTCATAGGCTCTGAAACATGTCAATATCCTGTACTAGGAGATATTAATCAGCCCTGAATTTGCTCATATATCCAGCTACATATTTGCCTCTATTTTTTTTTAAAACTCTAAGTTTCTTGAGGGCACATGTTTATTTGTTTTTATATCCTCCAAAAACAATTTGGTGGAGAGACTGAATTGGAGATAAAGAAGTTAGCAGAGATAAATTAGTAGAATAAGTGGATAATTGGAAGGTGTGCCTGCATTTGGATACATAGGATTCAGGAGACAAAGACAAAGAGAACTGTGGTGTGGGGACACACTGGGGTTTGGTTAGTTAGTCCCCACTGATTTATCATGTCCAGCCTAACGGTCCCTGGAGGAATGCTTGGAGACTTGTGGACCCCAGGAGGGCAAAGGCCACATCCATCAAATGGGCCAATGTATCCTCAGAAACCAGTCCAGTGTTTTGCACACAGTAGGCATAGAATAAACATTTGTTGGATGATAAATGAGTGGTAAGATGAAACGAAGTCTGAGATATCTGGAACATGAAATACTCCTATCTTCTTTTCTGATATAGTCCAGGATAGTTACATTAAACACATAGAAAACAGAAACTCCTGCCTAAACTGTTAGTGGCTTGCCCCAGATCTCACTGACAGAAGAGCCACCAGCAGAAGCCAAGATACCAATTCTCATACACTTTCTGACTCATATCTCTTTTCCTCTATTTCTAAAATGTTCTGAATCTTGTTCTTTTACAATTTATATTGATTCTTAAAAATTCTTAACAAACTATATATATGTGTGTATATATACATACACACACACACACACACACATACATTTGCATACATATTATGTCCTAGTCTTAGAGAATCAGTTAAGGTTAGAATTGAAGTTCAGTATTAAATGTGTATTACAATTAACAGATAGCCTAATATTAGGCCAAGAAACACATATGCACAAATACATACTCACACAGTCATTGAGGAAAAAAAGATGGGAGGGGCATGGAATCAAGGTCTAGCTGGTATTAGACCTGGGTTACTTCAAATCAAATAAATGAAAAAGTTGACTATGAGGAACCTCAGAAACCAGCTGCTTTCACAGTATCAGGAAAACTTTTGCCCAGATTTCAACATGGTCCAGGGAACACAGATTGAATTCTTACAGGGATCCCAGCAAGCACTGTCTCAGTCACTAGCAGAACCCATCAGGGCGTTTTTTATATCACTTCACAGGAGCTAAGGAGCACTAACTCTGCTTTAATTCTAAGCTTTCAGCCTGGCTTCACTTGCAAATATTTTCTTAGAAGTCTTCATTTTATGGATGGGAAAGAGACAATAGTCAATAACTGGCTGGCTCCTGTGTGGCAGATTCCAATATGGGACCCAGATGACAGTACATATTCTTTAAATGGGATGCATGGGAAACTTTCAAAGAAATATTTGGACATCTTCCAAGAAGACAGATTAGTTGGAGATGGCGGGCATCCTGCTGCAGGAAATCGTGTTTTTCCCTTGAAGAAGAGCCTGGAAGATCACCTTCCTAACACTTGTCATAAAAGGAAGGGATGTCATATAGTTAAGGCAGAGGGTCAATCAGCACAGTGGGCTGAGAACACAGAGTAATTGGTCGTGAATATTTAAGACTGGGACCATGATAAGGGATCAGCTCACACAGAAGTGCACAGCTGGCCTTGCACAATTACAGTTTCTAGTCAAGCTACCTTATTCCAAAAACACTTGCAATGTCGACCTCATCCTGTCCTTGGACTTCTCACCACTGAGCTCATTCTCAGGGGTCATTCTCAGAATTTCTCCCAGGCCCGAGGAGAGCTCACGTTAAAACTCTGCAACCAGGAGATTGAAAAGGTCAGGAAAACATGGTGAAGTCTTTGATCAAAAATAAATAAAAATTCTTCATCAATGATAATATGCTCAATCATACACAGCTGAACCAGCAGGATGACTTTCTGAGAATGCAAAGCCATAAATGCCTTCTCACTTTTGTTCTTTTCTTCTAACCTGATGTCTCAGTAGGACTAACAAACTTGAACCCTGGTGTTGAGAAAATATTGCAAAGTAGTATTTCAATTGAGCACTGTAAAGCTAGCCAAACTTTCCCAGACCCATGTTCCTATGCTCCTCCTTCAACCCTGCGTGGCCCACCAACCTCTCCTCCCCTTTCAGGTGCTGCATGCTTCCCCTGTAGATTACATACCTCTGAGAAAAGGAATAATGATTCCTGTTTACCTTCGTATTCTGCCTCACCTCTCCAGAATTCCAGTGCTTTCTTTTATACACTGTAGACTTTCAATGTTTTAATTAATTTAAAGAAATAAAGAATTTTTCATTATCAGAAATAATTTTATAATACAGAATTGGAAAATAACTGTTAATACTGGATAATATTCTGTCTTCCATTAATCATAAAAATTTTCTCATGACACAGAGAAATCTGAACTCTTATCAAGGCAGCCACATGGAGCAGAGATGTTGACACTCAGAGTCTCTCTTTTTTAAATTTTTTTTTTTACTTTTTTGGTTTGGTTTGGGTTTTATTGTTTTGTTTTGTTTTTCAGGGAATCAACTCAGAAAGGCCCTGCCAAACCTAGGAGTGAGTTGATTGCTCCATGTAGGTCATGCAGTTCAATAACACAATTTGTAGTGATCCTTTCATTTCTGTTATTTGTGACTCTGCTTGTGCCATTGGGCAGAGGAACCAGCCACATTGCTGCTCACAGTCATCTCCTTTATCATATGAATGTGAGGAGCCTACCACTAGATATTGCCCCAAACCAATGGGATGCTGTAAAAAACAGAGTATTTCTATGTCTTTTTCTTCTGGATTTTCTCAGGTTACCAGAAAGAGATTGACTGAGCCCTGAGGGTGGATTGGTCATTTTAAGACAATATTTGGGGCATATAAGGCAAACATATAGAATTTAGGTCTTTCTAAATTTTACTTCTCTTTCATGAGTCTCTTTCTGATTATTATCACCTGCACTGATCCATCTCTTCATGTAAGTAGTACTTGGTTGTTTTCTATGTGCTCACCTAAGTTCTGAGCTGCTTGAGGTCAGAAACCAATATTGATGCTTTTTTGATATTGTGCTTGATATCTAGCATACTGATGGGCACAGAATGAGTGCTTAATAATTATGATGAGACTTCTAAACACAATTTTACACTTTGACAAATTTGGCTGTGGAAATAGTGACTGAGTCTTTTAGAATTTTCTATGAAGAGAATAATAAATATATATAGGAAATTTATAAAATATAGATGGGAAATAAAATACAGCAGCATCTTTCAGAGACACAGCTTCTCTTTCCTTTCTCTTTCCAGATCCATGCAGGTGACAGATCTTTCTCTGTCCACCTCTGATGGAGACTACATTCTTTACTGTCCAGTAGCATATTCCCTTTGATTGTCTCTTAGGTATGCAGAATTGCGAGCATATTCAAACTTTCCTTCTTTCCTTCTGTCAAATTCTTGTCAGCAGTTTTACACACACACACACTCTTACCCCACCACCAATCTTTTGCAGATTATAAGCAGGAGTTCTTCAGGCTTCTGCCTAAGAGTGTGGATTTTGCAGACTGGTGGGCCTGGGTTTGAACTTTACATGATCACTTTGGATAAGTTTCTGGATTAGTTAAAATTAGCTGCCAGTTACAGAGACTGCAAAGAACAGTGGCATAAACAAAGTGATGTTTGTTTCTCTTTCACATTAAAAAAATTTCTAGAGAGACAATCCAGAACTGGTATTATGATTTCACAAATCTCCTGAGGCTTAGGCTGGTTCCACCTTTTAGGTTTGCTAAACATCAGATGAGGCCCTCAATCTCATGGCCCTAGATGGAGCTTTATCCATCACATGCAATGTAGAAAGGAGGAAGGAAGGAAAGGAAGGAGACAGAGGAATGCAAGCATCTTTGGTCTCTTAAGGAAATTTCCCAGAGGCTGTCATACACTTCCTGTTACATTTCATTGACCAGAATTTAGTATTGTGACCTCACTAAGCTGGAATAGAGACTGGGGAATGTTGTCCTTATTCCAGACAATACTCAGCTGAAATGTGGGCGGTTCACATCCTTAGAAAGAAAGGGGGAAAGGAGCATCGGAGTAGCCAAATACCAGTTATTCTATACCACTTTTTTCTTGACTGTTATTACCCATCTCACAGGAGTCTTAGGATTAAAATAAATGTTACTATGAAAGCATCTAATACAGTATATAGCATAAAACAAGCTTTCGGTTAATGTTAGTTAATATCCCTCCTTATTCCTTTTTTGTGAATTTTCTCATTTCCCTTATACCCCATCATTGGCATCCAAATTCTATTTTAAATACTTGCCCCAGTTGATGGTACTAAGCTGTAGTCTTGTACCTTTTCATAAGAGGGAGCAACAAATACATTATTATTCAATGTCAGCATTTATTTTTTAGCTTAAAGTTTGGCTTAGATTTAAGACATAGCTCTTGGAATCAAATAGACCTAGATGTGAATCCTGGCTCTGCCTCTTAGTCAGTGTCTAACCCCAGCCTCTTGCTCCCTCCATTTCTTCATCTGTGACCTGGGGTAAGATTCAGATATGAGGATTAAATGAAAATAATAGAGAGAGAGCGCCTGACAAAGTAAGTGATAGTTTTTCTTATCTTTTTAAATTTGGCCTAATCTGGGTGAACCTTCTTGAAAATGAACTCTTATTCCATTAAAAAAAAAAAAAGTTTTAAAATTGGTCATCGCCATACATATCCAAATGAGTGTTGTTAAATTGTTAGTCAAACCTTTTGATAATTGTCTCCAAAATCAGTTTAAACCCAAATAGCAGCAAAGTCTTTCTTGTAATTTTTTAAAGAAAAAAACAGCATAGCTGAGCCTTAACCTTATTTAGCCTTGATTTGAATGATTTTTGGCAGATCCACTCTTAGAAGCAGAAACATTTCCACCAATGAGTATATTCCATAGCATCTTTCCCCCAGTGGCTAGTTGTTAAGCCCCTACTGTGTCCCAGAAGCTATGCTAGTTTCTGGGGACATATTGGTAAGCAGAAATGCACATGGTCCCTGCTGCTGTGGAAGTCGCAGTTACTGAGGGAGACAGGTGAATCAATCACTGAAAATAAATGAAAAATTGCCATTATTAAAGTTGTTAGGAAGGAGACATACCGGTGCTGTGAAAGTATGTGCGAACATCTTATGATCCAAGGTTGAATGGTGATTTTAGGAACAAAAAATTGACCAGTCAGTTGAAGTAAAGAGATGTTAAGAGCATATGGTTTGAAATGAGCTCAGACACAAGGTGAGCCTGCCCTTGGCATGGACCAAAACATGCCACAGTCTCCAGCACCACTCCAAAGAATGCATTTCATGGTTTGGGGCTGTCTTTAAAATAAGTGCCCGTGATATATAACTTCTCAATGTGATACTCTGAAAGGGGCTACATAACTTAGGAATAATCTAATTATTTCATAATTTATTCATGCTATATTGATAAATATTAAATTCACATATTTTTTTTGATACACCAAGCAGAGATATCTGAGAAAATTGGCTGTAAAGTAGAATCTTTTCAGAGAGGGTCAGAGTGTTGATCTGCATTACCTGTAGTGAGAATTTGAATTTGAAGCCATTTGGCTGAATGGGGTGGCATAAGAAACACTGTTGGCAGAAGAATAGGTAGCCCACAAAGTAGCAGTGGAGGATGACCACAGGATGAGAGGTGTGAGCAGTGTGTTCCAGAGAGCAGGCAGGACTGTGCTTGGGATGGCCCATCTCAGAGCCAGCAGGCAGCCCCAATGTCCCATCTCTCCAAGGCATTCCAGGTTCACATAGACAAGAACCCAGCTTGGCACCTTGGCAGTGGGGTACCATTTCTCCTTGTCCTGTCCAGCTGAGCTAACGGGGCATCCTTTGGGGAAAATGTTGCCTCTCTGGTCTCTTTTAGGGGTTTGGAAGTTGGCTGGGAGGCTCTGTTCCCATGTAACATGTTAGGGCATGACTGAGCCTCGGGGGAAGAGCTGCCTGCCATTGGACTGTAGGTGGTTTCTTGTTCTGAGCTGATAAATTTAAGATGAATTCCATTCATCTAAAGATTTTTAAGTTCATCTCTGTAGGCAAACCTAAATGAGTTTTAGTTAAATGAGGTACCAAAATAGGCAACTGAGCAAGGGCTTGTCTTCCAAAAGCATTTGTGAGTCATGATGCAGTTTCTAGAGGCATGGTGTTGTGCACGGTGGGCAGGTTCCCAGCCCTCCCCAAGAGTATTTGTACTAGGTATTTACCCTAAGGCGTCACAAGCCTTTCACTTTCACCTTCCCAGGAATGCCATTGGAACTAGGAATTTCCCCAGCTCTTCAATTGCTCTGTAATTGGAATTCCTCCCTCAGGGTGCAGCAAACTTGTTTCGACCTCAGGGACTTCTCAATTGCTGTTCTCTGCCTAGAACATTCTTCCCCTAAGAATCTGAATGACTGCTTCCTTCCCAATGGAAGGTCAGCTCCAGTGTGACCTCAGGGATACTTTCCCTAATATCTAGATAAAGTACCACTGCCTGCTACCATCATAGTCCTTCAGACCTGGGTTCATTGCTTGCTGACTTGTTCATATTCTGTTCCCCCCAACACAAACACAAGAATATAAGTTCTGTGAAAGCATGGTTCTTGTCTCCCTTGTTTACCTGTTCTTAAGCCTGGTAGAGAGTAAACTTCCCAACCTGCTGCATGTGATAGTAGGCAAAAAGTTTACCCCTTTGGACATAAAATAGGGATAACATCACCTGTGCTTCCTGCCTCATAGAAAAACTGAGGACCTGGAGTTAGGGTGCCGAAGATACTTTTTCTCCCAGAAACTTGTGACTAATTTTTTGATTCCATATATATATATATGGATATATTGCAAATATCAATACCATTTACCCAATTACATAACCCCAAAAGACTTAGAACACATTTTGTGCTTGTCTTTGCTTTGCTCCCCACTAAACTATTCCTTAAACAATAGTAATCAGTTTGTCCAGAGGCCATATCCTTAAGGTCCCTCCCTTCAGCACCCTTCCTTCACAGCTTCTTGATTGCCTTGAGTCTTTCCAGGACCACTGATAATTGTCTTCCAACCAGCAGTTCAGTTTGTATTCTTTCCCCTCTTCCACCTCCCAAATTTGTCATCCACACTGCAGGAAAATAATTGTTGTGGAAGGCAAATTCCACACCAATACTGCTTAGTTTAATAATCATGTAATGACTTGCTTTGCCACAGGATCATGTCCAAATACCTTGAAGAACCATGTAAGGCAGTCTTCCTCTGTGTGCTTCTGCAACTCTCCAGCTTCACCACTTGCCCTTCTGTCATTTCTAAATCATCAGTGCACACAACATGGACAGAATGTGCACAGTCACGTGCCATATGCACCAACCATCCCAAACTGTTTGCAGTGCAGAGAGGAAGGATTCCAGGTGGCTTCACTCCCCTCTATCTGTGGTGTTCACATTGCCTTGTCAAACACCTGCCCATCTTTTAAGAGTCAGTTCAAGTGTACCTATTCTTAAAGAACATTCCAAACACTTGCCCTCTCCCCACCACTTCCAAGAGCTCCTCATTTATTCCTCTGCACTGCCTCTGAGCCTTGTAGTACGCCTATTATAATACCCATGCCAGAGATCATCTCTGCCTCCTCCTCAGTGCTCCTTCATGGTCAAGTTATTTGATTCATCTCCTGAGCTTCCTGGGCCAGGCATTATACTTGGCATGTTAATCAGTATCTGGAAAAGAACAAAACAACCAAATTCAGTGTACTTATTATCTAGTAGAGGGCTTCATTCAATAACATACTTTTGACTGATATTTGAAAAATTGAAAGATCTCCTTGAAGGTTAGAGTTAGGAAGAAGGGATATTGTATTTATGCTGTTAATAGATATCAGTTGAATGGCCAAAATATTTTGTCAGTGAGCTAGTGTTAACTGAACATTTACTGTGTTCAGAGTTCTGGATGTGGCCAATTGCAGGGGATGCTTGAAATAGCTTTTGGACATTTCTGAAATGACTCTGGCTTTATCATTTCACTGGGTCAAAATGTTAAATGGTCAGCACAGGTTCTCAGCTTCCAGGCAGTTTAGAACATAGTGCCTGAATGTTTTTTCACCCACTACCCTCTTAAAGGATTTTGAAACACTGTGTCCTTTCCTCATCCATTTAAAAAGATAATATGTAAAAATTTTATCTTGACTTTAAATCATTATAAAAGATGGTGCTTCTTACATTATAAATATTGATTTACAAAAACCACTCTTTTTAATGTACACAATGGAAGCTAAATTAAATACCAAAGTGATTTTGTATCTACCGTGTCATCCATATAAAAAAAAAAAACACATTATAAACAAACTCTTCTAGAAAAGCCAGGAATTTTAAATAGTTGTTTCCCTTGCAGAACTCATTTCATTCCTCTTCTCCTATAAAACTTAATCCCCATATAACATTCTTGTGTTTGATATCTTTTCTTGATTACAAGTGCATTCTTAGCTCACTCTCATCCATGTACATCCACCCCTTGGCTCAGGACACCTGCTGGACATTGGTTGAACATCAATTTCACCTTTTCTGTCTCTTACTTCAAGAGACAGAAAAGGTCCTCACAAAATTGGGAAGGAGGAAAAAGAAAAGTAGAAAAGGAAATCAGTGCAGGACCTGACTTTTGGTGAGGGAGCTAAAAAGGGGAAAACACTGTTTTACTGGGACACACACAGGGAGATCAGTTGGGATTGAAGGAGATCCAATGAGGGTGAGAAGAGTGCACAGCAGATGCCTGGCTGACAGAACTGAAAGAAACCAGCACAAAATATCCCTGTAATCAATCCCCAGACCTTGACTTGAGCTGCTGATGCTGAGCTAGGAATGTCTGCTGAAGCTGAGGGAGAGGGCTGAGGCTGATGGCACAGACTGAGTCTCATGGGGTTGGAGTGTGTTGTTTTCTGTGATTGGTAGTGTCTACAGAACAGAACTGCCTGGGACCTGAATTCAAAAAGCAACATTGCTGACGCACATGGTGTGGATTATCTAGGTATCTCATGGACATATTCACTATCTCTGCAGGTCCAGGACCAAATTTGGCATTTTTGCAATAGAAGAGAAGCACGGCTCTATCAGAACCATCATAATTTTGGTCTGAGGGACCCAGGGGAAGTTCGGGTTGAAATCAGAATCCATGGCCAAAGAAACTGCATATTTCATAGGCACAACTGTGATTTTTATTGGGTCCAAGGCAGAGGGTGTGGATATGCTCTGTGGTTGTCTTGGCGGTCCCATGCCACAAGGAAGAGAGAGCCAAGAGCAGAGATCTGGGTGCACAGAAGGGGAAGTTGAAGCCTTTCCATCAGCCTTGTCTACCACATGCAAATGTAACAATAGGGATGGCACTGACCTGGTACTTCACTGAGGACCCAGCTGGGGGACTGAAGGATCATTACAGCAGGCCCTAGTGCATGAAATCTTTAGATTTGTTTCCACTGGTGTTTCTGTGTAGAATTTGGACATTCCCATGGCAATAGAAAGGGCAAAGGAACTGTTATGAGTGTGTATTGGAAACATTCCAACACCACATACCACAGCCTGCACCCCAGAAATGGTTTGGAAGTCTCAATTCCAATAAAAGGAGAAGCCCTAGCCACTCTCCAATCTGTGATAAACACCTAATCAAAATGAGGCTCTGTTAAACAACAAAAGTAGATTGTGTTCACCACAACAAAAACCACATTGGCAATCATAGAAATAACAGGCAATGCACTCACAAGAATGACATGGCACCACACCATACCAAAAACAGATCTCACAGCAATATCATGGAAATGTGCGCAGCCAACATAGGAAATCTTCCACTTAAAAAAAGCCCTTCAAGTCTACAACAGATAACTGACAATCTTTAACCCATAAAGATAGAGAGCTATAATAAAATGAAAAAGAAGAACCATTCCCAGACCAAACCTCCAACACACTTGGAAACTGAACAAAAAATAAATTAAAAAAAGGAAGCATGTGAACACCCTTATCTACAGAACAGACTGAAATAAAAATTAGATTATGACTACTTCTTAAAAAAAAAGTTTTAGTTTTCTAAAATGTCTGAATTTTCAAAGCCACATTTTATATTCTCCACCACCTTTTTCTTGTCAATGAGCCTGAGTAAGGTGTTCACTCAGTGACCAAGAAGATCTCAGGTGTTGTCAGCAGGACCTAAAGCAAGCCTCCTCCTACTTGCTTCATCAAAAGAAAATCGACCTATAGTTCCTGCCACTGAGCCAAGAAAACAGGCAGTGAAAAGACATTCAGTGTTGTTAATCATCAGAGAAATGCAAATTAAAACCACAGTGAGATATTACCTCGTGTCTACCAGGATGGCTATCATCAAAAAGACCACAAAACCACAAACATTCAGCAACAATGTGGAGAAAATTGAACCCATATATACTGTTGGTGTATAGTTTATACAGAGACTAGTGTGTGAGAGCTGAGTCCTGGAGGTCTGTGATTTATCCAGGAGGTCAAGTCATTGCAGGCAGCATGTGCTGATTGAAGCCAGTTTTCAGCCCTGGCTGTCCATGCGCATCAGTCTCCTCAGGAGCTGAGTCCCCCAAAATCACACACCCCCACCCAGAGATTCTGATATAATTGGCCCAGGCATCCAGATTTGAAAAGCTTCCCACTTGATTCAATGTGTAGTCACATTGAGAGACACTGTGAGCAACTAGTTCACTCTGGGTTTAGTCAGTATAGTTTATACACCCAAACTAGGAAAAGAAGGAACAATAGAAATGCAAACTATTACAACCACTATGGAAAACAGGACGGTGGCTTCTCAAAAAACTAAAAATAGAACTAATATATGATCTAGCAATTCCACTTCTGGGTATTCATCCAAAGAAAATGAAAACATTAACCTAAAAATATATATGAACCCCAATGTTCATGGTAACCTTATTTACAATTGCCAAGATATGGAAGCAAACTAAGTGTCCATCAACAGATGACTGGATAAAGAAGTTGTGGTATATGTAAAATGGAATATTACTGAGCCATAAAAAAAGAATGAAATGTTGCCATCTGCAACAATATAGAGGACTTGGGGAGTATTATGCTGAGTGAAATAAGTCAGACAGAAAAAACAAATACTGTAGAATATCACTTATATATGAACTCTGAAAAAGAAAACTAGTGAACATAACAAAAACAACAACAACAACAACAACAAACAGACTCACAGGTATGGAGAACAAACTAATGGGTTTCCATGGGGACAGGGAAGAGGGGAGGGCAAGACTGGGATAGGGAATTAAGAGGTACAAACTTCTACTTATACAATAAATAAGCTACAAGGATATGTTATACAGCACAGGGAATATAGCTGATATCTTATAATAACTATAAATGGAGTATAACCTTTAAAAACTGCAACCTGGAACTTATATAATATTGTACATCAACCCTACCTCAATTAGAAAAACGTCGAAGACCAGTTTGCCCCATGTGACCCAGGTCCCTCCAGTTTTGCCTCCTTTTCCTATCTGTAGGGCTCAGTGTCATCATCTGTTAAATAAGGTACTCAGGCTAGAAGGCCAGCTCTACTTCAAGAATCCTGTAAATCTATTGAAAGCAAACTAAATGATCAAATGAGAAAACTCAACCCCAGCATGAGCAATCCTTACTGCTGGCAGAAGTTCCATCTCCACCATGATGAAATGAGGACTAGATAGTGCACACTTGTTCCTTGCTTTCATGGACAGGAAGACACATTTGATGTTATGTGAGATTTAAGAAGTAGGGAGAACAAGCCACATACTGCACTAAACTTAATACTCTCGTCTGCCTTTGCTTTCCCTTCCTTGCACATTTATTGGAAGTGAGATGTGTTTAATTAAGGTTATATACCAATAAAAACCAAATTGTTATTTGCTTTTACCCATCAAATTTGTCTATATAGAAAATGTTTTCCAATAATAAAAATAGCATTTATTAATCATAAAATTTCAAATAATTTTAAAACACAAAGAGTAGAAAGTAAGAGTTATCCATCTCTTGCCCAGATATATTTTATTTCCTTTAAGGAGTTTAACACATATCATACAATACCTTTTCTTATATATATATACATAAAGTATATTTTAAATAAAATGAAATAATACAATGTGTAAACTTTACAACTTGCTTTTTCATTTGACAATTTATACTGTAGACATCTTTTCATTTGAATTTACATTGCTTTACCTCATTCTTTTTAAAGGCTGAATAGTATTCTACTGTCCAGATGAAATAAACTGTATTAAGCCCTCCCTACTGAGCCTGGTCCTCTCCTCCCTACGGTGCAGGCCCCTGCATCTGTGAAGGGGAGATGTGGTCTTGGGGGAAGAGCAGGATGTGCAGACAGAGGTGAGCAGGCAGGGAAGCAGGGCCAGCTGACTGCCACTTTCTGCCCCTCCCCTCTGGGTTTCAGCAACATTTCCTTCATCCTACAGTTACATGAACTGCCTTTTTCTCCTTTCAAGTTTCAAAATTCCCTGCACTCAAAGAATTTTGGAGAAACATTACATGAGCATTTTCTGATTGTTCATTTCAGATTCCTCCTTCTCTCTGACAACAACACATCTGTCACTAATCTAAATACTCATGAAGCAAGACCAGTGAACTCACAGAAAGCAAGAGGGGAAGGAACCCCTTGATCTTTCAGTCAACATGGAGGGTTAAAATTGTCCAATTTAAAAATACAGCTGGGCAGATAAGAATAAGAGATACTAGAATATTTAAATCAAATACTTCTGGCTAACTGAGTTATATTGCCAAGCATTTAAGTCACCCTCACTCCAAGAAAAATATTTTACCAGGAATCTGGCCCTTAACAAATCCTATAAAACAGAAGTCAAATAGGACTATCTGCAGACTGGTGGTAAGGGTCTAGTATTCTCAGAATGCTGGGCCTTTAATTTCAGAATGAAATCCAAGCATGTTACCCAAGCAGCTTATACCTTATATAGCAGATGGTGGACATCAATGGGACAGTTCTGTGTTACTTTGTCAACAACATCTGAGATGGATTGCATAAAATCCGGGTTGGTGAACAGAATTTTGTACAGATATAAAAGAAACAATACACATTTCTCTCAACAACTTTTTTAAAATGTAACTTTAACAAATACAGAATTCACTATGCCTTTTAAACCATCACATTGGAATGAATGTGTCAAATTAATCCAAGTGACTCTGTGCATGGAGTGATGGTGACATGTCCCTTCAAGAGATGAAATGTGTGGGTTTAGAGAGGGAAAATAAATCAAACAGTAACAAAGACAGACCAGCCCTGCCTTAGAATACACAGTGACTCAAAGTTTATATGAGATTGTAAAAAGCAAGTGCTCAGTGTATGTGACATGTAATGAAAAATATTGTAGATAATGAGCATGTGATGTATAGACACTAATGTCATGAAAAAGTTAGCCAGGTTATAAGAAAAAACCTAGTCAGTGACTCACACTGTAAATCTGAACTAGAAGACTGGGAATGGGGAATGGTGGTGGCTTCTAGGTGAAACAATCAATATGGTAATAACCATGTTATTAACTAAAAAATCTTACATTCAATTCCATAAGTGAAATAAGCTAAAGTATAAGTAATTCAATTACAAAATTCTTAAAAATGCTTTAAAAATCATGAAAAGTGTCAATGTGCTCTAGGGAAGAAGAAGGCGCCATGCAGCTGTTCACTGGACTTTGCTGGTTTATGTGTATTTTAACTGAAGACTATCACGAGCGAATGAGTGCCGTGATATCAGGTACTGTCAGACATACATTGTGTGCCATTTCCCTGAACAGTCATACACATCGAAGAACAGGCAGTGGTTTGTATTTACCTATTAAATGTAAACTGAATGAGGCAGAAAAATATACCAAAATACAAATAAAGTCCATTTTACTTAAACCTTAAAATATTGCCTCTTAGTTACTGCTTTTACAAACGCAGTAATAATTCTTTGTGACTACTTGCTAAACTGATTATATCTTTAATTCTTCTTTCCAAGGCTGTCCTCAGACAGAAGTTTTATCTAACTTGCAGCAGGGAACACAGCAGGACCAGCTGTACTGGGTTAAATGTTGGACTGAGGATGGATCGTCATGTGTGATGGGAAGGTTATATGTACGCTATCGTACTCTTATACAGAGGCAAATTCCAATCAGTCCTCGAGATAAACTAGTTTTCATATCAGTAGGAGATGAATTTCAAATCCATTCTCTTCTATTGCTCTTAAAGCTTCTTCCTAACTGCTCTTGGTTTAACCAACCATTAACTGTTTAACAGATAGCCAGACCCAAAGAGAAGCACGATGAAACACCCAGTCAAGTGCGTGGACCATGCAGGAGCCAGAGCAGCCACTGAAGCTGCAGCCTACACTCCCAAGGTCCTCCCTGAAAGGTGGCCACCTCACTCGGGAGCCCCACGGGTAGCCACTCTTGCACACACGAGGTGACAGCATTGCTCCACACACGTCATTCTCTGCACACTCAGAAAACAAATGTCTTACCTCTGGGTGAAGGAAAATTTCAGGGCCTGGGAAACTTTCCTAGCCAACATCGATAATGATTTTCTTCTGGCTTATGGCATTGTTCCCTGTTTGCTGTTTGATCCACTTCCGCTGATCCACGTCATACTTGGCAAACTTCTTGACTATATTGGGGCAAATGTGACAGTACTTCTCCTGCAGATGCACACACAGAGATGTCACCAGGCATTAGCGACCACCCAGTCTGCCCTCCAGCAAACACCCAGTAACTCCAGCACCACAAACCCCCGACATCAGTCCTGCCCAAGGCCACAACTCCAAGGGACACTTACTGGGCTCAGTGATGTCTAACAGCTATGCTCTGGCCATGTACTCTGCTTTCTTTCCAGCTCTGCTATTAGTTCCAGCCTCACTGTGTCACATGTTGCTGCCTACTATCTGAGATGATGTCTGACGGTGCCTATCAAGTCCCTAGTCTCCATCTCCTCTCTTCTTACTCCTTGTATGCCCCCACGTGGCACCTGCCCAGGCACTCGCTGCCACCCACTGGGACAAGCAGACCCGCATCGCAGCCCAACCCAGATCTGAAGGCAGCAGATCTGGCCCTGTGGTCACCACATCCGATTGGCAGGTGGTTAACCTGCTCTGCGGTCTGACACAGCACACTCAGTGGCTACATGACAGAGAGTTAGTGAGTGCCTAGGCACGTGGGATGCACAAGTGAATAAAACACACACAGACCCCTGCCCACTGGCCCATACATTAGCTGAGAGTCAGAGTAACAAGTGACAGTGATAAATAAGTAAATGGCACAGCACTTTATAAGGTGCTGGGACCATGAACCAAAGGAAAGCCCGACTTTGACAGGATGGATCTGCCACACATTGGGGCATGAGAACCCACTCAGTGCCAGCCCCAGCCTGTGCTGTGCAAAGTGTTTCCTCAGCTGGTGATGCCTGACTGGGGGTCTCTGGGTTGATCATCTGTCCTTAGAGCTAACCTCACAAGAACAGCAGTTGGCCCCTGGGTACCGGATTCTGAAAGTCAGCTTCCTGTGGGCCAGGTGGGCTTTGTTCAATGCCTGCACTTTGTCAGGCCCAAAGCTGGTGCTCAGGAGGACCTCTGAAGGCATTTTCATGATACTAAGTTCAAAATTTCTTAGAATCCCTGAAATGAAACCTAATACCATCCTTGGTATACTCTGCACAACTGTAAGACTGATGGGCCAGACTTGCTACACACCCCTGTGCTCACTGATAACTGAGTGAGTGGGTCAGTCCATACAACTTCAAATCTACCAGGCTGAGGGCAGAAACAGTAAGTTGTCCTAAGACACCAGGTCAATGTCTCGCAGCAACTCAGAGGCTTAACTGAAGGCAGGAAGTGCCTCCACAGAGTTGATGGTGTGCAGTGTGTCAGCCCCAAGTCCTGGACCACCACTGCCCCCACCAACAGAATCCACGCATCCACAGGCCCACTCCTGCCCACAGGGGCAACAAGACACAGGGTAACTCTGACCCACTCCCACAGAGAGAAGTGGGGCAAGAACTAACTGACAGCAGGGTTGGGGTGGCTGACCTGCAGGGAACACAAGGAGCTCTTCCACTGCCTACCTTCATGGCTGAGTGATACATTGTCACTGCCCAAATGGGCCAAACCTGGTTCAGGGTCAGAGATGGACCCCAGAGAGCCAGTGAGGAAGGTAAAGCCCACCATGAGGACTAGGAGAGCAGCCTCTGTCACAGTCAGCATACTCAGGGCCCTGCTCACCTGCATGGCCACCCCGACAGTCAGGAGCCAGAGGCTGTGAGACATATTGGTAACAGGAATGGGGAGGTGAGGGAACTTGGGTCAACTATCCAAATTTATTTCCTTGAAGAAACACAAGGAAAGGACTAGGGGAAGTTCTAGGAAATATTTTAACATAAAAAGAAAGTCTTATGCTACTTCTGTAAACCTTCCCCCAGGGGGAAAAGATTGACTCCCATGGGCTGCCCAGGACCACACACCCAAGCTGTGAAGTGACCCATCCCTGGAAACTCTAGTCCTGGGCACACCCGGGCACCCAGCCACCTTACTCACAGGGGCCCTGACTCGCACCTGTGCACCCTGTCCTAAAAATACCTCTCCATCCACCAAGAGTGTCATGCAAAATGTGGAACTCCCCCCAGGCACTAGCTTTCCTTCAACCAGCTTGTTACTGGGTGCAAAAGTGGGAGGGAAGGGGGGAGGCTAACCTCCCTTAAACTCCCCTGCAGCTCAGAAACTATGTGTTCAAGGTCACATGTCACTTCCATGCTTAAATTTTTCTCCAAAAACAAAATCTTTGCTCTTTATATAATAATTATCCTTGTATTACTAAGAATCTCTTCATTTTGACTAAAACAAAACAAAAACAAAACAGTAATTTGTCCTGATTTTGCAACCTGAAGAGAAAATTGCTTTGAAAGGGGTCTGTCAACTGCTACCTTCATAGTGACACAAAGACCAAACCGATGGATCAGTCAAGTGGGCATTTTAAATAAGGACCAATGAGCCATTTTCCTCCAAATCTTACTGATTTAATTTTAGAGCTTCCTGTAACTCCTCCAGCATGGTAACGGAGTCTAGAAAACACAGGTGGACTCTGTTCAATGATTCACCCTAGAACAGCATCACTCTGAATGGTAATTCTCAGGGTACAGAACCACACACAGCAAGAGCTGGAAATGAGTTTGAATTCTGGCTGACTGCACAGGATTCCTCACAGTCACTGCTGCTGCTGTCTGCTCCTTACTCGGGAAATGAAGCCTGGAGGGAGAGGTGCAAGACACATTGGCTAATTGAAGGTTCTGTCTAATCAGGCTCCAATTAAATGACATCGTACTAGGCAGGATGCTCAATACCAGTTATCAAGCTGCTCTCATTTACAGCTGGAGAACTCCACAAGCATCCATGTTCAGAGAAGAGGCTAAGCTTTCAGCCCCTTAATTCAAGTGGTAAACAGATGGAGACCCACATTCATGGGGAGGGGAGGGAAGGCACAGTGGGAGCAGGGGTGGTGGCCACAAGGGGAAGTGTGCAAACACTATTTCTCTCTCACCACCAAACTGGCCCATTTCCCATCTGTTTTTACCTTAATGGCTTTTGCGGTCTCCAGTGGTTGCTCAGGAGGGATTCCCACCTCCCTCTCCCTTGGCAGCTGTTGAATGAAATTCATATCTCTACCTGCAATAGGGATGTGTTTGATGCAGCTTCCAATTACCTAACCTTCCACCTGGGGAGACAGAGAGGCAAAACACCATGTGAGTAACTCCAGGAGGAAAGCCCTCCCTGGACTCTAAGTTAGACTCCTGCCCCCACCTGCCCTGGCAATGCAAGCATTTACTGAATCTCCGCTCTGTGCAAAGCTCAGGACTGGGGGAGGGGGAATAAAATGACCATGCATGCAATTCCATTAGGAGAACCTGAGATGCTCTGTAAGCAAACAAAGTGGCCTTTCCATTAGGAATGTGAAGAGAAAACCACAGAAGGCAGTTAATTTCCAAAATGCTGCTGTCTGTCCGAATAATGGGTCATTTTATTGTTCCTCTAACAAAAAGGAAAAAGTTTTAACTATTAATTTTATAAACATTTTTATTGAGTTATAGGCATTTTACAATGTTTTGTCAAATTCCAGTGTAGAGCACAATTTTTCAGTTATACATGAACATATATATATTCATTGTCACTTTTTTTTTTTGCTGTTTAACTATTAATTTTTAAACCAACTACAAATTGGCTTGCATTTAAAAATCAACCACCTGGTTAGCATGCAGGACTTAGGGTGTGACAACCTGGACTCAGATCCTGGTTCCACATCTGTGGGCAGAGTAACCATGGCCACATCTGTTAACACATATGTTTCAACCTTGGCACCTTCACCCATCATATGCGGTGAGTGGGTGCACAGAAGAGACCCAGTGACAGGCAGCAGGTCAAGTACACAGCATGGTTTAGGCATGCATTAAAGACTCAATAACCGATCTGCTCACTCTAGTAAGAGCTGCACTTGGTAGGAAGGAACAGTCTGGCAGGTTCCCCTCAACCCTATGCTATGTGAGATCCATGCTGGGGGGAGTTTGGATCCGCTCACCCAGCTGCCCTCCCGGACCAGTGACCAGGCTGTCAGCCGTCACCAGCAGGAGAAGGCCAGGAGCTGTTGTGTGGTCCCAGGTCCTCACCAGCCCCCTGGGGTGCCACTCAACATGCAGGCCACAGGCTGGGAAGGTCCAGCTCATGCTGGTGGGAGTAGCTGTGCAGAGTGGACAATGTCCCCACCTGCACCAGGTAGAGGAGGCACTCTGAGCTCCCTGATGGCACTGGTTGCTTGTCACACACTCATGGAGAAAGAAGGCTGGAGCAAATCCTCATCCATCTGACAGATGGATCAGTTCCACTATGTACAAGCACAGTTACCACTGAAGTTACAAGAACAGGTGACTGAATTCCTCTTATGTCTTCTGAGGTGCCCAACTTCTAGAAGTGAGAGAGTGTGTAGCCTTTCTCAGGAGCCCAAGCCAATTGTAAAATATTTAAGATCAAGATAAAAGATATGTACACATTATTAAAATAAAAAAGTCATAAGAACAGTAGCTCTCGCAAACAGAAACTATTCACAATTTCTATACTCAATACATTACATATAACATTTTCTAAAATTAATTCAACCCATGTTGAGTATCAGCTTCATCACAGATTAAATATATTAAAACAACCCACAGCCAATGGTAGGAAAACAAGTAAGTGAGTTGTGCTACACCCACATGATGGGCTGTCAGGTAGTTACTAAATATCTTTCCACAGAGTATTTAACCATAAAGATACATCAGGGATAAGTCAATATGCAAAATACAACCTCAGGAGCACATTGTACAATTAGAACATGAAATCAGATGGAGGGTATCCCAACTGTGCTTAAAATGTGTATCGTGTGTCTAAGAAAAAGAGCTCAGTAGACTATACCAAAAAAGTGTGGCACAGTCCTCTGGGCAGGTTTGTGGGTCATTCTATTTTCTTCTTTACATTTCTCCATTTTACCTAAATTTTGTACAGTAAATGAAATTTTTATAAATAGGGGGAAAAAAACTGCATTAAGAAACAGAGAAAAATTTGAACAACAACTTTCTCTGTGGGCCTGCACGTAGTGTGAAACTTGTTTCAGATGCACAGGGGAGGCCAGGAAGCAGACCCACAGGCACAGACCCTGACCTTGGCCTGCACTGACCTCTGAGGACGTGACCTCAGAGAGGAGCCAGGCAGGACCACACAGCAAGTGGCACCTAAACACCTCACACCCAGGAGGGGGCAGTGTTCTGAGACTGGATGAAGGGGCTGCGAGCACAGAGCATGCTCTGCAGGCCTCCTGCCTCTTCTCACCCCCGGGCAAAGGGGACACTGGCAGGGTGCAATGACAGAGGGGAAAGATTTGGCTTTTTCCTCCTGACTGTAGACACATCAGCCTCCCCCTGCAGTGATTTCTGAACTTTGAGGTATTAAAGCACCAGCATTAGTACATCATCTCTGCAACGTCCTGAAATAAAACAGTGACTATTTTTTAAATGAAATAAATGAATTGATTTTTAAAAAAAACTAGTTTGCATTTTTTAAATTTGTCTTAGTTGATTTACAAAATTCTGTTAGTTTCCAGTGTATAGCATAGTGATTCATTTATTGCATTTTTAAAAGGAGCTTAGCACATACACACACAAACCTATATTTGCACAAAAGATACTTGTAATACACAAAATAACAAACATTAGTATCAGGGGTTGCCTCCAAGAAGGGACGTGGAGGAGGAAAGGCAGGTCTGAATTCCCAATGTAACCCCCTCCAGATAGCTTCAATTAATTAAAAAAAAATCTTTAAATAATTCATTTAACTAGTCCATTGTACCAAATATATATGTGTGTATATATGTATATATATATATATATATATATATATATATATATATAGTCTCTTGAAGCCTGAATTAGAAATCACTTCTGTAATATTTTGAAAATTAAAACCAAAAAGTGACATTGCAGAGCATCCTGCAAGTCAAGGGGAACAATCTCTCCTTCTTGGCTCTTAAAAAATTTTTAAAAAGCAAGAAACAAATCCTCTCCAGAGGATTGTCACAGAACACAAAATCATCCTCCAAATGTTCATGTGCTGCACCCACTGATATCCAGATTACAGTTCAGAATTAAAGTCAGGAAAACCCTCCTGGCAAAGTGACACCGGGGCCAAGCAGAGCCAGGGACATCAGACGACTGCTGACACCAGACTGCACAAATCTGCTACTGCAAATTTCCAACTGCCAGTGCCACAGACACTAGGCATCTTCCACTTTCTCACACAACTGTGTTTAAAGGCTCTTGTTACCTTTGCTAAGTACAGGTATGTCTTCAAAAGTGGTGCTTTAATTAACAGAAGGGTTTTTTTTTCTTTCACTGCTTCCTTCACCTCAAATCAGGTTAGGCCCACAGACAGAGCAGAACTCGCTGCCCTGCTGACCATTGGGATAGCGTGAGTGACCCCATCCTTGCTGTCAATGATGATTCCTGTTAATGTGTGTTCACCAACTTGTCATGATGTCCAGTACACAGCTAAGGCCAGCACTGCCTTCACAAATACCACAGAGACCATCAGCATGGGGACTTTCTCAAGTGTTCCACAAGCATATCTTCAGGTTGGAGCAATAGGCCCTTTCTTTCTTACTGAGTCTGAATGACCTTTCCCTTCCCTACCTTCCATCTTCCTCCCAAATCCAAATTCCAAAGTGGACAACTAACATGTAAATTCTGTGCACTTAATCTGGAGGAGTCAACTTCTCAGTAAGATAAATCAAAGCTTTGCAAAGAAAAGCCAGAGAGAAAGGAATTTTATTGTGGAATCAGGAGGTTTTAATTTCTAATCCACTGGTTCCCAGTGTGGGTCCACAGATGGATTTCAATAAGACTACTTGTGGGGACTTTAGAAAGACAAAATTCTGGGCCTGGCACCCAGAAATTCTCATCTGGCAGAACCAGGATAGTGGTTCTCAACCAGGTGCAATTTTGCCCCCAAGGAGCACCTGGCAATATCTGGTGACATTTCTCGCTGTCACACTTGAGGGAGGGGAGGCTGGTGGTGGTGCTTCCCCTGGTGGGTCAAGACCAGAGATGCTGCTAGACATCCCACAACACACAGCTCAGTACCCTCCACTCCCCTGAGGACTGCCCGATCCAAAATTTTGAGGCTGGAAACCCGTGGTCTGATATAAATTCTGAGAATGTGTATTTTGGAAAAAACACTTTTGAGGAGACCTTGCTGCATAGATCACTTTGAGAACCACTGGGCCAGTGTTTCCTGAAGTGTCTCCTAGTCCATGGAACAGAAACAGCTTAGGGGTTGGGGAATATTTCTGGTTAAATTTGGAAGTGGTGGAATAAACAGAGTTTTCTAATGTAGGCATTTTCAGAGTCTTTAAGACATCACTGTCTACTGAGAATCACCACACAGAGGACACAGCATGTGGAATCTTCCAAGTTAATCATCTATGCAACTCCTCCTCTTTTTTCCTACAAGGGAATAGAATATGCAGGAAGCATTTTGGAAAACAATTTTATCATTTATTCCCCCAAATTTCAGTCAATTCCCTTATATAGAGGCAGATAAATTACACCTAAAAACAACAAAACCCCCCATGAAGAACAAGCAGCTTCAGGGGAAGTTCTGCAAACTCATGGAACCACAGGAGCTCAGATCCACAAAGGGAAACCCTTGAAAGACATTTATTTTGTTTCATTTTGTTTTGTTTTAACAGATTCTATAGTATATTTTCTTTTTTATGATCAGAAGTAAAAAAAAGCCAAAGAACCACACCTACATCTTGATCTTGTCTTCCTGAAGATACTTTAGATTTTAATGAATGTAAACAGACAAAAGCTGGACAAACTCTACACCAGCAGTAAAAACATAAATCACAGAAATTGCTCTGTACAGTGTTTGAGCTCGGACCTGAATGGGATGAGTTCATGTGCACTTGAGTGCATGGGAAAGGAAACCACACCACACAATCTTACAGAGGCCTCTAGAATCACCATTTCTTCCACATTAGACAACTAAGGTCACTTGGGAATCATGAAAGTCACTTGTCCTTACCTGAACTGCAAAGTAGAGTCCTGGTACATTAAATAATTTGAACATAATTTCTGCAAGATATTCTCTATTTTCTGGTGTATTCAGAGGAGGTTCTGTCTGTAAGGAAATATTCACTATATTTAGTGTTCACCCAAATTTCATGTAATTACATCAGAACGGCAATAAGTTAATCTAAAAGCATGTTCATTAAGATGCTGTACAACTCCTTAATTTGACAGACAGAGTACACCCAGAGTGATTGATTAAACACATTTTGGCTGTGAGGTTTAAAATCTTTGAGAGAGCAAAGCCTCTCTAAACACTTCTGCTCTTACTAATCCACCCCAAAACAAGAACAAGCTACAGAAAAGGAAACTCCACCTCGGATAACAGAACACCCAAACACCGTGAATCTGAAGAGACGTGCACTGAGCTGCCAAGGGCAATAACAGCCCCACTGAGACCAGATGAGTGAAGACATGGAAAGAGAACACCAGTGACTTCAGATACCAGGCAATATCCAGTTCTCCAGAGAAGAGCAAAAGCAGAGAGCCCTTGCTTGGATTCAGAGTAGTCTGAGCAGCACAGCTGCAGGAGCCTCGCTCCCCAGGCCCCTCCCCTCAGAGCACAGGCGGCAAGGTGAGAAGTTACACCTCCACCATCTGCTGTGAGAAAGACAAGCCTGGGACAGAAGCTGCTTCAGCCAGACACTGCCCACCACCCAGCCTAAACCCAACACACAGCCAGTTCAGAAAGATCTCCCCTCACTCAAAGATGAGGAAAGAACACAAGAAGACTAGCCAAACATCAAATAAAAACACTCATAGAAAAAGAGAGGGGAGAGAGAAAAATAGGAAAAAACAAATGGCAGATAAAAAACATGTACCCAGAAAAATATAAAAATAAAGCAGATGAAAATCATGACATAGGTATCCGAGTTTTTTGAAATGTCTATTTAAAATAATAACTATTATCTAATAGGAGGAAATTAACAGGATTAGATAAAGATAAAAATAAATAAAGCTGCTTTTTGTCATTCAGCAATATGTTGAACATTTTTCCATGTTAATAAATATGGATTTACATCACATATTTAAGCTAGGGAAAAAAAGAGAGAGAAAAGGAGAAAATAAAAAACAAAGAAAGGAAAAAAAATCTAGGCCTTTTGGCAAAAAAAATAAATAAATAAATATCCACATTACCCTTTGTTATATACTGAGCTGTGTGTCCCAAAACTCTTATGCTGAAGCTGCAACACTCAGGTGACTGTGTTTGGAGATGAAGCCCCTAGAGGGGTAATCCAGGATCAGTGAGGTCACAGGACAGCACTAACATCTCTGCAGGATAAGGCAGAGGGATCAGTGAGCTCTCTCTCACTCACACACAGAGGAAGAGCCACACAAGGACCTGGTGAGAAGGAGGCCATCTACAAGCCAGGAAGAGAGATCTCACCATAAACCAACCATGATGGCACCTTGATCTCAGACCTAAAGCCCCCAGAGCTGTGAGAAAACAACTGTCTGTTGTTGAAGCCAC
The DNA here is from genome assembly GCF_048773025.1 of Camelus bactrianus. NCBI lineage: Eukaryota > Metazoa > Chordata > Mammalia > Artiodactyla > Camelidae > Camelus > Camelus bactrianus. The sequence goes on along the minus strand of NC_133555.1, from coordinate 60,769,244 downwards.
TCAGCCTATGGTGTTTTGTTAGGCTTATTGAGTAGAGCAACATACTCTTAAAGCAGGAAAAGGGCAGCCTGTCTTGGCCATTGGCACAGCTGCATGCAGGACACTGGGACACACAGGGCCACATTTACAGAGTTTTCTGGCAGGAAAATATGACCCCAGAATTCTATATCTGGCCACACTGCCAATCAAGTCTGTTGCAAAAACAAAATATCTTTAAACATACAACAACTTGAGAGAATTTGGTTTCTATGAACCCTTCATGAATTAACCATCAGACAATAAGCTTTAGCCAAATAATAAGAATGCATAAAGTACAGCCAAAGACTTACAGTGAGCAAGTAGTCCATTTAAGATGTAGGGATAAATGCTTTTCTTTTCTGGGAGAATCTATAGCTATAGAACAGAATGTAAATATTATAAATTGAAACAACAGGAGTAGTATCAAGTTGACAGGCACAGATGGAAAGGAGGAAAATATAAAGACACTGATGCCCTTGTGTCATGGAATCAAAAGATATTGTTTTCTTGGTAGAGCAACAGAGACACCACTAAACATAAAGTCACAAACATAAATATCAGAGTAAGTACACTAACATAAACAATCAAAAGCAGGTGATAGAAGAAAGGAGGAGGAGGTAAGAAATGTGGCCATGTACCAACGTGGTCACTAAGCACAGTTGGAAGTAATCATCCCTAAACAAATACAGGTAAATATCTTATACAAAAGTACAGTTATGTTAAAATATGTTTTACCAATTATCAGAACGAATATGCACCCAATAGAAACCAAAGAGAAAGCCAAGCCTGAGTTTTAAAATATCCATACATAAATAAAACACACTAAAACCAGAAAGCACAGCACCAGAAAAGCAGCTGTGACCACACACACCTGCCACACAGCCCAGGCCATTTCAGCACGGGCAACGGGAGAGCTCCAACTCCAATCAGCCCAGCTACACCCCACCTTCGATTTTACCAAGTATGGAAAGTGATTTCCTCTCTCCATGCATAATTAGCACTGACTTCACAGGAGTCTAAACAAAGTGCTCATGGCAGCACCTGGCATGGGGAATGTACTCAGTGAAAGTGCATTATTATCACTAAAATCATCAGCATGTACCAGTGAGAAACTCACCTACTGAAGAGAAAGTCTCTGAACAAAGACTATGAGACAAAATCAAATTCCATTGTCAAGCCAAGGGACATCTAAAACAAGGTGCCTCAGAGAGGTGCACAGTTGTCACAGCTTCCAAGATCAGAAACTACATAACTGCACATAACAAGGAACTGATTACACAGATTAGGTCACATCCATAAAATGTAACACTTTGCAGCAATTAAAAAGGATGGGCTGTGTGTCTGCAGATATGAAACAATATCTACTATAAATTTGCTACATGAAAATAGGCCTCTCCATACATACACATTCTTAAATATACTTCTGTATCTACAACATTTTTTTTAAAAAGCAAGGTGTATGAGGGAGAGAAATGAGGAGATGTTTATGGGCACAAAGTTTTATCTTGCAAGATGGAAAAGTTCTAGAGTTCTGTTACACCACAATATCAATGTAGGTAACGTTACCAAATGATATATTTAAAACTGTGTTTAGTGGGTAAATTTCATATATTTCAAATTATAATTTCTAAAATTTTTAAAGTAAAAATCAAAATGTACCATAGTATGTCAATTTTGTTACCATTTTATGAAGCAAGTTTATGTATAATCCATGTGCCTGCACATAATTATTGCTGGTTAAGCACCAGTAAAGTTGGTTTCCTCCAGGAAGGGGATCTGGAAGGCAACACAGAAGTGGGAAGGAGACACTCTTGCACTGGAAATCCTACTGCAGCTTTTGAATTCTGTGCTGTGTGTATGCTAACTCTTCAAGCAAATAATCAAATCTGGCTATCAACTAGCTGAGGGCTTTAATTTATACTCCTGTCTGATACAAAGCTCAAACATCATGCCCCAAGTAAGTTTTAATTACTCTGATTAGAATCAATACACTCCCTGAATGGGAGAGAGAAAGCAATCTTAAGACATAGACAAGAAATAATAAAGTCATCAAAAGCAGATTGTAAGTAAGTGACCTAAACATTATTCAACAACACATTACTTATTTTAATGTGCCTACCTCAAGGGGCTGAGATCAAATTAGTTAATACCTTAATGTTCCCAGTACACATTTAGCACTGTGTTAGTGATTACTATATCAGATTTTTTTTTTTAGTTTTCTTTCATTTAAAGCACATGAAGAATAGCTGTGGATTCCAATATTTAGGTTACAATATATCTCCTTATGGCACCTCCTATCAACCTGAAAAACAGGCGTAATAACTACCTACCCCACAATTGTCTGTGGGATTAAATATGTGAGTTAATTCATGCAAATGCTTGGTGGGGAGAGGGCTGGGCCTTTAGCAAGTGCTGAATATATCAACAATCAACTGTAATATCAAGAATATATCTCAGGCCAGAAGAAATTGAATGAATTAACTCCAGAGACCTAGAGTCTTCTCTTACCTTGAAGAGGAATCCAAGCACCTTAATAAGTTAATTTTATAAACATAACATTTAAACTGATTAGAGGGGGGAATAGGATGAAGAGAGGAAGGCTAGAAAGGTATGCAAAGTGGGAGCATAGTCATGCAATGTTTCCTTCCTGCCTGGTTTAAAAAAAAATGTGAGCCTATAGAAGGCATTCCAACAAGAAGTAGATTAACCCTGGCTCTGGATTCTTCCTGGGTTTAATTTCAGTGTCAAGTGATGTTCCAAATAAATCCCAGATGAATGAAAAATATATATAAACATCAAAGGAAAGTAGGTTTACTTACATAAAAATTTACAATTATAGATGTTCAAAAACATAACCTACAAAAAATCAAGTGAGGAAAAGTATCTGCTTATGACAAAAAATTCTTATCTGTTATATGAAAGAGTTCACACCATAAACAGATTGTGGCCATACATACAACAGAATATTATTCAGCCCTAAAAAAGGAAGGAAATTCTGACACACGCTACAAGGTGGCTGAACCCTGAAGACCTTATACCAAGTGAAATAAGCCAGTAATGAAAGGACTAATACTGGATGTTTCCACTTATATGAGGACCCAGAATAGTTACAGTCATAGAGACAGAGGGGGGATGGTGGGGGCTAGGGCTGGGAGAGGGGGAAAGAGAGTTATTCTTTAATGTGGACAGAGTTTCAGTTTGGAAGATGAAGAAGTTCCTGAGATGGATGGTGGTGATGGTTGCACAACAATGTCAATGTACACAACTCACCAAACTGTACATTCAGAAATGGTTAAAATGATAAATTTTATGGTATGTGCATTTTATCACAAAAGAAAAATTTAAGTAGAATAAAGTTCAAAGAAATCATAGCAACAATAAAAGCAATAAAACACTGATATGTACAAAACCCAGGACATGAATAGGCAATTCACAAAGGAGAAAATACAACTAATAAATACATGAAAAACTGCTTAAGATCAAAGGTATTCAAACTGCAAATTAAAAAGTCAAATAATCAAAAATGATATTAATCAATCCTAAGAGTTCAAATAATGTGGCTTCTTGTACATTGAAGATTTCAGTGTGAAATTGTATACCAGAGATTCAAAATTATTAACACATCTGGACCTCCAAATTATATATATATATAACTTTTATATTCTTAATATAAAAATTCTCTACATATAGAAAAAATGTGCAAAGATTACTTTATGTTATGTCTTACAAAACCAAGAAACTGGAAACAAAAGTAAACATCTAAAAATAGTGGGGCTGCTAAACAGACAGGAAACAACCACTGGATACATGATTGCATGACCATTAAAGCGAGGATTATGAAAACCGTGCAAGAAAATGGGGGAGAGGGATGGAGGACACAGTATTGAATGCAAATCATATAAAAACATGAGTGAAAAGATTAAGTATATCTATACTAAATGTTAATATTTATGATAATGGGATAGGAGTGTGAAAAGCCCCACAAGCATCTTCCAAATTTTCTAAATCGCACTTATAGTTCTATAATAAGAAAAAAATATTCATTACAAGAGTTGTGAAACCCTGAGTTACAGCCTGTTTGCGAAGGCCACAGAAACTCCCAATACAACTTCCTGGTTTATTTCTCCACAGGCGGAGAAGCTAACAGAAGAAAGACTTCACCCCAGGGCAGAAGCCACAGCACATCCTGGTGTGGCTTTTCCCTAGCCTGTTGGCTCTGTAACGTGGAAAACACTTTCCATATCCAACCACAGTTGTGAAGACAGCTGAATTCTTGATCTGCCACTGTCTTCATACCTGTAGTCACATCATTATGGCAGGCACTGCAATTTCCCTACCCAGTATCTATTCTGCCTTCTGCCTTAATGACAGACCACTGATCAATCACAGGCCCAGAAAACAGCATTTCCCAGACTTCCTGGTGTACAGGGATGGCTAAGTAAGTTCTGGCCAATAAGAAGCAAAAGTTATTGGATGTGTCTTCTGGGAAAGCTCCTTACAAGTTTGAAGGTAGGCTCATGTAGTAGGCCCACTTCTGCTCTTAACCCCTTCTTTCCTGGAATATGGAGGTGATGACTGGAGCTGCAGCAGCTAACTTGTGATCTAAGGCAATCTTAGAATGGAAGCCATATGCTAAATATACTAGAGCACACAGATCCCTAATGACACCAGAAACCTGACCTACCAGCACTGCCCTCCCTGCTACAAATGACTTTAAGAAAAATAAAACCTTTAACTTGCTTAAATCACTGATTTTTACACTTTAGTACTTGCTGCCAAACAATTCACCATCTGTGAAGAACTAACATTAAAATCTATACACTTCCATTAAGAGAAAGTTTACAATAAAATTAGGTTCTCCTGGTTCCTGAATCAAATTCAGCATTATTAAAGACACATTCTTCTGGGTTCTCAGAACCATAATCATAAATCTATGTTTTCCTCAATCCTCCTTTTCTCCTATGTTTACCACCAGTAATTGTTCCTTTAGAGGACTAATTTAAATAAAACCTTCCAAAAACCATTATTTATACATAACGAGATCTAAATTGGAGATATCAAGTTTTTCTTATTTTTTAAATACTGAAGTATATGATTAAAACTTCACATGAATGTAAGTTACATAAGCATTTTATTCATAATAATGGTAAAATATCATCAAATTTTAATTCAAAAATGAATAATTAGTCAGTAATATAAAAATCAATCCATATTTCTGGATAAAGAAAGCAAGCTGAACACATGCAACTAATATTGCTCCAGTCCCAAACCTCTCCATAACTGCAGTAAAGAAATATTTTTAAAAACATAAATCCTCAAGGAAGGGCAAGTAGGAGTGGAGATGACAATATACTGAAAATGGGAAGAACACGGGCCAGCAGTAACAGACTCAGCAGTGCCAAGGATGTCCAGCTCCACACCGGCCAGTGCTAGTGTACAGGACAGAGCAGGTCTGAGCCACCCTCATGAACCAGGAAGGGAGTTACTGCGGTAAGCCAGGACAAGCCACATGTCATGGTGAATATTATGTGTCAGCTTGACTGGGCTAAGGGGTACCCCGAGAGCTGGTAAACCATTCTTTCTGGGGTGTGTCTGAGAGGGTGTCTCTGGAAGAGCTTAGCATGCAGCAGACTGAGTTTGGAGACCTGCCCTTGCCAATGTGGGTGGGCAGCACACAGGCTACTGAGGACTTGATTGGAACAAAAGGATAAAGGAAGGGTGACCCTCCATCCCTGAGCTGGGACACATATCTTTCCTGCTCTCAAGTGGATGGCAGAGCTCCTGGTTCCCAGCATCCTTGGGCAGCACTGCTGCTTGCTCTTTCTCCCCTGATTCATATTCAAAAAGGTTTGCAAATCTCCTCTACAGTTACAATTCAATTTCCCTTCAAGAGCACTGCAGTTCTTTAGAATATATGATTCTGTCTTGAACTCTGGGAAATTCAGTATTAGAGAAAAGAGTGTGGTTCCCATTTGCTATCTGTTTAGTCCACGTGACCAACATGAGTTGAGTCTCTGAAACTTCTTGAAAAACATGAGCCGTACTGAGCTCATTCCCACCATGGATGTGCAGATGTCTGTCATGGCAGTCAGAAGGGACAATTTCATAGGCTACTGAGGGAACTTTAATTTAAAACTTTTAGACTCTTTTACACCAAGAAGCCATTAGCTGATGTAGTGGTTCAGTAAATGTCTTCAATGAATTTCTGGACATGGCCACAAATCCCTGTACCTGCTTCACTCCCCTTCAATTATCCCATTAACTGATGAGGAAGGACATAAGCCTGAGATAAAACCACCCTTCTCATAACTTCCTCTGTCACATCATGCAGCAAACACACCTGCTAACTTCAAAGTACAATAAATGTAACACAATATTTTCTTATGTTTAATGTAATAAACAATTATTTTTGAACATTCACTTCAGATACTCATTTTTGGCAAAGGATTTAAGCTTTTCCATATTCATACCAAACACCTCCAGTTCGTTCCCAGCAATTGGTTTTATTGTACTGCGGTGTATATGCCAGCTAGAGCAGAAAAATTCCTGGTAGGAAAAATTTCCTGTGGGCTGTGTCCTGGTGATTGCATTTGCTCCACAGGCCTAAGACTCAGACTCCCTCTGAGCAGAGCAGGATGGGGCAGGCAGGGAGAGGAAGCTGGGCCCCAGGCCCATGCCTGGAGTCCTACCAACAGGTAGTTATGTGACGTACGAGAGAAGGGAACATGCCAAGCATGGCAGGTGGGAGTCTGTAATTTGTTTTGGCTGTAAAGACAAAGCCACTCAGACATACTGTCAGTTTCCTGGCTCCATGTATTTTACATAAACCATCGTAGATACACAGGAGAGAAAATACACAGTGGCCTGTAAAACACAGTACTTGGATGTGGCAATTCCTAGTTGTGAAGATACAGCCAGGAAAAAGCTTAGAGCACTTTCAAGGACTTGATTTAATAGACACAAAATATATAGATTCCACTAACTACCATAACAGCCTTGTACTTAACATATTTTAAGCCAGATAATTCTAAAGAATATTCCATATTTAACATTAGGAAGAATTATATAATTGGATCAGGGACCATTTGACAATGCACTAGCATGGAAAAAATGCAAAGCTAAATTATGTAGGTTTTAATGTGCAGCTTATGTTACATGCAATTGCTATCCTTAAAGTAAGTGTTTTATACATGTAATTAATTTTAACTTAAAAAGAACATAAAACAATGAAAACAGGCTCCACAACCAAGAGACACTTCTCTTCATTTCTCTGTATTGTTTTATTTCATCTGAACAAGATCAATTACATCCACAATATCAGGGCCCGTAACTCAGCTCAGTGTTAGAGTGAGATTTAACCTTGGCAAAACAGCACCTTGACTCAGCTCCCTCTGCTGTAAGAAGCAAAGGTCAGAGCCAACCAGTTATTTCAGGAGGACACCTAACTACACAGGTGGTTTCCTACTCAAACCCATTCCTCCCTCCTCATTCCTTGCTGCTGGAGGCCGGTTTAGGTACTTACCTCTTGGGGCCAGGTGATGAGATGTGGTCCCCTCACCAGCAACAGGAGAGAATCTTGACTCATCAAAATGTACCAAAGTAATTTTGTTCCCCTCTAGGGCCCACACTGGGCACGGACAGACAGGGCAAATCTGCTAGGAAGGTTTCTGAGGAAGAGAGTCTTAATTCTAAAACTCTGAAAGTAAATACACCAAGAGTCAGTACAGGAACTCGGGCAGCCACCCTGGGGCCTGAGGGGAACCAGCACAAGAGGCCAAACAAGTGAATTAGGCTGGGTTCTCACCTCCATCTCTCAGCTGCTCAAGTAACCAGCCCTGAGTGGCCTGACCCTGGCATCCTGTTTTGTGGGATAATAAGCCCTCTTTGGTTTTGGACATTTTGGTTGAACCTTCTGTTATTTGCCCAAAAAGCACTCCAACTCATACAAAGAGCTTTAGCGGGAATTAAAAACTCCCCAGAGAAGAATATCCTGGGTTTAAAATCTAAGCAACCCAGAATCCACAGGGCTCTTCTCTCAGTCCCAGTTACTCACCATCAAAAAGTGATGGCCCTCAGGTTCAGCTCAGGGAAAATTAAAAATAACTTGTTCCATGAACCTCTCCATTAGATCTCAGTCTTCAATTATTCCATGTCTTATTGGCCACTAAAGGAAGAGAAAACAAACTATGTCAAGCTTCAGTCCATGTCAGTAAAAGCAACAGTTTTAAAAGCACTGGCCCAGAAGAGACTGAGTTATTAGAGAAAACAGGTCCTTTGCACTGGGTGAATGTTAATTTATGTAAAGAAATAACAGACACTTTACCAGAAATATTAAGTTATATTATCATTTATATTCTACTTCACATCTCTAAGTACAAAGTATCATCTTAACAGTGGAGTAACAGATGGAAAACTACAGCTAATCTGCCATACCATTCCATTTGGAGTTTGGAGGTTTTTAGAACAAATACCTAGTTAAACAATTTTAGTGCTTCTTTTTAATTAATCAATCTACAGCTCTTCTACATCTGACAGGTTAGTGAGTCAACCTGCAATTTTCCACAGAAGCAGGTCTTGCTCTCACATGAAGCCCAGCATTCCCAGAGTCAATCCTGCATTCCGGGGTTTTGTAAATTCACTTGATTTCCCACATGAAAAATACCTTGTTCAACTAACACAACACTGTAAATCAACTATACTTCAATTTTGAAAAATACCCCATACAAAACCAACAACAACAAAACCTCTTTTCCAACACAAGAATAAAATACACAGCTCACAAGTACAATTGCTATGAAATCTACCATTTTCCATGATTCATCCTACTGCTCTGTTCTTGGTGATACACTTACAGAAGCAAATCCCGGTGGGGAGTTTACCTTTGTGGCATACGTGGGTTTATCTATGGCTTCATCCCCTATGAAAAAGTCCAGGTCATCAACTCCCCTCAGCACCCTCCTTTGGGCTTGGTCAACCACCTTTGCTGACTCTCTGATGGCAATACCTTTGGGAGAACAGCACAAAGATTTCTGTCAGCATCCATACTCATTTCAAGGATCAAGGAAGCATAATATAACCCTGTGTATGTACAAGTAAATTTTCAATGCCAGGGTCTTATTAGGAGTTGAGTGTGTTCACAGAAAAGACGCTATCACAGAGCACATAAAGTAATACAGAAACCTTTCTTATGTTCTGGTATTATTTTTAGTGCGGCACAAAGGAGCCTAGCTGGTCTGCTTTTAATACTGACAAAAGATGAATTACTAAATTTTTCAGTTTCATCTGAAAAAACATCCCTCATGATAGTGAAGTGAAAAGCACATATCAATCGGTTCCAAATTTTAGAATACAATGTAGAAGGACACAAAATTAAAAATATAATGTGAAAGAAGAAAATAAACTGAAAAATGCTCATACACTCTCAAGTCATTTTAATAAAACTGTGTCAAAAAAAAATAAAAATATATTTTTATTCTTGTTACAAAATCACTAAAAGAAAAAACTGAGGTTGCTGACTAATATCTGACAAGAAAAATTCAATAATCAAACAACTGTATTATGTAAAAATATTAATGGCTTTATGATATATTATTTTAATAACAGTTTAACCACGATATTTAGGAATATACTTATAGTTAATAATCATATGAAACTTCACTGTAGAATTTAACATCTAATGAAATGTGGAAAGCTTCATGAAGATTCAATTTTCCAGTTAAATTCCTAACCCCTGGTCACACTTTGCTTTCCCATAAACTCATCTTCATCAAATTTATTCCAAAACAAATGAGTAAACATATACAACCATTTTTAAAAGTAGAGTATTTGTAGTTCCCAATTTATTAGAAATGAAGAATAACAGCAAAGCTAAGGGAGTGAATTTTAACCCTTGCCCTCAGAAAGGCATCTTGAAATAATAGCTTGAAAAGGTAGGAAAAAAAAAAGAGGTACAGGACAGAAATCACTTTGCTCACCTCCTCTTCTGACTCCATCTCACTGCCGCACTTGGTCCAGAAGCTTTCAACTTACAGAAGGTGACACAAATCCAAAGCGCAGGATTTCTGCAGGACTAAGGCAGCAGGCGTGACGTGGACGTGCTGGGGGTGGAGCCCAGAGGAAGCATCCGGGGCAGAAGCAGCGGTCGTGCCAGGACCACGAGGCCGAGAGTGGGGCTGGGGAGGTCTGGAGGGCCGGGACGAACTGCGGCAACTGCAGCCACAAACACACCCGTCCCCGAACACAGACCCCGCCACGGGCGGCGCACTGACGGGCACCGCGCAGCCACCTGTGCACACGCAGCACGTCAGAGGGCCCTGGCGGGACGGCCCGCAGCCGACACCAAACGCCTCGCGCTCCCGCGGCGCTGCTGCCGGGCCGGCGGGAGCCCCTGCAGCCGTCTCCCCGCACCTCGCGCCCCGCTCCGCCCTGGGCTGCGGCGGCAGCGGCGGGAACCGGGGCGAGCGGGCGGCGGGCTCCGGGGAGAGCCGCAGACGCCCGGGCGGAGGCCGCGCTCCCTCCAGGGCGCCCTGGCTGCAGGGACCGGCGCTCGCTCCTCGCCCCGCGTCGGAGCGGCCGCCGGCTCTGGGACTGACCGGCCACGTCTCCCTGGGCCCCGACTTGCCCTCGCCCCCGCGCCCCGGCGGGGTGGCGGCCTCCGCAGGGGCCGCGGCAGCGAGAGCCCGCCTCTGGGATGAGGTCCAAGCCCCCCTAGGCCGCGGACCTAGGACCGCGAGGGCTTCAAGAAGCGGGCGGCGTCCCTGTGCTTCCGGAGCGAGCAGGAGGACGAGGTGCTGCAGGTGGGCAGGCGTCGGTCCCTGACCAGTGGACTGGCCCAGGAGGAGGACTGGAGCCCCAGGAGGAGCCTGCCGGTGCTGCCGTGAGGGAGGCTTACCAAGAGGCTGGAGTCAAAGGAAAGTCAGGCAGACTCCTGGGCATATATGAGAACCAAGACAGAAAGCACAGGACATATGTCTATGTCCTTACTGTCACTGAAATATTAGAAGACTGGGAAGATTCTGTTAATACAGGAAGGGAGATAGAGTGGTTCAAAGTAAAGGATGCCATCAAGTTCTCCAGTGTCATAAGCCTGTACATGCAGAGTATCTGGAAAAATTAAAGCTGGGTTGCTCGCCAACCAGTGGAAATTCCACAGTCCCTTCCCTTCCAGAGAGTAACACCTTGTTTGTAGCTGCTGCACAGCGAACCTCTGGGCTGCCATCCAGCATAAGATAGACAGGGTTGGAAGGACCTCTTCCACCATGTGCAATCTCATGGGCAGAGGCTTCTTTATTTTCCTTGACAAATATCTGAAGGACGCTTACAAACTGAATTTGCCATGCGGGATTTTTTTTAACAATCTGCTTGATTTTTAGGTGCTTTCAAATCTTTAAAAAGAAAAAAGATAGTGTAAAATATTTTAATAAGCCAAAGCCATGTGGAATTTAGTTTTTTTAGATGCCTTAAATGTGCTCTTCCACCCAGCCCACCCACCTTGTTATTTTGGTTGGCATTTTCACTTTTTCCCCAGTATTTTTTTTATCCATTTGATGTCAGTCTGTGGTTTTTGTCAGATCAACATACTTGTGGGTATATTATCCCGGTGAATTGTCTTCTCATTCACAATATTAACATATTCAATGAATCCATTTGTCAACTGGTTTATCTCAATTTTCACAACTGGTACTATGTCACTAGCTACCTGATATGGCCAATTCCCCTGTAACTCAATAGTCCTTTAATACAGAGTTTAACTCTATGTAGCTGGTGAGTTTTAGGCAGTTACTGTAAGCAAAATGCATGTAGTAGATATCTTATCATGGAACCTGTATTCATGGAATTGAATTAGGGTGCTCAGTTGCCAATTCCCTTTATTCATAATCTCTCTTTACACAGAACACACAAGAACCATATTTCCCTCAATGTAAATTGCTGCTTTTAAATATATATTTTCAGTTTAAATTTAGTGACATCTCTTCAGTTAAACTTGCTGGTTACCAGTAAACACCTTAAATAGCAGTCAGTGGTGACTGCATCAGAATTGAGTAAAATGGCCTTCTTGTTCAGCTGTTACAGACCTAGGTTTTTAGGGTGCCTCAGAATGTCTCATCTTTTATAGGTGGTCAGCAGGTAGGTACTATTTATCATGTAACTAATTACTGGGACACTGGAATGTACCTAAGAATTATTTTGTCTTATTTTTATATTCACATAAATCCAAGAATCCCATCTAAAACACATAAATACCTAATCTGAAATGCCTGTACTTCCTCAACCAAGTCAGAGATGAGATGGGGCAAGTAAAAGATGGTTCTCTATGTAGATATTAGCTTTTTGTAAAGATCATAACTGTTGAGTATAAAGTAGGAATAAGCATAGTTAGACATTTGTTGTACAAATTGTTAACCTTTAAAAATATAATTGCTGCTGAAAATAGTGCTGTTATAAGGAAAATCAGTGCCACCATTTTAAAACTGGGCTCTTGTGCCATAAAAGCAGCTGAGCTAAATACGAGTATTATTTCACAAATTAAGGCTTCCAAAGGAATAAGACAGAAAAACTTTAATCCACTGACATTTCATTCTAAGTTATGTAGTGTGATCAGACATGATCTTCCAGAATTTTTATATTTTTCTTTGTACAGAGGTTATGTTTTCTGGGTGTTTTTTTTTTTTTAAAGGAAATACTTAAAAATCCCACAGATTGACACTTGTTATCAATCTTCAGTGGACTAAGTTTTTCCTCAGTAATCTCTGAAGTTTCTTTAAATTATATACTTAACACAGAAGATAAATTGATTGTTTTTGTACATAACACTGTGTCCACCTGAAATGTCACAAGTACTGGGGGGCCTGGGTATGTTGTACATTGATATTCTTAAAGGTAATAATGCATGAATTTCTTTTATAAACTCTTGGACTATGTATTTGATGTGTAAAATATGTACAGTATTAATGTCAACCATTTCTTAAAGTTGAGCCTAAAAATATTGTTGTGTCATTTTCTTTGGTCAGTAACATTTGGACCAAGTAGTGCCACTTGGGTCAGGATTTTCTTCAGTGCCATTTAGCAAAACATCTGTCTTTGGTCTATGCAACTAGGAAAATTTTGTATAATGCATCAGAATACTTCAGAGTTGTCACACTTTAAATTTCACATGAGGGGTTCTTCACTATTCTTGTACTCAGCCCACTGAAGCTAGAGGAAAGGCCCTGAGGATATTTATTTCTGTTAAGAGAAAAAAGCCTACATTTGCAGGCTCAACAATTGAATCTACTACAGATAAAAAATAGTGTCTACTCTCTCAGTCCCTCAAAGTTTATAGAGTGTTGGGACTTTCATTTGTGCTGCTTTCTGTTGGGTAGTTGGATAAAACTGGGCAGCTAAAATTTTCAGTCCCATGTGCCTACTAAATTAAAAAAAAGTTTGTAAATTGACTTGCAGACACAAAGTAGCAAGTATCCTACATGTTTGATTTTGAGTTTTCTTAATTTCTTCCTTTTTTTATTGTAAACAGGTGAAATTTTCCAACTAGGCACATGCCATTCAATTTTCTGTCGATCCCATAGTTGTATAAAGTAGCAAAACTGAAGGGGGGAATGATTGTTGTATACACTTTAAAATTGCTTTGTATGGTCTCATTTGAGATAACTGGTGTAAGAATCTTGATGTTTTATATATTTGGAAATATCAAATTAAAAAATTGAAATTAAAAAAAAAATCCTCACACAGTCTGTCAGTGCAAGTTCCAGTCTATCAGTGCAAGTTCCAGACTTCATCCTCTGCGCAAGATCAAACTTAATTATGCATGGATTTAGCATTAAACTGCCAAGAGAACATGAAAGACTATCAAGAGACAAAGGCAAAAAGGTTCTTCAATTCATGACTTTACTCAAGTTCACCAAGAATTTGAGGGCAATATTTCTACTCAAAAGAAAAAAATCACCACCCTAAAGAAAAAGTGCTAATTTAGTGAGAATGAAACTACCATGCTCAAAAATTTAAATGATAACAAAGTAAATCTCATCTTTCCCAAAAGGTAGATACAAGTAGTCTGACCCCAAATCATAGTAGACCTGTGTTTTCATGCCCCTTAGAAACAACAACAACAAAGCACATACATTCTGTTAACTGTTATGTGGAAGCACCTAAACTCATGAAAGTGAATAAGGGTATATAGAGCTTATACCCAAAATCTTTTGTTGACACCTATGAAAAGCAAGCTGTGGACCAAAGAGCCCTTGTGAACATGATGGAGAACCAAGTCTAGGAAAGCAGCTGTAATGAGTATCTCCAAATACTTATGGAGTATACATATGACTTATCATAAAATGAAGACTTCAGTCACCAGCAGCTGTCTCCAACACACTTCAGCTTACACAGGACCCTGACTCAGGTGTACACAGAAAACACAAGAAATGTGCAGAAGACACTAAGATGGAAGGGAAAATAAATATATCAGGTAACAGGACCAACACCTAAAAAGTGCAAGTGGTTACATACACATGGCATCTCCATGCACTGCAACAGCATGAGGCCATGAAAAATGGTAAAGAAGTTCTTCTTATGAATCCAGAAGGTTCAATAAAATGCAGTGTTATGAGAAAAAAAACAGGATATGGTGTATGCAGTATGCCACCACCTGGGTAACAACGCATCTGTGTATGTCTTGCTGGTATCTGTAAAGTTACCTCAGAAGGAAGCACAGTAACCAGAAGCACTGTTGCCATCTAAGAGGGGAAGTGGGTGGGAGAAAGTTAATTTCACTGTAACTTCTTTTTATATCACTCAACTTGTATGTCACATGAATGTATTACCCATTCAAAGTTAATTAAATTTGGACTTCTGCTTCTGGAAAGATGGATAAACATACTTTTCCCTGTTCTTCCCACTAAGCATGGCTAGACTCCCTAGGCTTTATATTTGAAAGAAACAAAAACACGCTGAGAGGTGAAGAGAATGTGGCAGACTGGCCAGGGATCAGGACCTGAGGAACTACACAGTGGTGACTTCCTGAGTTTTCTTTTTGTCTCATGCATCCCACACTAGGTGCCAGGGAAGCCAACAACCCAGAAACGCCAATGGAAGCAAATAAAAAATGTCCCCAGAAAGCCTGCTCTCTCCAGCCAAAGGAGATGAAGGGACAGTGGAAACACAGAAAACTTACACAGTTACTGCCTGACTCCAGCCAAACATTACAGGAAAACAAGCCCCCACCTGCAATGTAGACACCACATGCGGAACGAGGACCTCCATCCCCCTCACTGCCTCCATGTTGGGGTTATGACAGGAGGCCCAGTGGAACATCAGGAATTCCACCAATGACAGTAGGGCACCCCTTGCCATCCCAGCCAGAAGGTACCTGCAGAGGCCTTGGGGGGAAGCCCGAACTCTGGTCCACAATCAGCAGTAACATGGAGCCCCTCCCCAGATGAGTGTCAGCAAAGGCCAAGATTAAAATCTGAGCTTCAAATCCTAACTGGCATTATCCACTTCTCCCTGCTGGAGCATTAACAGAAATGACTTACTAAAACATAATATTTAAATAAGATCTGGAACCTCATAATATAATACCCAAAATGTCCAGCACTGAATAACAAAAATTCTCTCAACATAGCAAGAACCAGGAACATCTCAAGTGAAAGGAGAAAAGATAATCAATAGATAAGAACACTGGCATGACACAGGTAACAGTTACCAAACAAGACTTTAAAAGCCATCACAGAATGCTTCAGTGAGCAACTACAAACACACCTGAAACAAATGAAAGACAAACAAACAAACAAAAAAGTCAGCAAAGAAACACAAAATCACAGCAAATGTAAAAGGCCACATGGAAATTTTAGAACCAAATAACCTAATACCTGAAATAAAAATCTCAATACATGGACTCAGCAGCAGAAAAGAACAGATGAATCACTGAACTTGAAGACACGACAATAGAAATTACCCAAACTGAAAAACAAAGAGAAAATAGACTGAAAAATGAACAGGGCCTCAGGGACAGATGGGCGCAATATCAATGAATATGACATTTATGCATTCTGAGTCCCAGAGAGGATAAAGCAGTAGGGCTAGAAAAGTATTCAAAGAAATAATGGCTAAAATTTTGCCAAATTTGTCATGAATGAATGAATAAATAAATAAATAAATAAATATAAATAAATAATCAAACCTAAATATTTAAGACTGAACAAATTCCAAACAGGATCTTAACCCAAAGAAATCCACTCTGACATATTATAGTTAAACACTTAAAAACTAAAGACCAAAGAAAAAATTCTGAATGCCTCCAGCAAATTTCTCATCAGAAATCAGGGAGCCCAAAAGGAAGTTACATTTTTCAAGTGTTGAGAGAACTGCCCACTCAGAATTCTATATTCAGCAAAAATATCCTTCAAAAATGAAGAGCAAATCAACTAAATATTATCTATAAAATAGATAAACAACAAGGTCCTCCTGTACAGCATGGGAATTCAGTACCTCATAATGGCCTATATATATAAAGTTGAGTCACTCTGTGGTACACCAGAAAGTAACAACATTGTAGATGGACTGTACTTCAATAAAAGAAAATGTTTTTACTTTAAGTATGTATTTTTAACTGAAGTATAGTCAGCTTACAATGTTGTGTTAATAAAAAAAACTTTTTAAATAGCAAAATAAGGCATTCTCAGATGAACAAAACTAACAGAATTTGTCAACCAACATATCTACTCTAAAAGAATGGACAAAACAAAGAGAAAATGATAAAAGAAGGAATCCTGGAACATCAGGAAGGAAGAAAGAACAATAAAAATAGTACAAATATGGACAATTACACTTTCTTACTCCTTTGTGTTTGCTAAATTTTGTTTGGTAGTTGAAGCAATAATTATAGTGCTGATGCACTTCTCAGTGTGTGAAGAGGAAACATACAAGACTATCATAACAAACTGGTAAGTGTTGACACCAGCAGACTAAGAAAAGTTATGTGTATATGATGTAATGGTTACAGTAACCACTTAAAAAGATACACAAAAAGCTGTAGCACAGGGAACTATATTCAATATCTTGTAGTAGCCTATAATGAAAAAGAATATGAAAATGAATAAATCTGTATGACTGAACTACTATGCTGTACACCAGAAACTGACACAACATTGTAAACTGACTCAACTTCAATTTAAAAAAAAAATGATACACAAAGAGAAGCACTCAAAAACACCACAGATAAGTCAAAATTAAGTTCTAAAACATTTTCAGGTAATCCACAAGAAGTCACGTAAAGCAAAACAGAGAAGTGAAAAGCAGAACAAACAGAAAAAGGACCAATCAATAACCACAATAAATCTAAGTGGTCTAAACACACCAGTTAAATAACAGTCAATTTAAAAAAAAAATGACTGAGCTCTATGTTGTCTATAAGAAACACTTCAATTTAACAGTATACAAACATACTTGTTTTACTACACTTCAGTTTATTGAGTTTTACAAATTGAAGGTTAGTGGCAATTCAGAATCAAGCAAGTCTATCAGCATCACTTTTCCAACAGCATTTGCTCACTTTGTGTCTCTGTGTCACCATTTGGTAATTCTCACACCACTTCAAACTGCTTTATTATTATTAATTTGTTTATGGAGATCTGTGATCAGAGATCTTTGATGTAACTACCATGACTCACTGAAGGCTCAGGTGATGGTTAGCATTTTTTAGCAATAAAATATTTTTAAATTAAGGTACATACATTGTTGTTTTAGACATAATGCTATTGCACACTTAACAGACTACAGCACAGTATACACATAACTTTCAAATGGACTGGGAAACCAAAATTTCATATGACTGGCTTTTTTTGTGATATTTGCTTTATTACAGTGGTCTGGAACCAAAACCACCACATCTCCAAGGTATGCCTATATGTAGGTTAAAACTAGACAGATGAAAAAAGATATTCCACATAAACATTAATCAAAGAAAGTATGAGTGGACACATTGCTATCAGAAAAAGTAAAATTTATAGCAAAGAAAATTACCACTAACAGAGAGGGATACTAAATAATGATCAAAAGTCAATCCATCAAGAAGACATAGCAATTCTAAATGTGCATGTACCAAAGAAGTGTGCTGCACGATACATGAAGCAAAAACCGAAAGGAGAAGTAGAAGAGTGCACAGTTACAGCTGCAGACTTCAATCCCTTCTCTCAGCAACTGATGGCACAAGTAGAGGGGAACTCAGCAAGGATACAGGACTCAACAATACTATCAACCTGCAGGGTCTAACCAACACGAAGAGAGTACTCCGCCCAGCAGGAGCAGAACGCACATTGTTTTCAAGTGCACAGGGGACCAAAGTAAACTTAATACTGATCATAATACAAACCTCAAAAATTTAAAAGAACTGAAACCATACAGACAATGCTTTCTGACTACAATGGAATTAAACCAGAAATCAGCAAGAGATGGGTAACGAGAAAATACCCCCAAACACTTGGAAACTAAACAACATGGTTCTAAATAATCTATGGATCAAAGAGGAAGGCTCAGGGAAACTAAAAACTATATGAACAGGATGAAAATAGAAAATACAAAATATTAAAATGTGTGGAACATAACTAAAGCAGTGCCAAAAGGAAAAATTTTAGAAAAGAGAAAAAGTCTCAAATCAATAATCTATGTTCTCACCTTAATAACCTAGAAGAAGATAAAAGTAAACCCAAAGCAAGCAAATGAAAGGAAATAAAAAGAGGAAATTAATGAAATGCAAAACAAAAAATAGAGAAAAATCAATGAATCAAGAAGACAATTCATCAAAAGTTAAAACTTTTGCTCAGCAAATGACCCTGGGAAGAAGGTGAAAAGGCAAGCTATGTGATAGGAGAAATTACACACATCTGACAAAGGACTCATATCTAGTATATACCAAGAATCCTCAAAATAACAAAATTATAGAGATGGAAACAGATGAGTGGTTGTCAGAGGTCAGGAATGGTGGAGGGGAGGGGGAGTGTGTAATTATAAAGAAATAGCGTAGGAAAGATCTTTGCGATTATGAGACAGTTCTGTATCTTGACTGTAGTGGTGATTACAGAAATCCACACATGGGATGAAATAACGGAGAACTGCACTTACATTGTACCAATGTCAAACCTTTGGTTATGATGTTGTACTATAGTTGTGTAAGATGTAACCTTTGGAGGAAACAGAAAGAAGAGTAAATAGAACTTTCTAAACTCTCTTTACAACTCCCTGTGGCTCTAAAGTTGTTTCAAAATAAAATATTTTAAAGACAAAAAATAGTTTTAAATGATTTAAACAAATTAAAAATTAAAACACCTCAGTTAGCTGTAATGATGAATCAAAACTAATGAGATTAAACTCAATAAAGAACAATGTAAACATTTTGAAGATTTTTTTTTTAAAAAATAGAATGTGTGTAACCAGAAAAGACATGCTATTCTCCAAGTGCTAAAAAGTCATCTGAGGGCAATCTAAGGAAGATTATTAGGGACCATGTATCTAAGGAAGATTTCATCTAAAGATTTAGATATAAATTCTGGATCTTAAGAACACCTGCTACAGCAGTTGACAATAGTAATTTTTAAAATAAAAATATCCAATATGTTTCCCAAAATAATGTCATATATTTTACTAAACCTTTACAGAATAAATAATTCCTATCTTATATAAACTGTTTCAAAGAATAGAAAAAGAAAGCTAAAAAATTAATTTTACAAAGCCAGTAAAATTCTGATATACAAACTGGATTAAACTAGTACAAGAAAGGAAAATTATCTCACTTTTGAATATTGATACAAAAATGCCAAATATATGCAAATACAATTTAGCATGTACTTGATATTTCATAACCAATTAGGGTTTACCTCAAGAATGAAATAAAAGACTGTTCAATATTTGAAAATGTATCAATGTAACTCACCGTGTTAGGAGCTTAATTATAAAAGCTATATAATCATCTTTGCCGATATACAAAAAGCCTTAAATGTCAACATCTATTCATAATAAATTTTTTTTTAAAAAAACCTCTTGGTAAACTAGGAATGCAAAGGCACTGTATTAACCTGAAAAAGCATTTCTACAAAAACCTATAGTAATCACCAGTGAAACACTAAAATCATTATTTTTTAAGTCAGAAATACAAAAGTGCCTGCTACTCCCAAGTTCTAGCAAGTGCCCCCAGGCAAAAAAAAAAAAAAAAAAGTATTGGCATGAAAAGAGACACGATAACCATTATCTGCAGTACATCTTGAATGATTTTAATAGATATTGTTCAAAAAAAATTTACAGAGAGCACATAAAAAATAAGTACAGTAAAAAATGTCCAGCCTCATTAGTCATTAGGGAAATGAAAATAAAAATCACTATGAGATACAACTTCACACCTGCTAGGATGGCTAAAATGAAAAAAAAAAGGGCAATAACAACTTTTGGAAGGATGTGGAAAAGTTGGAACCTTCAGCTTTGCTGGTGTGAATATTAAATGGTGTACCCACTCTAAATAACAGCTTGATAGTTCCTCAAAATGTAAACAAAGAGTTATTCTGTGTGTAACAATTGCATTCCTAGGCATATATCCAAAAGAATAAAGACATATGTCTACACACACACTATACACGAATGTTTATAGTAACCAAAAGTGAAAACAACTCAAAAAGCTATCAGTTGATGAATGGGCAAAAGCAAAATTGAATACCTATATACAATAGAATTTTTTTTTACCAATTAAAAGGAATAGAGTACTGATATATACTACAATATAAATGAACCTTGAAAACATTATGATAATGAAAACAGCCTCCAATTGTAGGGGTCAGTTTATATGAAAACGACCAGAATGGCCTAATCTATTGAGACAGAAAATATGTTAGTCTTACCAGGAGCTGAGGGGGTGGGGTGCTAGAAATAACCACTAATAGCTATGGAATCCTATTATTCTAAAGTTTAATAGCTTTCATGAGTGAATAATGTTGGGAATATACTAGGAACCACTAAATTGCACATTTATGGGGGTTAATTTTATCATATGAGAATTATATTTCGATAAAGTTGTTATTAAAAATAAATTATGTATGGAGTCCATAAAAATGAAAAATTAAGTTTATTAAAATAAAGCCATATATCACTTTGGCTAATGGAATCTTTATGAATTTTAAAAAATTAGAAATCTAGAAAGAATGATCAATATGTTTCTCTAAAGAAGAAACACTCAATTACAAAACACTGTAAGCTTGAAATATAATAACCCAAACTATGTATGCAAAATGAAAAAACAGATCATCAGTGAATTTGAATCCTACTTACATAGCAGCTATTATATGCCAGATACTTAATCTAAGTAATCCATACATATTGACATATTTGATCTTATAACAAACCAATGACAAGAGACTACTACAATCCTCCCATTTTAGAGCGGGGGATACTGAGAAGTCAAGTCATCTTCTTAGATTCACTTGGCCCCTAGTTAGCAGAGCTAGGCTCAGACACCAGTAGGTTTCCTCCAGAGGCCGGGCTTTAAGCCCCTACACACACTGCTGACCTTGTCAATCATGAACTGAAATAGGAATAAAGACAGGAAAGGAGAACAAAGAAGCAAGCAGAGAGAAAAATGCCCAAATCAAAGGAGGTCAAATATCCTGATAGGGCTGAAGACGAGAGGCTAGAAATACAGTGGAAATGAATGGGTAAAGGGGAGAAAAGTTGACAGATCTCCTGAGGTCAGGAAACAACAGCCTGTAAACTAGAGTCAAAAGTGGTGTCTTCACTGTCTCAGCAGCAGAGAATGAGGATGACCAGGAGGGGATGGTGCACCTGTCTTCTTAAGCTGTGATTTGCACATTTTCAGTATCTCTTACTATAGGTGTTATTTAAAGGTTTTTGTTCATATATTTGGTAATGATTAGGATGTACCCTCTAAGAATTGTTTATTATCTTTTCCAGTTTTTAAGTATTGAATTTACTATTTTTCATGTTTGTTCTTCAATTTTACTTTTAATGTATTCCTCATCTTTTAATTTTTGTGTAGAACATTTTTGATTGGGATTTTTTTCATTCTTTATGTCAACTTTATGATTAGAAAACCCTTTTTCATTCTAATTTAATACATTTCCCAATACATTTCACTCATTCCCTTATTGTTGTAACAATTCCATCAAACCTTTTAACATTTCCTTTCAAATTTATTTTAAGGAAGTAAGTATCCATCTTTACTTCTTTTTCTAAACTTTAACTAATTGTGTCAGCATCATTTGTTTAAGAAAACTTTCCCTCATCTGTTATTTTTATCCCTGTATCTTTAAAATATTGTAGTATTCAGGGACTTAGCAATATCCACAAAGCATGGCTCCAAAAATCTTCTCTATTGTGTTTCTGAATTTACCTGTATTCACAACATGTGCATTTCTGTTAAAAATGGCTTCCCTCCAACTGATAGACACAGATTGATGGCAATCAAGGAAAAAAATTATTATGGGGCTGTTGAATCTAGGTCTCGAATGATGAAAATATTCTCTCCATCAAGAAAGTCAAAGAGAGGGTGAAGAGGAGGAGGGGCTGAAGAGAAAGGGAAACATCCTGTGTGTTCTGGCTTCCGTATTATTTAGCTCAAGAAGAATACATTCTTAATAACTATCAAACAAAATAAAATTTCTCAATGTCATATTATAGAAGATTATGCATATCATGTTTCTGCAGCTCCCAGGGGGAGCTTTTGTGGACTTACAGGAAAAGCCTCATGACCTGGACAATGGGAGAAGATCTGGGGCTTAGACCCTAACAAAGACATAACCGTGTAACACTACTGTGTGATAACACCCCCAACACCACCGTAGGCTATCATGAAAAACAGGGTTCCTGGGCGAGCACTTAGGCAGTAGAACAGAGATTCCAAACAGAAAGGCCAGAGCCATCCCTCCAGTTAACACCAAGACAGGTAGTGGACACATGGCCGGGTATCATAAGGAAGAGGTCAAACTTCTGCAGATACCAATTCAGGATGATTCAAGTTAAAAATATTTTGAAAAATCTCACAAGCCAAAAAGAATTCTCGATGACCTGAAGTGTAACAGTAAGATAACCAGTGTGTGTAAGATAGACAAGCACACAGGGATGCAAGTATGAGAAAGCTTTTTCACAAGCAGAACAGCTCAGGGGACCACATCAGAACAAAGATGAGCCCCTTTGCTGGATGAGAATAACTGGAAACGATCATCCAAACACAAAGTATACCTGATATTTGTAATTACATTTATATATTCTTTTATCCCAAACTGCATACATGTTTTTAAAGTCTATTTTCAAATAATCTTTTAAAAATAACCCTTAAAACCTGAAATAAACAAGTTTTCCACCGTTTTCCTATATGGCTATCTAGAAAGCACAGCCCTTCGCTATCTGCTATAATCAAGATCCCTTCACCCAGTGAAGTGAAAATTATCCAAGAATATAACCTTGAGAATGTTTATTAAAGTATCTTAATTTGCTATCTGTGTCATTCTGCAACAGGAAATCCCTTTAATTTAGATATTGTCTCAATCAGAATATTGTGTGATCACTTCTAACTTATATATCTTTCCATGTTTTTTTCCTCTTTCTTCTAAGTGGAAGCAGAATCTTCCAGACTCAACTTTACAATCACCATTCCAGACAGCATTTCTGAATAAGTCATATTTTAATATTGCCTCCCCACTTTGAATAAAGCATGGATCTTTTCACTACATTTAAAGTAAAACTCGATAAATATTTATTGATCACTTAAATATGTCAGGCACTGTGATTAAGAATTTAAATAAATAATTAAACTTCATCCTTTAAACTATCTTTTTAAAATGCACTACTATTAGCCCCATGTTATATAGAAGAAAACTGAAATATACTTATGTTAAATTAAGTTGGGGGTCATCGACCGCTATGGGCTGAATGTGTGCCCCACCCCACAGTTCATCTGTTGAAATCCTGGTGCCTGTGGGAGGTGATTAGGTTGTGAGGGTGAAGCCCCCAGGAATGGGTCAGTGCCCTTAGAAAAGAGACCCCACAGAGATCTCTCACCCATTCCATCATTTGAGAACACAGGAGAATACTGGCTATGAGCCATAAGGTGAGGCCCTCACCCAGGACATTAACGTGCTCATACCTTGATCTTGGACTTAGCCTCAGATCTGTGAGAAAGACATTTTTGTTGTTTATGTCACTAATGTGGTAGGATTTTGTCACAGCAGCCCAGCAGAATAAGACATAAGTCAAAGCAATGGTCTAAGATTGGCATCCAACCAGTCAGACTCTAGAACTGACCTGCTCTTGTGATATCACAATTACTAACCCATCTTCCTCTTTCCCAATTCTCCACTAATTTAGCGAAACATCAAAATCATCTGTTGAGTTTTTCTTTAACACAGATACATCAGTTCTACTCTTTACCTCCATCCTGATTCAGCATTTCTGATCTTTTACTCTTTGATTTTCTCAGCATTCTCCCAATCTTAAACAGATGAAGTCAAATGTGTGATTGTGATGTTTAGTCACCAGGGAGAGCTATGGCCTTAGAACCGACACTTCTTATATTCAGGGACAAAATCTTGACTTATTCAGAACCCTTATTACGTCTCTATAGTCTTGCTGCTAATAGACACTCCATAAATATTTTCTCAGTGATTAAATCTTTATAGGCCTCAACACTATTAAACAGTTGCCTCAGGGTGCTAATATCTGGAAAGTCAATAGGAAATACCTAAAATAATGTATTATACTGAGTTGATTGCTAATTTTATTTTCAAGACAGCACAGAAGGGAACTGGTGGGGGGGAGAAAATTTGTAGTACATTTCTAAAATTTTGAAAATTGTATGGCTAGTGCTAATTGACTGTAATATATTGTGTGAGAATAATAATCACAAGGTTTGACAACCTGTAGGTGATGAGCACTTTTCAGTCAGAATGTACAAGGCAGTGAACATCAGGTGTGATTACACCAGACTCCAGCAGCTGAATTTCAGACCTGTATTTAACCCTAGGCGTTTGTTACGATGTAAAAGATAAATTCTGTCTGTTACAATGTGGTCAATTGTAAATTTAAGTTTATTTTCCCATTTCATATTGGTTTGTACTCACGGTTCTAAATTACATGGTCTCCACATATTAGTACACTTTAAATGCAGTTTTCTATGTAACATGCATTGCTTTCATATACAGTGACATTAAAGTCGTTTCCTTTCTAAGTTTGATTATGTCAGTATGCTTTTTACTTTGTAATATTGTGAAAACTATTTTCCTAGCTTTTAATGTGCGCAAAATATATGTTTATAAAATAGCAATAAAAGTAATTTAGGCAAGCTTCTAATTATTGAAGGTCACAGAAATACTATTATCTAAAAATTTATGTGATTTTCTAAAAATTATGGCAATTTCTTACTGGCCTATTTACTTAGATATTTAATCTTTCATCAATAAATAGCACAGTGAAATATAAATTAAATATATAAATTGAATTTGATAGATACATTACTCTTAACAACTTTCTTTCCTAAAGTAAAAAAAATTTCATGTATCAATTCAAAGAAACACAGCAGAAAATGAAATGTACAAGAATTAAAATTCTTATTTCAAATTGGTAGCAAACAAAAAGTGAAGCAAATGCGTTATCTGGTAGAAAAGCTATCACCAGGCGGCGCAGCTGAGCCCCCAGCCAGGAGTGGCCGCGCACTCCCGCTCGCGCGCGCCGCGCTGGGTGACTGGGAGCCGGACCGCTGCCCTTCGCGCCTGGGCTGGCCGCCGTGGGGCGCCAGCTACCGGCTGGGGTGGGGGCTGGTTTTCTCGCAGGCCATCGGGGAAGGCCGCTGGAGAGAGGGGAGGGAGGACAGGGGGTGGGAGCGGCGGGAGGGCAGCCGGAGAGCAGGGCGAGGAGGCGGTAAGGGGAAGGGAGGGGCCGCGCGGAGCTGGGTCCAGGCCGGGGGGTGCTGGCAGGGTTGGGACCGAGAGAGAAAGTAACTCCAGGACGAGACCGGAGCGCCCCGCGCCGCGGGCACAGGCGGCGTGGCTGCGCCCGAGCCTGTGCCGCCGCTCCCGATCCAACGTAAGCCCGGCGCGGGCGCCACCGTTCAGCGATGCGCACCCCTGTCCCTAACGTGGCTGCGACGCCCAGAAAGTCGCCCAGCCGGGATTCGGACCTGGGCAGGGGCGGCGGGACACGCGGTGCGGGGACATCCAGCATCAAGGCCTGGCGTGGAAGAGGGGACTGCCCGCGTGGCCAGCCCTGGCCCCGGGTAGAACCTCTCCAGGTAGGTTGGGGGTCAGGTCCTGGCAAGCAGGCCTCAGTGCAGGGCCGGCGAGTATCCGGGGTCAGAGACTGGCTCCCGGAGCTGGGACTTTGGGCTGACTGGGCCCAGCTTGGTGTCCAAGTCAGAGAGAGAAAAGGTCTCCAGCGGGACAGATGTGCGTCCTCTGCCGCCCAACCGCGAGTCCGAATTGGAGCGGGAGGGGCTGGAGCGCTGCTGGTCGTGCCAAGCGCGCGGGATCTAGAGCCCCAGGGGGGCACCTGGGAGACGTGATCGCCCCTCGGGAACCCCGCTGCCCGCGGGCATCCCCGGATCTGGACCGCGCACCGCATACACTCGCAAACAGCCCCCTCCCCCGGAACTGGAGCGTGCTTCCCTCCCTCGTCCCCAACCCCTGACTGCAGAAAGATAAGCTTCAAATTTTCACTCCGTGTCTCATATGTGCCTGAAGGTATTTAACTGCACGAGTGAATAACAGCATTAGTTTCAATTTCTTTTTAATCCCTGCAACAATAAACTTTGAGAACAACAACAAAAGAAAACTAAAACCAAAAGTATGAAAATTCTATGTGAAAATATTATTTGATGGTACATGTAATTAGTTAGATTAATTTTATTTCACTTAAGGAAACAATACTGTAAAAAATTTCTATTAACATGCATAATGAAAATACGTAAAAATATCAGTCACTTTTAAAGAACTATTATTCAAAGTGTTTTACATATGCGGAGTCAGACTTGCCATGAAGCTGATGGAATTTGTTTCCGAGCACCTCATTTGTACAAACCATTCCAGGGACCTGAAAACAGTCCTAGAATGTGTTTATATGGTCAGTTATTTTTGTTACATTTAGAAATATATTTATAATTGTGATTTTTTTCTTATTGTAATTAATATTTTATTTTGTGACTGATAGTTATTTATAATTTGTCTTCTATTTCTTAAATAGAGCCGCTTCAAAATGGAGGGGCTTTAAAAGTTAAAGGGTCATATAGCCTTGAGCTGTATTAGTTAGCTATATGAATCGACTGCATTAATTTGTTTAATTAATATGACAATATGCTTTA
Organism: Camelus bactrianus; assembly: GCF_048773025.1. NCBI lineage: Eukaryota > Metazoa > Chordata > Mammalia > Artiodactyla > Camelidae > Camelus > Camelus bactrianus. The sequence goes on along the minus strand of NC_133555.1, from coordinate 60,741,892 downwards.
CACACAAAGAAACAGGACAGGAAAATTAAGGAACTTCTATATGAAGGCTGTTAAGTTAATGATATAATATTCAAAACAAGGCCTTCTGGCTCTTGAGTCCCTGTTCTGAAAGTCCACACTTATAGACATAGATATTAACACAGATGGAACTCCAGACTCTGTCATACATGTATGAGGTATGGCTCAATTTATGTAAAATTCCAAACAGGCAAAAATAAATGGCATGTTTTACAGATACATACATTTACAGTAAAAATACAAAGACTAGCAAAGAACTGGTTAACATAGGACTCATGGTAGGAGTTACCTCTAGAGAAAAAGGAGAATTTAGTGGGGAGGAGCCTCCAAGGGCTTCAAGTGTCTTTGCCATTGTATATTTTTAAATGATTATTAATTCTACATTTATCAGACTATTATTTTACTTTAAGTCGTATGTAGCTTATAGATACCCTCATGTGTGCAATACGTATAAAAAATTCAATAAAAATTGTCACATATTTCAAAGTACATAGGTTCCCCTAAGTATACATAGAAAATCCCACATCTCTTTCTTATTGCTTTAAATAGACAGGAACTGTATTTTTTAATTTAATGGAATAAAAATAAAACATTTAGATTTTAAGCTATATTTTGGCATATTTCAAAGGAGAACACAACTTTATTTTGGTTTCATCATGAAATATTAATAACATAATAACCAAAAATACCTGGAATCTTGGTAACCATGAATAATTAGTGATTTAATCACATGTATTACAGAGACCTGATTCCATCTAAGGATAGACACATGGAAAGAGTGTCATACTTATCAAACCATAAGAAGAAGCTGGGAAATCTGCAAAATCACACTGCTGCTGAACCCATCAGAGTGCTGACTTTGAACGGCTACCATCAGGGTAAAATTTGAGGAACGCTGGCATGAGCCTCCAGACAGACAAGACACTGGCAATCCCTCACCTGTCCCAGAGCACTGGAAGTGTTAGGTAGTTAGATAAGTGGGGGTACCAGGCAGACAGGTGGAGGAGAGAGAGGATGGTCTGGATGATGGTGGCATGCCTGCCTCCAGCATAAAGGGGCTTTACTTCTTTTAAGTGAGTGCCAGCAAGAAACCAGTTAGAACTAAAAGGCTGGAACTTCATGGTAGTGACAAGGACCTAACCGGACATGACCCAGTTCTCATTGTAATATAATTAGCATTGAGGTTCTGGCCCCTCCATGGGTTTTTCTGTGTTTATCATGGATAAGGGCATTCACAAAAGGGGACAAACATGACTGAGCACTCCAGGGGCAAGAGCCATCAATCAATCAAAAGACCACCTCTAAGTGAGGGTACAAGAGGAAGGAGCAAAGACCATTGCTGTCTGCACTTGGATCAGCCTGCCTCCTGTTCTTGGAGGGGTACTTCACCTTTCCTAATAAAATCTTTCACTGCACAATGCTTTCATCTCCCTTGTGAATTCTTATCTTTTGAGTAAGTCAAGAACTGGGGCCTTTTCCTTCCCCCTTTTAGGGTAACAGAGGGAGACAAGGTGGCTATGCAAACAGATACAAAAGTATCAACTAACTCCTTAATGAACTGCTCAAAGCTGAGCACTCCCAGTTGGGAGAGTATGGAGTCCTGGGAGCACAGATGGTCACAGCCCCTTCTCCATGGACCTCACTGTTTGCTTGTAAAAAAGCCTGGGGGCAGGAAAGAGTGGAGAAAGCCTCCCACATTTGGTGTGTTCCTGTTGCCCTGGGATGGCACTGCTGAGGGAGAAAACAATTCTTACCTGGATGCTTTCCCCAGTGGAATAATGTCTTAAGATGCTGAAAATAAAGGGCAGTAAATCCTGTCACTTTCAGGGGGTTGAAAACTCAGAGTTTGGTTAATGGAGACAGGCAGACATCCTCCTAGTTTCAGAAAATTAAAGATTTCTTTTTACCATGGAGGGCAGGGCAGGATCACCAAGGAAACTTGGCTCAGAGACACGTGAGCTACCTAAGACTGATGCTAAATGAGGAAAATGTGGAAAGCCTCTTTGTTCCTCACCACCTGGAGTAACCAAGACCAAGAAACAAGCAACAGCAGACCAACCCCCAGCAGAGGGATAAGAGCACACAGGGACCAAGATGCAGGGTCACAGGGAACATCTACAACTGAAGGTGGACCAAGCACATTCCAGAATAAAACTCAGATAGTCTATCAGTCTAGCTCCCGCCCTAACCACAAGGTGACACTGAAGGAACCTGAGGTTGGCCATGCATGGCAGGTAATTGAAACTACCAGCAAAACAGAAACACAGCTCAGCTCCTCAATGAAAGCCTAGCAGGAAAAGAGGCGTGCCTATTTCCAGCCTTAAACATTATTTACTTAGGCTTCTGACCCCCTACATGGAATATGTAGATTTCAACTAAAAGTTATGAGACCTATGAAATGGAAAGAAAAAAGAATCCACTGTTGAAAGATAAATCAAATAATAGAAGTGAAAATCAGACAGGGAATATAAAATCACTATGATTAATACATCACACGCTCCAGTGAAAAGACTTGAAGACATTCATGAATAGATGGGTCATTTCAGCAGAGAAATGGAAACAATAAGAAAATGTCAAAGAGCAGGCTAGGAATAAATTTAAACACATGCCCAGCAAAGGGAATGAAGAATGTCTTTGACAGGCTCATCAGTAGGCCTGACATATTCAAGGAAAGCCTTGGTGGACTTGAATATAGGTCAACAGACATTACTCAAATGAAAACAAAAGAGGAAATTCTTGGAAAATTTTAATAATTTAAATTTAAAAGAACAGAGTATCCAAGAGATGTAGGCCAATCAGTCTGAAATATATTTAATTGAAGTCCCAGAAGGAAAAAGAAAGTAAAAGAATGAGGGAAAAAAATTGCAAAATGAATGGTCAAGAATTTTCAACAAATAATGAATTAAAAAACAACCTAGAAATAAATTCATACTGCTAAAGGCCAAAGATGAAGGGAAGCATTAAACTCTGTCAGAGAAAATTACATGATCATCTTTAGGAAATGGGGTGTCTCTCAGGTGTTTGAGACCAGGTGGAACCAGAATAAATTTATCAACGTGCCTAAAAAAATGATGTATAATTTAGAGGAGTGAATGATCCGCCAAAGGGGTTAAGAGAAATCAGAGAAGGGAGGTAACAAGGTCAGTTATCCCGTGTAAAGTATGCTTTTCCTGGCTAGAATTTGGATCACCCAGTCATATATAGTGTACAAATCAATGAATCAATTAATTAACTGTATGAACATATATAAATAACTAATAAAGACAATTTAAAATTATATTCTGATGCTATTATATATTCAAATGATAAAACAAAATATGTCTCGGTATTTGTACTCAAATAATATACATTTCTGATTTTTTTTTAATATAAGTATATTCAGTTTACAATGTATCAATTTCTGGTGTACAGCATAATATTTCAATCAGACATATACATACATATATCCCTTTTCATATTCTTTATTACAGGTCACTGAAAAATATTGAACATAGTTCTCTGTGCTAAAGAGTATAGCTTGTTGTTTATCTATCTTATACATAGTAGTGTCAGCAAATCTCAAACTCCCAATTTATTCCTTCCCACTCCCTTTTGATTTGCTTTTCAATAACATTTGCTTCTTTCTTTCAATGTAATTTCAATAATTACCTTTCCAATATCTCAGGTTGATTTTAATATTCTACTAAGTTGAGCTTAATATTCATTGACAGATATTTTAAATTTCATAGATTCAACTGACAAATAATACTATGCAAAATGCACCCAACTTTACTACTGTGAATCATGTCTTGAATCAGAAGAGCTCTGGGACCCTGAAGAAAGCAAGCACATCAGTCAAGCACTAATCCAGAGGCAGGAACCATGTGGTACCTTGAATGTGGACATTTTAATTAAAAGTATTAACTATAACAGGGAAACATCTACTAGAATGTAAAGGGTCCTATAGAAAATCTAGAAATAACAGATAAAATAACAACCAGATCTCCTAGAGATAAGATCATGAACCACAGGGAGAGACTCATTTCCTGAAGTGTGGAGAACACCCAGACCTCTTTTAAGAGGGTGTGTATATCTATGGCTCATGAGAGAGTGGAGAAGTTCACCGAGGCCACAAGCCTCCCAGGGAGTACAGGAAGAAATTTTTAATAGGAGGTACCCTGCTGGAAAATCCCCACTAAGAAGCCACTGTGGAGTTGGTGGAGAAATCTACCCCCCAGGAATATCCTGAGCTGCTTATAAGTCATGTACTTCTGGAGTCAAGGGACTGGAGGAGCTATGCCCTCTGCTGAGCTTGGAAGTTGACATGGTGCAGGAGCCTGCCTAGGAAAACACAGCAGACTTGGAAGAGAAACCCCTTTCTTACTCTAGTGTCTCTCTGGTACTCTCTACTAACAAAGCATGCCATCTGCCACAGGAGAAACATCTACAGGGTCCAAATATATTATTTCAGAGCAGTCATTTAAGGGTGGTTTGCAGCAGAGAGGCAATGCACTGATAACAAGTATATTACAGTTTAATGTCTCTCAAGAAAAATGCATCTGGAAAAAAAAACATGGTCAGCTATCTGGTCTAGTTTGAGCCACAAATTTTGCACTACACGCACTTGCTATTCTAAGTATTTGCCAATAATAAGGGGAAAGAAAGAGACAACACAGAGAAAACATTCAAAAGCATCCCAGAGCTGGTTATGTCAGTGTTTTCAATTTGTGAAATCTCATCAAGCTTTAAAGTTAAGTTTTATGCACTTGTCTTATCATTTATATATTTCAATAAAGACTTTTAGAGTAAAGCATATATGTGGCAAAGTTTAGTTTTTGATTATGTAGCACTCCATAGAATTCATGTATTTAGCTCTATTGGCACATGGATTTCTTTATATTTCAATTGCCAATTCAACTGCAAGGACTCTGAATTGAACATAACGGTATTTCCAGGCTCTCAATAAAGATTTTTTTTTTAAATTTAAGTATGAGTGTATTTTGGAAGGAAAGACTTGTCAATCATGCAAAATATGTGTTTTCTTTGACTTCTTAGAGGTTCCTAGTTTGCCTCTAACTGAAAGTTATAGTCATTATAAATGCCATCAGGAAGCTAGTAATTATTGTATGGTAATTATTTTATAGTAAAAAACCAAATGACCCTCATTTCATTCACTAAGTTCTTTTATTTTAAACTGAAGTATTTTTGACTTACAATATATTAGTTCTGGTGTACAGCATGGAAATTTTATATTTTTATAGATTATACTGCATACAAAGCTATTATAAAATAGTGACTATTTTCCTTGTGCTATCCATTAGGTCTTTTTGTATCTTGTTTTATGCATAGTAGCTTGTATTTCATAATCCTCTATAATAGCTTTGCCCCACCCCACACCCCTCTCTCCTGACAACCAACAGTCCATTCTCTGTATCTGTGAGTCTGTGTCTGCTTTGCTATATCTGTTCTAATTATTATTTATTATTATTATTTATTATTATTATTATTATTATTAGTAGTAGTAGTAGTAGTAGTAGTACTACTACTACTACTGTCTTCACCCTTCAATGGAGAATCAGTCCCTGTCTTAGAAGACAGGTCTTCAACAGTGTTATTAACAAGTGAATCACCTTTTGTGGTAGGCTAATTTCATTCATGGTCTCATTAATTCTTTTCTAAATCCTGTTATTTACTTTGTAATTTTCTGCTCTTCCCTTTGACAATGGACTTTTCTACGTTGCAAGCTCTGGTCAAAGCAATGTTAACAATTGTGATATAAGCTGAAAATTAATTGAAGATAGAAGAGTGCACTTTTGATTGTCCTGTTCATGACATGACCTACTCTCTCTTGAATCCTCACCATCAACCTGAGAATGAGCTGAGACTAGCTTCCTGGCAGCTAAGAGACCCCATCAAGCTGGGTTAAGTCACCCCAGCTGAAGCCAGCCAAGTCTGGTCAGTTCACTACTGACTCATAAGTTTATTATACAGGAGAAAGAACCTTCAGCAATGTCAGTCCAACTCAATTCAGATTAGCAAGACCTCCAAACTGAGTCAAAACCTTGCAAAAAATAACAGGTAGATGTGATTTTAAGTCACTATATTTTGATATGTCATGGGAAAATATCTACATAGCAAAACTTTTCACTTCTGGCAGAAGTTTTCTCTCTCACTCAATGTTTTAAAATTTAAAAACAATGTTTTTGTTCCTTAGGAAATATTATTCATAGCACTCCTCTCGAGTTTTATGCATTGACAGGGAATTAAGAACCAGAAAAAGCACTGATATTCTTATATGAGATGGTCATGTGAATTTATTATAGTTCAAAAACATTTTTCTTCATCCCAGCAAGAGAAATTGTGAATCTAAATTTCACTATAACTAAGATACAAAATATTACATGCTATGAACTTGTAGGGTTCCTTGGGAAGAGTTAAAAGTTTAAAGTTAAAATCTACAAGTGTTGAGTCCACCAAATGAGAGAATTGATTAGAAACTAAGAATGGTTTTTATTAATTATTTTTGGATCTAGAGATTATCATATTATCTGAAGTCAGAGAAAATCAAATATCATATTACTTACATGCTGAATCTAAAAATGATACAAATGGACATATTTACAAAACTAAACCAGACTTACAGACATAGAAAACAAACTATGGTTACAAAAGGGGAAAAGGCAGTGGAGGGATAAATTAGGAGTCTGGGATCAACAGACGCACAAGGTATAGCACAGGGAACTATATTCAATCTCTTGTAATAACCAATAATGGGAAGGAGTCTGAAAAATAATATATATATACTAAATCACTATGCTGTACAGCTGAAATTAACACAACATTGTAAATCAACTATACTTTAATTTAAAAAAATAAAATAAAGCCAACAACCTCTTGGTGCTGGTCATTGGCAAAACAAAAACAAGCAAACAAAAATAAAACCAAAAAGACAATACTGGTGATCTGATTCCCTCATTAACAGATGTTGCAAGAGTTAAGTGAATTTCTTTTCAAAATTATTTAGAAATATTTTACAATAAAAAAGTGATAATTGAATAAGTGTAGGCTTAATCATTGTTACACCAAGTGTGTGTGAACCCATAGGTTATTAAAAAAACAGGGCAAATTTAATGACTGACAATCAGGCAATTATGAGAACAGCTGCCAAAACCAAACTGTCCTAAGTCCTGAATCATTGTGAAAACTCAGGGAAAGAACCTGTGACTTGACGAATAGCCAATAAATATAATTTATGTGAGAAATGTATTACTATATTTTATGAAAATTTGTATGTGTGTCACTTGATGATGCCATGTGTTGGGCTCAGCTGTGATTCATGAGTCAAGAGAGAATGGGGAGCGTTGCTCTGCTAATTGCACACACCACAGCTAAAACATACATTATATTCCAAAACAATGACTCTTTTTTTTTTTATTACTTTTAAACTGTCTGTCTGTTTTGGAGACAAGAATAAACAAGAATTTTAAAAATGAAGAGCACTAAAAACATTCTGTAAGACTATATTTTTGAGAAATGTTTATTGAACACCTCATCTTTACCAGCTACTATGAGTCAAAGGCAAAGACTGCCTAACTCTCCTTTCAGAAGTTGAATGGGAAGAAATAGTTTCCTTTTAACTAATCACAAAGAAAAAGATATAATTGATGTTGAGGACCTGAAAAAAGCCATCTGATTCTTATTCTACTTCTAATCTTAAATAATTTCATCTCTCCAATTTTATGTTTGCTTATATAGCTAAGAAGATACTTACAGTATTCTTGGATGATGATTATTTATCATCTCTAAATGTTTTTTCTTTTGACCTATTCTTTCGCTTCTTTGAGCTACATTGGATGATATTATCTACCCACATGTGTGCAATAATTTTCCCATGAAAATTAAGCTTCTTAGAGAAAATCTATTGTTGCTTGGGTTAACTTTACAGCCCTTCAGATCCAATTATTTATTTAGGCCATTAAGTGTTTGAAAAATGAAGACTTAGATTTGAAACCCAATTTGGTCACTGACTGGTTTCAAGAAATTGGAGAAAATTATTTCCTTTCTCTCTGTTTTGATTTCCATATGTACAAAATTGGAATTAAAGCATTTGCTCACTTTATCTCACAGATAGGTGTAAGGAGAACATGAAATGCAGTTTCAGAAAGAACTTAGTAAATTACAGTGAAACGTGAAGCATATTCTCTTAATGATAAGGAATTAAAAGTTCATAAATTGACATATTTGATTTCTCATGCACTGGAGATTTCTAAATGGGAGTAAACCTGTTAGGGTTGTAAGGATGAAAGTTTTATAATTACTTCTAGCCATTCATTCCAATATCACATCCCTGTATTCTTTGTGAGGTTGGTAAATTTAAGATGTTCTAGTTTCCCTTATAAGTGAAGCTGCATATTCTTGCTTTCTCAGGGAAGGACTACTTTTCTAAGGGTCTCTTTCATTTTGGCTGTGAGGGATCAGACAGCTTCATTGTTCAGATGATAGCTTCACATTCAGATAAAAATAGGAAGGAAAAGAATAACTGGAAATCAAGCTATTTTCACAATTTGGAAAATTTAGACACATTTCTAAAATCATGAAAAATCATACAGTAAAAAGTCATGACTATAAATCTTAAAAGAGCAATTCTAATGGGTTTCTAGACTGAATATATTATAATGCCTTTCTAGGAAATCATTAGTACATATCACTAAAAAATATTTCATATCTTAGGTTAACAGTTATAAGGGGGGAGACATATGGTACAATAAAAGAAAATGTCATGAGTGGTTTTTTTTTTGAGAGTTTTAAATTTATATCAGAAAAGAATATCTTATTGCCTCTCCAATTTTATCTCCTGCCATCAGACTTGGCCCAGGGAGGCCTCATCCAGAACCTCCAGCAGCCCAGGATCCTTGGTATCTTGTGGTCCACATGTTTGTCACCTGGGATACACTTTTCAGAATATCTCCTACATATCCTTGAGACATTAAGTCTCTTCTGGGATAACATAAATTAGGTCCCCTTTGTAAAATCTATCACTTGGAATGATGCTAAATAATTTAAAAAAAAAAAGTCCTGTGTTTGTGGTGAACATGAGGTTGTAATATTCTGCTGAATACAATCCTCACTGGTATATTTTTATAGTTGTATAATGGGTATATTTTTGCTGAATATCTTTCAGGTTAAGAAATATTATGTTGCTTTAATTTCCTTAAATCAAACCACTTGTATATTAACACCTCTTCCTTATGTGGTGAGAAATATTTATTCTATTCAGCCAAGTTACTCAATAGGTAGCTGTTTCCTCCTCACTGGCAGTTTTACATTTGACCCTTGGGGACTTTCACTGGCTGGTAAGTTAGACAATGCTCTCCCCTACACACAGACTCCCTCCCTGACATGATCTATTCAGCACATCAATCTTAGGTCTCTGCTCTTTTTGAAAGCATCCAAACTAGTTGGCTAATGTCCTATCACTACTATCATTCACATAGACAGAATTGAGTTTGTCAGGCTCCAGGCCAAAAGCCTATGTCTAATTTAAGTCCAACTATAGGCAATTGCAAAGGATTTACTTGAGGAAATTCACAGGGGAAAGCTGCTCAGCCCACCCAGACTCAGTGCCCAGCCAATGAATTGCAGTCTCAGAACCCAGGGACCCTAGTCATGCATGTCTTTATGCTTACCTCATTTCCTGGCCCAGGCCCTCCTCTTGGAGGCTTCATCATCAGTGTCTCACTGCAGAGGAGGCTCTCAGGCACCTCTGCCCTGATAACCTTATCAGGGACCCTTGAAAATATTTTTCTCTGTGGTATCCTAGCCCTTACCATTTGGCTCCCCACAGACCTCAGATCCAACATGACAGGAGCATTTCGTTTGGGGGCTTCCTGGAAAGTAAGACAAATATTTTCATTGATCCACCTGAACACTGTCTTGGGCAATATCCTGGGGGAAAGTGAACCACCATGGGTGCTGGCACTTTCTCCTGTTTAACCTCTAACTGTGTCATCTCAACAAGTGATAGAAGGCTTGACTGTTACATTCATCTGGCCTTTTGTCTTGATCAACTACTTCAACATCTGACAGCTTATCTCTCTTTAGCTCAGCAAGAGACCTGGCAAGACCCAGAGATGGTGCACAGCAACAAATGCAGCATGTAGTAATAGAGCCAGAGCTTAGGAAAATACTCTATGAAAATCATCATTTGGGGCCATGCAGCTGTCTTTCAGTTACACTCTTTTTTCGTTTACACATTTTGGAATACTCTAATTCTAAAATTTGAATATTCAAATTAGTTTCTCACCATTGTCCGTTTAAGTCTAGAATAGCCACAATTCCCAGGACACAATGCTTCTCTGACTTTGAGGAGGAGGGTTACCTTGGTCTCTCACTCTTTGTTGTGTGGGATACAGTTGTAAGAATAAAACAGGAATTAACATGTATTAAACAATCCTGTCAAATCTGTGACAGGAAAATCTTCTTTCTGTGTTATCTTTCCAAGGCTTAATTTCTCCTGTATCTTAAGTCAATTGCTCTCTTTCTGGGTCACACCTGCTACATTGCTTCTGTTTCCTGTGTGTTAAATATTTATGCTAGTGGGTTTTTGACAGCATTCTCTCTTATGATCTTCCCCTCCCCTCTACTCCTCTTCTCTTTCCTTATTTTTGGGGTTTGTGTTTTACAATTGTACTTTTTTGTTTGTTTGTTTGTTTATGCATGTATGCTTTCTGATGGAAAGGATAGTTCACCAACTTCTGGCCACTCTGCACTGTTACATAGTGTGAGAACTTAATGACAATACAATGGGGAAATGGAGAATGTGCACACAATCAGAAAATTGAATCTTGTATCACTCTTGTTGTCATGCTTTATTCCTCTTGACAGTATATTTTTTTATTCTGGAATTTGCCATGCATCAGTGTTTCATGCAGATTGATTGGGTGGGAGCGGTGCAGGGAAAAAGACACCATTTGTACCCTTGACTCATACAACATGGTTCCTTGACTCTGTTGAGAAATTCCAGATCCTTTTTTAAAATATAAAAATTTTTCCCTAAGGGAAAAACTAGATTTTGAAAGGAATAAATTCAGAAGAATATATGTCCTATGGAAAAACATGATTGGCAGCTTCAGGTTTAAAACAAGAAAGAAAAGAAAATAGTAGAACAAAATGTATGGTTATCCATATTTTTTTCTAAAACTGAGTTTCATACTTGTTTCTATTTATTTACAATCCCCAAGTTTGAAATGGAGAATATAACTAGTCTCTTAAAATATTAATTCTCAAACAGTATTTTAATATTTTAAAGAAGAAAATATTTTGAGTTTATTCCTTTAATAATCTTACAACAATTAATTTTTGAATGTCCTAAAAATAGCTTTAAATGCATCTGAAACTATATACATCAGGTATGTTATTAGGATCTGATAGACAGCATAATATCAATAGATGAGAAAGATCATCTGCAACCCTTCTTGTCTTCCTTTATGAGTATGGAAATGAGATACTGTCAAATATCTCTTTTCAATTATCTATTTTCAAATATCCATTGTCAATTGCTCAAAGTTTTGACATTGTCTGGGGTTTTTATGACTTGTAATAAATCACAATTGTAACAGATCCAAATTTTTTAAAAAGCAACTTCCTTATAAAAAAGTGTTCCCAAATTTGTATTATAACCATATAAACTGACTTTTTTATTTTCTTTTATGTAGGGCAGCTCTCAGAGGGTATTATGCCCCTTTGGAGAATTACTGAGGAACAACACTGATAGAAAGTGAATACTGTTTGGAAGAAATCTGTGAGAATCAGATTTGTAAGAGGACAATAAAACATGTTTTACTACTGCATTATTCAGTAACCGTTTGGTTAAAAGTGACATTGATTCAAACTAGTTTAAGCCATAAAAAATTACTTATCAGTCCATACATTGAGAAGGATAGATACTGTGATAAGGGAAATAAGAATTATCATGGTTCTCTTAGGGAACTGAAAAAAAATTAATGAGAGATAGAAAGTGTGATATAAGCAAGGTTTTTATTAGTAAAGTAAAAAGGTACTAAAAGAGAGTACACTTCTGAGAATCGGGAGCAGGCCAACCAAGGGGAAAAATGCTTATTTCAGGTGAGAATGGATTCCAGGCTTCAAATATGTAACTAGCAACCTGTATCATTTTCTGCATCTCATTTCTGACTTCTTTCTGAGACACCCTCTCTTCATCATTATGAATGCTGCTCAGAGTTCCAGTTTAACAAGGAACTTATTTTTCAGGACCTCACATGCAGAGATATCCTCCTTTCCAAATTCCACGTTGAAAACTCCACATATGTCTACTTCTACCACCCAGAAAAAAGAATCAGTCAAGATAAATCAAATTAATCAAGCAATCAGGCAAGCAAGCAATCCCAAGTCTGTCTTGCTTAGCTTAAACCACATAATCATCCTTAAACCAATTGCAATCTGTGGAAGATACATTCGAACTGAAATGTTGGTCTCTGTGTTTTGCAGTGACTGCTTCTTGACAAATTATCAAAACTTTTGTTGTGAAAATTCATTTTGCTGGTTGGTTCTGTGGGTCAGTGTTTCAGACAGGGAATGGAGGGGAAGCCTTGTCTGCTTCACTTGACATCTGCCAGGGCATCTCAGAGGCAGGGTTCTGAAGTAATCTGAAGTCTCTCTCACTCATATGTCTGCAGGTTGAAGTTAGAGGGAGTTGGACAGCTTAGGGACAGAATAGACAGGAATCCTATGGCATCTCTTCCTTACTCCATGTGGTCTCATCACCTGACCTCAGTATGAAGCTTAGGGTAATCAGGCTTTTAATGTGTCAGCTCAAAAGTTCCAGAACAAGAGATCCAGGTGGAAGGAAGCTGTGTTTCCTTTTTCTTAGAGTTACAAGTTATACAATGTAACTTCTGACACATTATATTCATTAGAAATGAGTCAATAAACCAGTCCATATTCCAAAGACTCATATGTCTTGTGAGAATTTGAGAACATGTTTGAAACAACCTCAATGTGCCTAATTTTGGGAATGGTAAATGACACATTTTGGTAGAAATTTCCACAAAGTAGAAGAATAGATAACCAAAAAAAGGGGGTGTATGTGTTTGTTACAACCATGTAAGAAATAAATACATAATAATCACAATCAGTTTTAGTTTTAATGGTCCAATATGCTATAGATATTATCTTATTAATTATAATTTGCTATTACAGTTGTAATAAAGTTAACAATTATTTATATCATCTCTGAATTATCATTAAGCCTTGTTCATTGTTAGACATTTTAATCAATCTTTCTATTTAAGAGTATTAATTTTCCTTTTTCTATCAATTGGTTAAAATAGATCTTTATTTATTTATTTTTTTTTTTTTAGGCAAAGTAAACAGGTTTAAATTCTTCTTGAGTCCTGTTTAATTTAAGTGGATTTTATCTTGAAAAGGAATATCTGATCATGAGCTTTTATTTTCAATATTAAACTATGGATGATGCTGTGAGTTTATTTTTTCTTCTATCATTTTGTGTTTCAAAAGAAAATGTGAGGAATATGAGTTTGTTTATTTGCTATTTTTAGTATGAAGCTAACCTTTATCTTTGACTTTTCTGTTATATATTTTATGGGATGAATTTCCTTCCTCTCTCCTCTGTGTTTACATGTAGGTGTCTTAAGAATTATATTACATGTAACATAGGGAGCATTTCATTGCACATGCAATGATTTTTAAACATTTTTACTTGTCTAGAAAACATATCCACACTACAATTTTGGCTACCACTTCTTCCCTTTTTGTTCTGTTCTATCAGTAATCACCAGTAATCTGCATTTTAGAATCACCAGTTTACAGCTTCTATAGATACTTGCATATTTTTTCTGTTAATTTTCATCTTGTCCTGTGAATTCAGGGAAACCTTTTCAAATTGTTCCCCATGTCACTTAATCAATAACATTCTTCTGAGAATTCAAAACAATTTCCCAAACATTTTCCAAATTATGGAACAGATCATTTTCAGAATTAATACCCTCCTTTAAGTGTTTTCTATTTTGTTCAATATATTTGATTCTGCACTATACTTTCATGGCTCACAAGTTGTTAGTAACTATGTTTTTCTTTTAATATCATTTGAATTGTAATCCCTCCAACATTGTTTATCAAGAGGTGGGTTATGTTAACTTGATCTCTATCCTTCTGACAGTGCCACACCATCTTGAATAATGTAATTTATAGAAAGTTTTGAAATTGGGAAATGTGAGTCTTCTACCTTTGTTTTTCTTTTCCATTTTTGTGGTATCTTGGACCCTTGAATTTCCATATAAATTTTACAGTCAGCTTATCAATTTCTGTGAAAAAGTTAGGTAGAATTTCAATAGGGAATTCACTGAATCTAAATCAGTCTGGGAACTACTGATCCCCCCAAAATATTGTTTGCCAATGTATGAATACAAGATTCCTTTCCACTTATGTAAGTTTACCTTAATTTCTTTAAAAAAGGTTTTACAGTTTTCAGTGTACAAGTCTTATAGTTCTTTTGATAAATAGATTTTAAACATTTTATTCTTTTATATGCAAGATCATAAATGTATGAAATTTGTCCACTGCTATTGTATAGAATAACAACTAATATTTTATACTGATTTGATATCCAACAATCTTGCTAAACTCATTTGTTACTTCTAATTGTGTTTGAGTGTGTGTGAAATTCTTTGTAATTTCTGTATCCACTCACATGTCATCTGTAAGTATATGGAAACATTTTTATATTTAGGAAGGCATAACTCTCATGTTTTCCTTTAGTTCATTAAACATGATTTAATTTGATTCTTGGGAGATATTTGTAGAAGTTGATATAAAGTCTTTGTAAAGTGTATCCCACATCTAAGTTTTCTCAGGGACAGTTTCTTTACTCTTTTTCCCTATTGTGTAGCATAGTTTCGTGATTCTTTGCATGTCTCATAAATTTGATTTTTTTTTTTTTTGAAAACTGAACATTTAAATTAATATAATGTGGCAATTGTGGAAATAAGATTTTTGTTCTTACTGCTTTTTTTTTTTTGTTACATTTCCTGAACAAATCTGTAAAGTCTGTGTTCTATATCACTTGTCACCAGAACTACCTTTTTTATTAGCTTAGCGGTCACCTAATAAGTGCACATATTTTACTTAAATGCGATGTTCCAATAAGTCTCCTGGATATTGTTGAGGGGTTTTATGTGCATGTTAGACACATCTTTAATGCTTCTTCAGTTTACACTATGCTTCATCTCTCACTTTGAAGTTTCAATATCAGCCAGAAGTGAGATATTAAGACCTTCTTAGTTCCTCCTGGGCTTAAAAACTGCCCTATACATGACCTTCCACATTCTCAGGAATATATCAGAGCTATTTAAAACCCCCTATGGATGTCCTATTTTCCAATTTTTCCTTTTAAGTCTTTTGGTCATCTTCCCATTTGCTCCAGGTGTTGTTATTGGCTCAAGCAGTTGTGGTACTAAACAATTATGGCTGATGGTTTTTAACACGTGTCCTGGGGTAAAAATTTCCACTCTACATGCTGACTCGTATCAAATAAAAAGCAGCTGTTGAATTTGGGTTTACAGGGGGCTGCCATGCCAAATAATAATAAAAGATATCTGTAGGAATAAGGCTCTATGGGGTAGTCCAAATCTATTCTACCCTATTGGGACATCAACTTCAGGAAGTGCTTTATATTTGTTTATATTTAAATAGATACATAAAAGTACTTAAAGAATATTATCCTATTAATGCAATGAACAGAGGGTAGCTATTTTAAGATTGTAAATGATATATAACTTTCTGTAAAAGTTAAATGTACTAGAAAAATTTATATGGGTTTTTTTGGTATTAGTTTCAGGTATGCAGCATAGTGATTCAGTATTTTTGCAGATTTTATTCCAGTATGTGTTATTACAAGATATTAGGTATAATTCTCCATGTTATACAGTAAATCCTTATTGCTCATCTATTTTATATATTGTAATTTGCATTTGCTCATTCCATATTTTCTTAAGATTGACAATAAGACCAGGTCACCCACTATCACTACCCAAACCATCATAACTTCAGTGAAGTTTAAATTATAATTCCTGACAAATTATTTTTAGTAAATACTCAACATACATACACAAGAGCATCTATTTAATAATAGTTCAATCATTTCAAAAAAAAAAAAAAAAAAGAACCTGGAAGACTTTTCCTACCTGAGAAGATGTCATATTTTAAAGAAACAAAACAATGTAGTATAAACATCACAGTAAACAAATCAGCTTCTTGGAATAAATTGGAAATTTTTAAAATAGAAATAAAACACATATGAATGAATCTATTCTGTGGTAAAAGTATCACAAAAATTGGACAAAGTGCAGCTTGTTTAAGGGAAGGTATTGGAAAAACTGAATCATGGAGAAGATTATAACTTTGGATCTCTACATATCAATATACACAAAGAACTATATGGGAATAGTAAAATTGTAAAGGTAATAGAATAAAACCAAGGAAACTATATTCACCATTGTGTTCAGTAAGGGATTTTAATAAAGCATTTGAAAGCACATATACAAGGCCAAAAATTAAAAATTCTGGTTCAGTATTGGCAAATTTAATATTGTTGTTCAATCAAAGGCACAACTGAAAAATAAGCTGAGATAACAGAGAAATGAAGGTATTTGCAAAATTAGTATCTGAAAAATATTTCACATCTACACTATACAAGTTTATATCAACATAATAAAAAAAAGTAGAGACCAAATGCGAAGAGGACAAAGCTCACTAATAAGCAAAGGAAAGAGGGGCCTCTATACATGATATGTCCTTTAGTGTATATTTTCAAGACGTTTATTACAGCATTCTATGTGGAAGCAAACAATTGGAACCATCCTTGTTACTGATTACTAAAAATAACAATGTAAATGTAGGATATGTGTAATACATACGATGCCATAATAGGTAGCAAAACAAATATGTATAAACTAGAGGCCCTCAGAGCATTTTGATGGATCTTAAAACATGAAGTTGAGCACAAACAAGAAGAAAAATAAAATGTCATTGTATTATCATTTCTCAATCACATTTATGCATGTAAACAATGAAGATATGCAAGAAAAATACATTATACTTAAAAGGATACATATATATTCAACATATGTGTGTAGACACATATATTCAATTATTCATGCCCAAAGCATTAGAATATCTCTGTTTGGGGAACTGGGGATATTGAAAGCATGTAGAAAGTAGAATGGGGAAATATGTACTTAATTCTTGTACTACAAGTCTGCAATAGTGAGAGGAAAAACAAAAATAGAGCTATTCTAACCTAATGGGTGAAACTTAAATCTTAACCTGTGATACACTGGTTTTATAATTTACCTCCTACAATCTCTTTTCACAATCAACCTATTATTTATATAATAAATAAATGTTAAGTTCCTGGATGCTGATGCCCAATATCTTGGATGTGTTTTCCTATAATATCAAGATAATACAGAAACCTAATTCATGGTGTTGTTTTATAGATTACATGATTTAATATGTGAAAATATTTAGAACAATGTTTGAGACATATTAGATGCTCAGCAAAATTGCCTTCTTGAAATATTTGATTGTTTATATATATATAAAAAAATTTTAAAATGAATAAAAATTTATGTATGCTATAATATATACAATTTTTAGAATAAATGATATTGCAATGTTATTTCTTCATTATTAAGTGATTAGAAATCTGAATTCAGCATTGTTTCACTTACTTCTAAGGCTTATTGGTAGTCTCAATTTTGAACTTGGTCTTTGAAAAATTTAAGAGTTTTATAGTTAAATATAACTATATACATATTATATTCAATATATTAAATATTTGTAAATAAATGTATATATACTCATTTAAATAAAAAGGTAACTGTTTAGATCACAGAGCAGAAAACTTAAAAAGAGCCCTGGATTCTTTTGAATGTTAATTTCCACATTCACACATCCTCAGAAATTTTGCTTTATTTCTGTGTATTCTGTGATGTTTTGGGCATTTTTTTTCCTCTGTGAGTCACTTTCACCATTAGGACAGCTCATCTGATGAGTAAAATATATATAGGAGTTCCTAAAATCCCTATGCTACTCCCACCAGTCCAATATTCTGTTGTTCTCAAGGAGTTAGACAAAGCTTCTTTCCTTACTGCCTTAGCTAAGTGTTCTCAATGTCACATGACATGGATTAGGTCTTGTGGTCATCTCAGAACTGAATTCTGTGGCTAGGAGAATAGGAGTCCTTCACGGAGCTTAAGATAAATCATTCCCATCGAACTCAAGGAGAGAGTGGAATGGGAATGCCATTTCACAAAAGAAAAACTGAGTGCTCTAGTTAGAATTCTAGGGAGTGAGTCTTAAGTAAAGAACCAACAAATAGAACCTTTAAAATGAATACACAGTAGTTCCATGCATTCCCTCTAGAGTCTTTTTTTTCTTTTTTTTTCTTATTATAAAGGATTATTCAAGATGTATGTCTCCATTTAATCTGTTTTCCTCATGTTTTTAAAGACTTTCCCAATATATCTAAGTTCTTGGCTTCTCCTTATGACAACACTTCAGATATTAACAAATCCATTGGTTTCATTTGTTCATATTGTTTGTGGAGTATTTAGAGGCTCTGCTGTAAAAGGCAAAAAAAGAAGAAGCAGCACATATATTTTCCTGAAAAAAAAATTGTCCTACAAAGATATTCAATGTTGTATTTCTTTGTTATTCTTTAGCTTTAGATGAACAAAACCAAGTGCGTATAGTTCGATGAAGTCTAACTGAAATTATCATGGTCAAGCTAAAGGATATAGGTTGGTTGCATCATCTAACTACACATTCAGTTTTCCCTACAGTGCAAGCATAAAATCACAGATGCTGACAGTCTGAAAAGGCCCATCAACATGATGCTGGAAATGTGCCTAGTGAGGGAGCCAGGAAAATTTCAGAGGATGTACTATGCTTTTCTTTAGAGGCATGATATATATTTGAGAATGCTTTCAGAGAATGTGTATAAAGAAAGAAATGAGTGTAGGGCTTTTCTCTCTCACCTATAGGTGTCAGATTGCAGAAAAAACACAAGCAAATAACCTCACATTTGGGGGATTGAAAGATTGTTTAGATAAAATAAAACATAACAACATAAATAACCATAATAAATTTATCTCTGACCACTGAATGGCAAGGATTATATTTTATCCAAGGAAACTTGGATTTTTTTTCATGATTAGTCTAAGCTGCAAGTGAATATTTTACTTGATGCTGCAACGTGTAACATGAAAATCACTAACTCAGCTTGTTTTGCTCCTTTCACTAAGTATTTAATAAATAAAGAAGGTACAAAAATTAGAGGAGCATATCTCAGTACTGCAAATTTTGCTATTTGAAAATAAAAGTTAGAATATATTAAGGTACAGATTTTAAGCCTTAGGCCATAGTTTATAAAATTCAAGTGTTAGATACAAACCTTCTACATCCCAGAAACAACATTGTAAGGCAATAAAGTTGATCAGGAAATTTTCTAGAGAATCAAGCACAACAGGTCGGTGCATATTGTTAGATTTCAAATAACAGAAGACTCCAAAACAATTTGCATTTAACTGTATGTATATTATTTGTATACAAGACATTTAGAGACAGGACATCATGAAACTGTATTTGTTGACATGCAGTGACATCAACAAAGACCCAGTTCTTCTCATCTTTCTTCTCTGCCATTCTCAGAGTGTTTGATTTGTCCAGCCCTCAGATGAGGCTAATGGCTGATGAACAGGAAGGAAGTTGCTGCATACTGATGTAGCCAAGGTGGGTAAATTCATCCTGCAGTAAGAATTTCTTTTTCTGAAGACAAAGTCAATGAATTTATCTAGAACAAAGTCCACAAGCTGGGATTAATAGCCCAGTGGCCTGCATTATCAAAAACTCATGAAAATGATCCCATAGTGCATTTCACAGCCAAATAAGCATATGAAAGACTGGGCTAGACTAAGAATTTCAATGAGATTTGTGTCCTGAATGGATGAATTTTTTTTCCCCAGCAGGGATTCCTACAGAATTGAGAATTTTCTTAACAAATCTGAATAAGAATAATAAGCTTTCTCATCTAGTGTGATACTGGAGGCCATGAATGTGGTCATTCTTTGATCCCTATGTGTTCAATTCTGCTTTACAGATTTTTTGGTTGGCAAATTTTTGAAGCTGGCTTTACTTGTTTTTGTCTGGGAGTAATTTTTCAAATGTCAAATCTGTGAGTAAATTTTAATCTATTTTGCTGATAGAAAATTTTACTTATTTTATATGTCTTGATGATTTCATTAGAAAAGTTGGAGACTAATCTTGTGGGGGGAAAACACATGTGATCTCAATATGTTTTAATCTTTACATGATACCATGTGAGCGTTTCTATTTTATGCATATGGACATTAATACATTAAAAATATTTTGCATCATTATGAACATTTTGATCAGCTGTTTTATCTTAAATTACTTTATAGAAAAAAATGAACTGTCATTGATGGCAGTACTATAGGATAGGTAATTATTGCTATTCATATAATTCATTAACAGGAAAAGATAACAAATTAGTTTAATGAGTCTCCCAGACATAAATTTGTTTCAATCTACAAACTCATTTATGGTTTTGTGATATATCCAAATTAAATTGTCACTCTCTGATATTCTCAGAATTGTTCTTTCTTGTAAAGTAATAATCATAGCACATAGATCAAAACAATTTCTTTACTCAAGTGTTATAGCACTTCCAGGAAATTATTAACACTTCTGGCAAACCTTCTACTTATGATTTTAAAAAACAATATCATTTTCCATTCAATATGGTAAACTCAGACATCACTATATGATTATGTGCAGTAGAACCATGAACAGCCACTTATATAAAGAATCTTATTTAAAATATTTCTAAATTATTTTATCCAAACAATTGCAGCTATCACTACATAAATGTACAAATGTTTAAAATAGTAAACTCTAGAGTAAACTGCGTGGATTGGAATTCTGGCTCAGGCATGTTCTAGATATAATCAAGTAACTTAAAGCCTTTGTGCTTTAGTTTCCTTATCTGTAAAACTAAGGATTAAAATAGTACTTTCCAAATGAGTGATTGTGGCAATTGATACTACAATATAAGTAAAATGCTCATTGAAGGCATATTATTTTAATTATTAAATATATTTTCTTATCTTGAATATATGAATATATGTGAAACATAGGATATATATTTGGTCTCTGCCACCAATTTCTGACACAGAGCTTCTAAATCTCTTGTAACTTCCTGGATGATGAGAATATCTTTTGTTCTAATGAGTAAATTCTTGGTGGGCTTTTGGATAGCTTCAGCATCAGAGCTGGTCACCAGGCCAAGCCATTATCAGAAGTTTGGAACTTTCAGCCTCATCCCCTGTTCTCCAGGGAGGAGAGATATGCCAAAAATTGAGTTAATAATCAGTGATTTCTACCTGTACCTCAGCACCTCCCTGTGTCTCAGGGCTGACAGCTTTTCCTTTTCTATGTGAAAAGAAGTGTTTCCTATGTTCTGTGCATTCTCTGAAAGGCAGAGAAGGGCTTCTTATTTCCTTTTTTCTGGACCACTACTTATCATCTGCTTCTAAGCAAAGATAACTCATGCTATTTAAACTTGAAAAGATTCAGTCCTACTATCTTTAAGATGTTAATAAGAAAGAAAAAAAAAAGAAAAAAGACAAAGATGGAGAGGACAAAAGAGAAATAAGCAAAGAGAAGAAAAGTAAGGAAAGGAAAGGAAAGGAAGGAAGGAAGAATGATATATGGAAAATGATAGGCAACAAAAATAACATTTAACATTGTTTTGTTAGCTAAACTATAGAATATAGGATGCAACAGAAACATCAGAATTCTTTGATATGACCCTTTAACATCAGATGAGAAAACTGAAGAACTGCTGTGCTTGGTATCCTTGAGTTCATTCATCAGTGTTTATTTAGTGCTAATGAAAGTCAGGCTTTGGTCTAGATGCTAGAACACCGCAGTAAATAAAAGAAAGTCTGGGGATTTTCTTAGCAGAATTAAGATTCTTGTTCTGATTTCCCAATTCCTAATTACTCTGCCTACCTCATTTCACCCATGCCCTAATGAAAGTGACCTCACTGATGCCATGAGCCTGGTGTGTATTTTTGGAAGAAGTGGCTACATTTAGCATTTTAACATGCTAAGAATCTCTGGTCCTAAAAGTAATTATTTAAAACACCAAATTATTAATTAGAAAATTATTTCCATAACATGTATTCTACTGAATGTGTGCTGGCCTCACTAAAAAAAGAATAAATGACTTGTGGTTGGTAGATAAAAGCAGCAAAGGGATCATTCTTAGAAAGTTACTTTATTCTTTGTTTATGTTTCCAGGCTTTTAGTGTGCCAGTTATTCTGGCAAACAAACAGCCCTTAAATATTGTTACAACACAGAAAACATGCTTAGGAAAAGATAAAGGCTATATTAGAGAGGATTTAAAAATACTTGGAAATATTGCATGTGCAAAACAGATAGAGGAGTTGCAGAAAATGCTACATTTTTACTTGTCTTGATTGGCATAGGTAGGGGAATGTAAATTGCTTGGGGTCCATCAAAACATGGCAGGTGACTCAAAATGCCCCATGTGACATTGTACAAGCTAGACAATTTGTCACTAGAAACCTCTTTTCATTTTTGAGTGTGTCTTTGTTTGGAATCATATTGTTGAGTTATCACATTTTATAGTGCATTCAGTATGCATTTATGTAAAAAATAAACATTATTCTGCAAAAAATGTTTTCTGAGAAGAGATAAAAAAAGTTTAAGAGCTTTGTAGCAGGAAAGCATAAACTGAACAGTCCTATGTCAGGGAGGTCTACAACCTTCTCCTGGTTTTACCTTCTTTTCTTCTTTATCAAAGTCTCTGCCTTTTCTTTTCATTTTTTACCCCCATGGGGAAATGTCTGTCTCTTTATCAAGGTCAAATTTAAATGTCAGCACATTGTGAGGCTGGTCTCACCTCCAGTTCTGTCTTTCTTTTATCAATCTCTTCCTTTTCTGCCATTCTGAATCCTTCACATTTACTTCCTTTATAGTAGTTTAGAAAGATCAGTCCTGCAGTGTTGATAGGATTAGAGTAATGAGATGAGGAGGCAGGAACACTAGTTAAAAATCTGATTGCATAATCCAAGTAAGAATTGATGCTGACCTGATATAAAATAATGTGGTGGAGATGAACGGAAAACAATAAGACAGGTATTAGGAAATATAAAATAAAAATATGAAATTAAACAAAGTAAAGCACAAAACCAAAAAACAAAATAAAAGCAAAAACAGAAAACCAGATGAAATAAACTAATAAAAAAAAAAAACCCTTGATTCATCAGACTAAAGAAAAACAGTAGAATAATTTGGGTGAATATATAATTTATCATCTGAATCAGGAAACAGTTTAGGGTGAAAAGGAGCACTATTGATAATTAAATCAAACAAGAAACTTCTAACTAAAGCAGGCTGTGAAAACCTGGGCATCTGGTCACCCTGAGGATAATGGAATCATTGCTGAATTATACATTGAAATGTATTTAAATCCTAATCTTAATTAATCACTACTTTTCTGGGAAAATTTTTGAAAATTAGCTAAATGATTTGATGGTTAGTTTTATCTTGCCAAAATTGGTCTAGATGTACTGAAGAATGGTGGGTGAAAAGGACTGAAAACTAAGCATCTAGCTATTTTTCTAAGATTGTATGAAAACAAAGAGGATAAAAGCTCTCCTTCCTCTCCCTTCCTTCCCCACCCATCCTCCAACTCCTGAACACAAATAAGCAAACCAAACCTCCTCTGAAGAAGCCAGGTGCTCACCATGGTCACATTGTCTACCCATAGGAAGATGTTACTCCTTGCTAACCAAACACACTCTTTAATCAAATCATTAATTTCCAAAGCTTCAACACCATGTTTTTACTGATGCTTTCAAAATGCGTATCTCCAATCTCAATATCTCTAATGAATGGAAGACAATATATTTAATGGGGTACTCAACTCAAATCTTTGAAAACTAGCATGTATTTTACACTTAAAAGATATCCCAATTCAGATACTAGATTTTCATCAATTACTTGATCTGTATTTGGATTTTATAAAATTTGCAATTCAGAAAGTAGAGTCACAAGCTAAGTTGATCCAAATACAAGGAAAATTTTTCAGTGAGTTGAGTAGCAGCTTTAAATTTAAGTTTAACTTCAGTAGATTAAATAAAATGTAAAATTTGGTCTCTGCTAAGTACCAGAGGCTACCACATAAAACAATGTAGGAAAAACAGGTGTCTCAAAGTTACAGATTCACAAATTGCATGTTTACCCTACCCTCAAATCTGCTTCTCTCCTAGGCTTCCCGACTACAGTACCTGGCACTGTCATTTGCCTGTGGGCTAAGGTCAAAAAACTTGAAGTCAGACTTAACTCTAGGCTATTTCCACCCCTCATATCCAGTGTCCAGGAAATTGTGATACAAATGTAAAAAAAAAAAAAAAACAACTGACCACCATTCACCACCTCTGCTGTTAAAGCTCAAATATTTATTGATTCTTCTTCTTTCACTTTTAGTGCCTATATGGTATTTCCAAGGCTAACTAATCCTTTTCATCTGAATGTGCTACTTAGTTGCTCAGAGTTCCTCAAAATGTTTTCATTACTCATAAAAAACTTACTGCAATCAAAAGTCTAACATGATCTGGTCATTTCTCCCTCTGTTGACTCATCCGCCATCTGCAGACCATTCAAGGTGTTTTCTTGATTATGCCCTGACCACAGGAAGCACATCCCACAGTAAGGCTTTACCTTTGCAGACCCCTTTGAAGTTCCTTCTCATCTAGTTACTTGGCTAACTCCCTTATCTTCTCATTGAGGCTATCCTATTATTTTTTTATTTTATTTCATTTTTTTAATTGAAGTATAGTCAGTTAGAATGTATCAGTTTCTGGTGTACAGCATCATGTCCCAGTCATGCATATATACATACCTATATTCATTTTCATATTCTTTTCCATTAAAGGTTATTGCAAAATATTGACTATAGTTCCTTGTGCTATATAGAAGAAATTTGTTTTTAATCTATCTTTATATATAATTGTTAACATTTGCAAATCTCAAACTTCCAAATATATCCCTTCCTAACCCATTTCCCCCAGTAATCATAAGATTGTTTACTATGTCTGAGAATCTGTTTCTGTTTTGTAGATGAGTCCATTAGTGCCCTCTTTTTCTTTTCTTTTCTTTTCTTTTCTTTTCTTTTCTTTTTTTTTTTTTTTTTTTAGATTCCTCATATGAGTAATATCATATGGTATTTTTCTTTCTCTTTCTGGCTTACTTCACTTAGAATGACAACCTCCAGATCCATCCATGTTGCTGCAAATGGTATTATTTTATTCTTTTTTTTTTTAATCACTGAGTAGCATTCCATTGTGTAAATATACCACAACTTCTTTATCTAGTCATCTATCAATGGACATTTAGGTTGCTTCCATGTCTTGGCTGTTGTATATATTGCTGCTATGTACATTGGGGTGCATGTATCTATTTCCTTAACTAAAAACTCTCTCACCTTTCACACATTCATGCTATTTCTCTTAACAAGTTACACTCTAATTTGTTTTCAGAACTCTTCTTACATGGAGAACTGTCATAGCATAGTGATTAAGAGTACAGATTTTGGAGCCATATTTCCTCAGTTTTACTTTTTAGTAGTTATGTGACCTTGAGCAATTTTACCTACCACTCTGTGCTCTGGTTTCCATAACCCTAAAAACGAGGCTAATAATAGTACCTTGATAGTGATAATGTTACTTTATCTAAGGGGCTATAAACAGTGCCTGGCACATGGAAAATACCCAATGTTAGGTTATATATTTATTTGTTATTATTTATTTCTCACATTAGAGTGAAAGATACATGAGAAGGGGCAATTTGTCAGTTTATTTACACAATCTTCCTAGATCCTAGAAAAAATGCCTGGCCTATACATGAATAGAAAGACCAGAGTTAAAAAATATACATACAGATGTAAGAAGATATCAACAAATAATTATAATTAAATAAGATAATGCCCAGAAGAAATTTTCAAACAGGGGAATTGGGAGAAGAGAGGATTAAAAAGAAAATCTATCTGTAGTGTTTTGAATTAAATTAAATTGTTCTTTTAGCTTCACTCTTGTTAGCTCATTTCTGCATCCATCCTTCATTTAATATTTTACATAGGTAAGGCTAACTTGCCTTGGCTTATCAGCAGGGCAAATCATGTGACATCCAAGATGCTCCATTTGAAAGCATGCCATGTAATGCAGTTAAGAGAGGACCATGTCAGTAAATAGGAACCTGGATTCATTTCTTGACTATACCACCACAGGGATTGATACTGCTTTGTGTCTCTCATCTTAGTTTTATCATGAATGGAACTGGATTAAGTAGTTACTATTAACCTTCTAGCTTTCTAATTTGTTGCATTTTTGTGGTATGCTCTGACTTTTTCCTGAATGTTTTCTATCTTTGCCCTCTCTCTGTCCTCAATTGGATATCATGGTAAACAGAGCATAATTGCAAAGATAAACATAAGGCACAAAATTATATGATATACATGTGTACTCACTGATAGTTGAATGTTATGCTATTTGGATTAGCATGGGTAATAATTTCTTATCTTGCCCAACCAAATATGGTAATATGAATTGATGTCAATTGATAGGATAAAGCACATGAAAATGAAGCAGTAAAAGTAAGTGAAATAGAGAAAAGAAGGGTACCAGATAAAATTACAAGTGGACAAAATGAGGGCAAGCAGATTCTATAGCCATCATAATTTATATATTTCCTATGGCTTCAAATTCTTTCTGGTTTCACAAATTAACCAAAACTGCTTCCTAGTGGAATAAGAGAATGGAGAAAATCAACAAATATGTGTAATCCTGAATCTGATTTCCAAGTGGGCATCTGATTCAGTGAGGATGTGTTGTCTTCAAGTTGCAGAAAATCTGAATAATTTTGGCTTCTACTGTAGGCACTTGTGTGCTTTCCTTTAATAGAAATTCTAGAAAAAGAGAATATCAAAAACGGTGTTCCAGTGATGGAATGATGGAATCCTTTTCAAGCATTCTGCTGAGTATTTGGGCTACTCCCCCATTCATCAGATGGTGCTGGGGTTTCAGTATCAAATCCTCAGTTAACAACATCTGAAAGCAGCAAGGAAGAAGTGTGTAGAGGAGATCTTTCTTACTACTCTCCCTTTTCATCAGGAAGAAATAATGTTCCCTGAAACACCAAGTATTTTCTCTTATGTTCTCTTTGAAGACAATCCCTGACAAACTAAGCCAATTGGGCTGAATATTGGTCATTTCCTGAGTTTAAGGTGTCATATGAAAACACTGATAACCTTATTAAGTTTATTTGTGGTTTTTAACAGAGAAGTGGGAAGGAAAGACAGGCTTTTGGGATCAAAGGCTGTTTGTTTATTTGTAGTTGTTCTTGCTTTTCACATGTCCTTTAATAGGTAATAGTTCTAAACAAGGTCTATATTATTTTTGGCCTTGCATAAGGTTGTGCTCCATTTCTTTACCTTTTATTTTAATATGATTGGCCCCTCAGGCTGAATATCCCCACCGCCTTCCCAGGAGCAGGAGGTGAAAAGATGGAGTCCTTCTTTGGAGTTTTGCTGTAGGCTTTTGCATAAGTAAAGCTGATAATCACACATGGGAACATTCCTGGACCTAATATGTGGTGGTGCACTTAATGCTTTTTAAATTTTTAAGTATCATAACTGCTGACTTCCATTGATCTTCACAAAATGAAAAATAGAAATAAGTTGTGAACAAATCACTCATAAACTCTTTAGCCACAGTTGAATCAGTCATTTCCTTGTGATGGCATTTTGGGAAAAGAGGGTTACCAATAAAGCAAAGTCTCTACTGGGAGAGTTTCAACCACCAAAACAACAAAACAAGTGTTAGATATGACACTTTCTTCTTAAGAAGGAGCCCTTAACATTGGCCAGTATATGATTTTTGTGTGTTAGTGTCAGTGTATGTGTGTCTGCATGTGTGTGTATGGACTAAATTATTAAATATCAGGGCTGCTGTTAATTCTTAGAATTATTTGTATTACTAGGAATAAAGAAGTATTCCATAAGGGCAAAGCATTTGCCATAACTTTTTGTGTCCTTTATTATAGTATTTTAATAATTTGTCAGAAAACTATATAGCTATATCTTTTTATTAATTATATAATTTATTGTAACTTCATAAACATTAACTATATAATTTATTACAATAATATTTATAATAACATTAGAAAAGTTTAAGGTGCTCAAATGTTTTATTATTTTGATATATAACAGAAATATGTGAGAAATTATCATTTAATATATTAAAAAATCAAATAAGGATAAAAATTAAAATAAATTCTTAAATGCTAAGTAGTACACACATTTCATGTTGTCATGGCAACCTAAATATCAGCGATCAACTGGAGCATCAGGCAGAATGACAGACAGCTTTAATGCATTTGTTTTAGAATCTTTGCCTCCTGTAGTGATAGTTTATGCATTTAACTACAATTTCATTCATGTATTATCATCTAATGAGTAGTATAAATGACTGTCAATGAACCAGATATGTTACTGTAGAAAATATATTTTTAAAAGACATGAAATCAAAGTGAATATTGTACAAGTACCATAAATGCAGAGTTCCTTCTCATCACACATTAATTAAAATATTATTAATAAAATTCTCTCAGTACAATGATTTTCAAACAGAATAACATATATTCAGCTCTTAAAATCATCTTTATATGAGTGTCCTGTTTTCCTGTGGAGTTTCAAGTTAAGTGACCACTTCTTCCTCTTTTGCTGTTGTCAATCAGCCACATATTCAAAACATAGAGCTTACACAGTCATTGTCAAATGAAGGGCCAATCCGAAGGAAAATAAAGAAAAATAATTATCACGGACATCCTTTGAAAGCAGAATCTAAATAGCCAAAACTAATGTCAAGTAAATGCAAGGTTTTTTTTTATTTTATTTTTTCTCTCTCTCATTACTGCTGTGTTTCCTCTGAGAGTAAAATTCTTTTTAAAACTGCTATATAATTTTAGTTTTATTGAAAAGTCTCCAATTGATTCTAAATACATGAGAATTTACATCAACCTATCTGAGACTGGCCTTTGGGGGCAGGAAAATGGATATTTCAGCCTCTTGAGGTCTTCAGGGTTTTTACGAGTGACAAGATGACAAATGCTAATGTCATTGTCCTGGATGAGCATATCAGTGATTTGATATATGACATTCTGTTTTGAACCACTTGTTTGGGATATTGAGATTGAATGCTATTGCATCTATGTGATTGAAATTTTATTAAACTTTATTCTCCACCCCCCATATTCACAATCAAATGACGGGGGAAATATTAAATCCGTGGTTATAGACTATTTCATTATGTTTCATTGATGGATTTGAGACAAACACATAATCCTGATACTTATCACAATTAAGTCTCGATAAATGCTCTATCCTTGGTCACACTTTGGGGAAAAAATATCAAAGTATTGTGAGAGAAGTCCTTAGTGTTTATGAATACTAGCTTTACAATTGGTAGCCTCCACTCCAGTGGTTGTGTTTTAGTGCCAGTCTAGCAGTTGTACATTCTTAAATAATGTCCTAGGATTTAAATTTCCTAATGTCCAAAATTACTAATTTTTTGGCTTCAATCACTAAATATGTACTGATGCATCTCTAATCTTTATTTCCAGATTAAAGAATCTTTGCATTCATCTTAATTTAATGTTAAAATAAATAGCAAGGTGAGTTTTTAGATTTACCAAATTCTCTGTAACTTACAGGTTACTATTTTAGTGGGTCATTTTAGGATAAAGAATAAGAGACTTTGTTCCATTCTAAAGAATGTGTTATTAACCCTTTAAAATAATAGAAAAATTTCAGTCTTTTCTCTTTAGAGCTTGAACTGAATGTAGGCATTAAGAAATAAAGAAATTGTGGTAACAATAGAAGTTACATATAGAAAAGTGAAGAAAATGATCACTTTTAATTCCTAATTTTAATGACTTTGATAATGATAATAACATAAAACTATAGTATAAAAGTCTAGATGTTCTAATAATTTAATGTATTTTATCCTTTAAAGCCTCCCTGATAATTCCATGAGCTAAGTTTCATTATTAATCCAATTTTACAATCAAGAAAACAGATATTAAGAATTTAAGTTACTTGTCCAAGATCACACTACTTATAAATGACAAACTTAGTATTAGAGCCAAAGGAGACCCGGCTTTTTACACTAGGTTGATACTTCTTTCTCATAAATTTCAGACATCTTTGGTGTCCAAACATCACAAATTTCTCCCTGCTTCTTCTTAGTCTATACATTGCTTTTATCCTGCTACCTTTTGAATATATATGAACCAGAGTTTAGTTCTAAGATTTTATATTCTCACCTTGTACCTAGTTAACTTGTTAATGTAACTAGAGTAATTTACTTCACAAGGCAGCAATCTTTTGGAGATTAAGACATTTTTACTCCATATTATTCAGTGGCTGCTGGAGGCATATTGCCAATGATATTAAATCTTAAATGCGATTGAGCTCTGCAGTCATCACATAAGGTAATACAGGCAGACTTCCAAGTTTTCATGCTGTTGGGTGTAAGCCTCCTGGGAACCATGTGATAGCTCTGCCCTGTTTGCCATCAAGTAGAATCTCATAGAAATCAAACCCTTCTTGCATTTCATCCAAGAAAATTTGCAAAGACTTGTATACAAAAATTCTTCCCTTTAATGCATCAAGCTTGTAAATATCTTGTGAACTTGTTTGATGGCAAGTTGTTTTCCAAGGCAGGGCAAACTTCTTCAATGAGGAAAATCCATTTTTCAAAAAAAAAAAAAGCATAAAGCAATAAAAAAGATCAACTTATATCACCTTTAACAAATAGAACTAGGGGACTTAAAGTTTTTCCTGAATGTTTTTCCTTTGACGAATGTCGTTAAATTTTATGTCACATATCTAAGGACAAAATGATGAGTTTTCATTCTTTGATTTACAAAGGCCTCTCATCTACTTCTGCTCTTCAACACACATGCCACTTTCCCCTTCATAGGACAGTATGGAAGAGAGTTCTGGATTTAGAAATAAGAGATCATGGAGTAATAGTCCTATTTAAAAAAAAGATCAACAATCGCTTAGGCTCCTACATATGGATATGTGTAATGCAGTCTTTCTTATACGCATAATGTGTTTTAAAAATAAGATACCACGTGCATAGTTCACACATAAAAAAGGAAGTCCTCTATATAAGTTTACAAATATATATAATGGATATTTTGTATGTTTGCTTCTGGGTGTGTGGATGTGAAACTAAGTAAATGTATTCATATACACATATATATATATACACATACATATATATACACATATACATATATATTTATATACACACATTTACATATATATATTCATTGCTGTTCCAGAAGGTAGATTATTACCTACATTTTTCAGACATACTGGAGGTACAAATACACTAATAAACATTTTTCAAAGACATTAATCCATGCATAAAGTCTCTATCAGTTTAGCTATTTGCTTAGTTTCATCATTTATATTATAGTGGGCCTCATGATGTTAGATATGAATGCAATATGGTCTATTATGTCAGGCCCCAGTTTGTTAAACACTCCCAGTGAGCTGGTAACCTTTTCAGAAAATTGCATTGTCATAATACTTGTCAACCACAAGCAAATATTAAGAACTTACTTCTTCATTGTGCATTGCTAATTGCAGGATAATTAGTTGAAGGGTTTTGTGACTTACAGAAGCAAAGTCCGTGATCTCTCTGGTATCATAGACACAGTTACATAACAGCCTTAGGAAATAGAGATAGGGAATGTTAATTAAAAATGAATATTTGGATAAGTACTAGAACAATTTAAAACAGACATCCAGGAAGCTTTTCATATAGAAACACCAGAGAAGAATGCCATAGAGGTTTGAAAGATTTGGAAAAATTTTGTAAAGTGAGCTGGAAATTAGACATATATTTTTAAAGGAGGAAGGGATATTGATTTGGAATTGGATCAAACATCTACCTTCTTTATGTGATTTAAAGGACTTTTCAAACATTTCTTCTTCAATGATTTGATGAACTTAACAACCACAAGACAAGTTTTCAGTAATTCCTGTTAATCCACTGAAGAACTTCATTCTAACTCAACTATCCACATATATATGAGTTTTATGTTGTTATTAGCTTGTACTAGCAACCATCACCCATAGCTGAATAAATAATTGTACAACTATTTTGATGTCACAATTTACAATATTCTCACTCTTACATTTGAACCTCAATATAATGTGAGTTAAGGAGGACATGGTATATATTTTTTCAATTTTGCAGATGAGAAAAATGAGTATGGCATCTTGAATCAGATATACTTGATTTCAAATTCTGGCTTTATAACTTACCATCAATTTGCATTCCCATGCATTCTTCAGTATTTTTTAAATAAAATTGTTTTGAACAGTTAAATTAAATAGGGGAGGTAAAGCTGTTAGTACAGTCTAACAGATTAAGAAATGGTAGTTATTTTGTTTTAAATTTAAAGCGAACATTTTCTCACTCTGTCAAGTTGAATGCTAAATCTCAATCATTGAGGTATTTTAGAATTTTTGTATACTAGACAGTGTATTCATAAATATTCATGCAATTTAACTTTTAAACCCTGAGCTGTATGTTTTGGCACATATTCTATTCCCTATGTAATGAGAAAGACATGAGAGTCCCAGTCATTAATTGGAGTTAGGTGAGGCAGAAAGGAGAAATGACACTGATAAATAATTCCAGGCCATTTCTGTGAACCACAGATGTTTACATCAAGCTGATTAATATTTTCATAATTCACAATAGATTAATTTATTGTGGGTTGCCACCTCCAGCTCTTTTATAAATCAAATTATTAAAATTGTATTTAATAAATCATTTTCATTTTCTAAAAATATGTAAAAAATTTAGCTGTCATATTCACATATATTGTGAGTCCACAAAGGAAGATTTTTTGAACTCTAACTCCCATAATACAGAAAGAGATTTCATATATTGAAATACAGACAGCCTTTGAAAACATTTGTACATCATTATTAGATAATAAGTTTAAGGCAGGTGTCATCTTTTCATCTTTATCAATCTGATCAAGTTTGTCCAAATATTGGTCAAAAGAAAAATCTGAGTCTATAATCTTATTCCTGTCTCCTGCCCTGACAAAGGTTTAGTTTAGTTTCTTTAGAGACCTCTGTTGGAGGTACATATTTCTTGTTAACAACCTTCTTTCATCTCTCTATATATTTTCTTCTCTCACATTTTATGATTATAGTTTTCATATTATCTTTAAAATTATAAGCAGATTATTCAGAATGATTTTGTAATCAAGTAAGTTAATTATTCATACTTGACCCTAACTAGAAGCAAATCTATAAACTAAAAATGCTATTAAATAATTGATTTCCTGTCTTGTTTTAAGAGACCTGTTCAAACTGTGATTGTTAATTTTGCTGGAAATTTCAATTTAATCTCCTCTAAGATAGCATGAAGTTATTTTACTAGTTTCTTCTCTCCCCATCATAAGTTTTTAAAACAATTTTCTAAATGTATTATTGATGAACTTTACCTACCTATCTATCCATCTATCCCTTCCCTTCCTCAGGATTTAACTCATTTCTCATCTCCACGCTTCTGCTTATCTGTTGTGGACTGAATTGTGTCTTTCTAAAATTCATATGATGTCATATGATGTCCTAACCCCCAATGTGATTGTGGCCATACATAGGACAGTTATGAGGTAATTAGTTAAATTAAGTCATTAGGGTAGGACCCTAATCCCACAGGACTTCTGTCTTTATCAAAAGAGGAAAAGATACCGGTTCTCTCTCCATGTACATACAAAAAAGGGGACATATGAAGACACAGAGAGCAGATCATCATCTACAAGGCAGAAAGAGAGGTCTCCCAGAGACCAACCTGTTGGCAACTATATATCAGACTGCCAGCCTCCAGAATGGTATGGAAATAAGTGTGCCTGTTGTTTAATCCACCCAGTCTGTGGTATCTTGTTATAGCAGCCTGAGCAGTCTCAACCTAAGCAACCAATTTCTACCACCCTTTCAGATTTCTGTGTAAATATCACCTTTTCCAAAGCCCTTGCTATCACATCCATTTTCATCAACACCACATTACTAGACTTGCTGCATTTTTATATGTTCTAGCTAATACTGTTTTGGATTTCTGTCACCTGTGACTGATTTAGAAGCTTCTTCAGTTTAGAGACTGTTTCCCACCAATTAAACATCCTTAAGACCTATCACAGTGAGTGGTGAATGTTAGGCTACAAGAAATATTTGTTGAAGTGCATTTTTGGAGACATATCAGTACCTGGAAGGCTAGCTATCATAAAGTTGTCAAACAATTGCACATGTTCAATTTAACTTGAATTGAAATTCTAAAGACCTTTTTTATGTGATAAAATCATGGGGTTCTTCCCTCCAGTGAAGTAAAATAGCTACCAATGAGATTATTAATTATATTATGCTATATCAACTCAATATACATTTAAGTGGCCTCTAAAAATAATGATTATGAACTCTGTGTAGCATTGTGGAAACATTATAATAAAATGTATGTGAATTGCATGTAACATAATAGAAACATAATAAAATGGAAAAGACAGGAGGTGAAATTGCTCATGAACTATGATTCCAAGTGTTAACAGATTGAAACATGAGAATATTTAGAGAATAATAGTTATAACATGGTGTCAATATGAATATTTTCTCCATTTTCCAAATTTCTGTGTTGTTTTCTATTTTCACCATTAAAATATTAAATTTACTTAAAAACGCAAGGAAACTTGTGAGTAGCATAGATAATACGTATTAGAAGAATATGTGTTAAAAAGGTGAAATAGCATGGCAGCTGGACTCGTGGGCATGGGCAAACTGGATGGGGTTAAATCTCATATTTAATGCTTACTAGCTTGATGATCTTGAAGAAATGATTTGCATGCTCTGAGACTTCATCTCCTTGTCCTTTCAATGAGAAATGATATTAACATAATGCCCACCAAAGAACTAAGACTGCTGGAATATCAGGAGTGCTCTTAAACGCCAGCTAATAATTTCCAATACAGTGTAAACACTGTGAGGCTAGGGACCTGTGAATTCACTACTATAGATTAGTGCCTGGCATTTGGTAATTTTATAATACAACTTTACTTATAGATAAATGAATAAAAGGGTGAATGTAATGAAGCTAATAGAAAAGACTTCATAGAAAATCTAGGAATTTTGAAGAAAAGAAGAGCAGGACTTTATATACATATACTTGCATATCTATCTATAATTTCATTATATGCCTGATGTCTAAGCAGATAAGTAAATAAACAAACACTTTTTGCTTCCTGAAGAGAATTAATCCAATTTTCCTTTAAGTTGTTTCCTGAGTAAGATAGTTTTTTTCATAAACGGCTTTAACCCATACCTTGTGATAATTTACTGTGTCTCTGTTCAGAATGATTTTCTTGTGATAGGTTAACTCAGGTTCTAGTAGAATCAGCCATGGTAAATATGTAAAATAAAATTACTGTAAGAAAGATGAATAACATTGGTAAGATCATTTAATATTTTTGGAAGAGAAAAAAAGCAGAAACTGCCTAAAACTTAGAATGCTCCTAGGAACAAGCTGCATTCCCTGCTTTCAAAATCCTTCTTGCTACTTCTGCTCAGTGATGGCACTGAAATTCACTGATGCCTCTGCACACAGTTTTCTTTTTTCAACCTCAGGTCATATCACATTTACAGTTTACTGTCTTAAAAACACATCTGGAATGCACCCAGTGTATTGATTATCTCTCATATTTAAATTGAAAACTATAATGGACTTGGAAGGGAATAAACCAAGTGGTGGCCAGCTTTCTCTATCACTTTTTCTGTGTGTAGCACAGCAGATATATCTAAACATTTTCAGGATAAAAGGAGATTCAAGTGAGCCACTCAGTGATGTCATAATAAACTTCCTCCCCACGCACACATAGGAGTGTAACACTGACTTACATGTGTTCCAGGAGATAAACCACTCACCCATTCTTTAGGAAATAATTATGAATGGAGTAAGTCAAAGTGTGTCTCCCTGTCCCCTCTCCAGCCCTTATTAATATATTCATACATCTATTGATTCAAAAGGTTAGTCATTCAAATATATATACTATGTATTCATCACACATTTTCTCTATACTAAAGGGCTGTGGAATTTTTGCATTCCAAGAACTTACATTCTAACTGGGAGAGAGACACTGTAAATGAAAAAAAAAAAAGTAAAGTAATTTCAGAATGCAAAAAATAAAAATGTAAAGAAGAAATAAGGGGGCAGAGGTATAGAGTGAGGATGTTTTCATGGCTATTTTAGAGCTAGTGTTCTGAATGTCTTCTCTTAGGGAGTTACATTTCAAGCTGGGGTGTGACAAATGGACACTCAGCCACAACAGGATATTGGGAGAAGAGAATGTCAGGCTTAATTTCCAAAGAGGATAGTGGCTTGAGGTTTCCAAAGAATTGTAGAAGAAAGGGAAGGAAGGAAGAGGGAGAGAGAGAGAGAAAGAGAGAAAAAGATGAGAAAAAGTTAGTGGGATTGAAGAAAACCATGACAAGTTTTATGGGGTGGATGTGAAGGAATAATATGGGCTCAATTTGGCCATGAAAAAGTCTTAGATATTCTTCTAATTTCAATTGATCTTCAGTGGAGCATTTTCTCTAAGGCAGTGATATTATCTATTAGATAATTTCTTAAAAAATTTACACACACACACACTACTCAAACATCTTTTGTCTTATGAAAAAGTTGTCTAGACACAGAGATAGGACACCATGTACTGAAAGATGTCCAAAGGAATCAATGTGAGAACTGAACTGTGAAAGCTTTGAGTTCCAGTGCAGATGAACAAGAGGAAAAAAGCACTTTTTAAGTATTTAAGTATTGGTGAATCAACTTTACACTAACATTTTTTAAACCCTTGATTTTGTCAAAAAACATAAATATCAGCAAGATGCAACTGAAATTTTTTGACATCCCTGAAGTTTTAAACAGTCTAGACGTGTTTGCTTAAAGGTTGAGCAAAGGTTGAGAGGTTGACTTCTCAAGTATCTGCATATATTTTATTTACTACAAATATAAAAATTTCTTGTATAACAGAAACAGAATAGAAAGTGGTTCCTCAAAAATATGTTGGTGTATATTTGTAAAATATCTACCATTTATTGGACTATTACACTGTTCTGCACATATTTTAATTTTTCAAGAATTCAGATTTGAGGAGGAGGGTAGAGTTCAGTGGTAGAGTGCATGCCTAGCATGCACGAGGTCCTACGTTCAATCCCGGACCTCCACTATACAAACAAACAAACAGACCAAATTACCTTGGTCCCCACTCACCTCAAAAAAAGATTGTGTTAAAAAAAATTCAAAATTTACATTGACACTAACAGGGAACTATTATCATGTTCAATTTCCTGTTGAAGAAAATGAGTTTCAGGGAGGCTCCCCCAGCTCATTTCAGATGGCAAATGTCGGGGTAGGACTAGATCTGAGCTCAGGTCCACCGAATTATTCTGCTGTCCCACACAGTTTAAACCATGGCTTCTTTCAAAGCATGCTTGAGTATTCAGCAGTAGAATGTGGGTTTCTTTTACTGTGTGGCTTACTCTGAAAACAGTAAAAGCACATAAAATTATGAAAAAGAGGAAAGAAAACATACATTGCTTTTTTGTAATTTTTTTAAACTACTCTATATCATTGTCCTCCTCATCCTCTTTTCTATTGTCCTTTCTTACTTAATGGCTTCAAACTTTCTTATGTCCCTTCTTCATGTCCTTTATCATACTGTGCTTTGTTTCTTTGTGGCATAAGCCTTTATTCTTAGATCTACAGTCTTATAGTACATTTGTGAATATATCTTATTTTTTAAGAGAAAAATATATAATATGTATATGATCATAGAATAGCAAACTTTATAGGACTCCTAAATCTATAATTTTATACAAATATTTTTGTCATTTTTAAGCTTATAAGCAAAATCTCCATGTGAATAGTATGTTTGCAAATACACAGACACCAAATATAAAATGATATAATTTGGAATTTTTATATATTAAAAGCTATGGAAATAAGCCAGAAGCAAAGTGCTTATAATTGTTGTCATGGCAGAGAGAAAGTTATGTAGTTTACATAGCCTCAGAGCATCTGTTATCTGAATATGAACCAAAAACACTCTTTAAAAGATCCTGGGCACATTAATGGAATCATGATTTCCCCTAAAAGTAAATAAACCTATAGATTAATATTACAGGAAACTGTGTAAGAGGATATAGTAAAATATTTATTCAATGTTATTTAAAAAAAAATACTACTTCTGTTCTACGACGTGAGGACATCCAAGTATCAAGAATTTGAGTGGAAAGAACAAAGGAAGAAAAAGAAATAAGTAGAAAAAAGGCTTGCAGTCAATTTTCCTAGAAGCAGTAACTTTTTCCTGGGCTTGGCACTTTATAAAATACAATTGTCTATGCCTGCTCTTCAAATAGAATCATTTATAAACATTGTGCAAATCTATATTATAAATTTCATAGCTCCTGCCAAAATTAAGGATATTTTCTTTGAAAAACACCTCATTTAATTGTTTTAACTGCAAAATTAATGAAATTCAGAACATCTAAGAAAAATTACAAAACAAATGACTAACATATTTTATAGCACCTCCTATTCAAGAGATGGAATCTGCATCTCAGTTCTGTGAATCTGGGCTTGTCTATGACTTGCTTTGACCCAGAGAACCTGACAGAAGTAATGGTTATCTTTTTAAGTTGTTAAGTTTCCAGGTGTTTCTTTCATTCAACACAAAATAACTGATACAACACTGACCAACAGGAATTGGACAAAATTATTTCAATAAATTTTCCCTGACAAATTAAATATCAAGTGATATCTAGATATTAAGTTCACTATTCATGCCCCCTGCCAGAATGTGGCTTTCTTCACCTGTCTAGAAATTCTAGAGACCCTGAGCTGTGGTTGCTTCTTTCTTAGAAAGGATGGATGAGAGTGGACTAGCCTGCTTATTGGCCTTGTCCTCTGTCAGCCACATCTGAAGGTAGCTGCTCATCTAAAGGTGGGATTCTGCACTGTTCCTATTTATTATTTTCTCCAGAGCAGAAACTGTGGACCTATGGTTACATGTGATCACAATCCATGGAAGGACACATCACTATGGTCTTTTAAATAGATATAAAATGTCAACAGCCCTGGCTTATTAACACATACATGTCCTTAATAAAGGCTTAGGTAAAGATTGATCTTTGAGCTTCAAAAATGAAACAAAGAGCTATTGGAGGTCATCAATGAGAGGATGTGACTTCAGCTGACTCATGAGCTGGACCCACCAATCAGAGGCTCCTCAACCCCTCCCCTGCCCTTGCCATGTAACTTCTGACCACCTTTCCCACAGCTGGAGCTGTTTTCAAGGACACAGCCTTGAGAGAGCAATGTATGATGCAGACCATCTGGAAAGTACATGTGACTGAATCCAGTAAAGGCCTGCAAATAAACTTTTAAGATTCTGGTGGGCAGGTTCAGAAGTCTATTTGTCCCACAGCCACCCAAGACAAACCTCATATGTAACTTCCCATGCTTATTAAACCTGCCACCTACCAGTCTGGAGTGGTTTGCCTCTTTCTTCAGGCTCTCTTTGCCCTCCATGCATGGGGTCAGTTTTTGAAACAACAAGAGCAGCTTCATTTCTCTAATGTGGCTATTAGCAGTAACCATAGATTGAATAAAGCACATCTGGTTACTACCTCCATCTACCTTAGAGGGTGGAGGAAGAGGGTAAAGGATAAAGGGCTCCTGACTTGAGTCCATGATGTTTGTAGAGAGGAGATTGCTCACTGCTTGGTAGTGAGTTCTTGAGTGCAGTATCTCAGCTTTACTACTTCAGACAAAGGCAGTGATTTTCGTAGGGAATGGCTGACAGCTGCAGCACTGATTCCACCAGGTATCCAAGGAAGAGAGGCTGAAGTATTATGCTTTTAAGTGGCCAGGTGGGTTGCTCAGAGTTTTTTATTTATTTATTTATTTTTTTAAGCAGTAGGTCTCCACCTGGAGTAATTCATCCCTGGGACATTTGGTAAGATCTGCAAAGATTTTTGATTGTCATACTAGGAGTGCAATGCTATTGCGATCTCGTCTAAGATGCTGCTAAATGTCATAAAATGTACAAGTCAGCATCCCTCCTCACTCCCCCCTACCACAGACACACACACAAGCACAATTCCGTCCAAAATGGCAATAATGCCAAAGTCCAGAAACCCTGGTCTGGAGGAGATAGGCCTTCCTTCCCAGATCAGGAGCACACAGGTAGTTTTTGCTCTCAGTCTTTCAAATTGTGTAATTAAATCCCAATGACACTTCTATAATTGAAACAGAATGGTTGTGCTTAAATTTAAACTACTCTATTAAAACAAAATAATGTTATCCTATTTAAAATTTACAGGGAACAGATTTCAAATGATTTAGGGAAGAATCTGTTATTCAAAGGGAAACAATAGGCCCAGGTCCCCAGTGTGGGATTCCATGAAACAATTTACATAATACATTTACCATTTAATATAATAAACCCTCACTTATTATACAATTTTAGTTTTATAAAGAAGCTTTCATGTACCTTGTTATTAACAATAGTCCCAAATCACTGCTTTAAAAACTCATCTGTTACCGAAGTTGTAAATGAATCATTTCCTTGTGATGTCAGGGATCTTGGGGCCCATAAAAGGAATTTTTTTAGTGTCTATCAGAGTACACTACAAAACAGAAATCATTAAGCATATGAAAAACAATATAATGCCCTTGCTTTTTGAGAAGACTTAGAAGAAAACACTTATTTAATGAGATCCTCACACTGAACATTATACAAAGATATGTGTAGCTTAATTAGGATTAAATATAAGCCTTGTTTAAGTTGTAATTTAAATTATGCTTTTATGTTAACTTTTTTAAAAATTTATTTATGTGTATTTCTGAAATTTATTTGGATGGATATTTAGTTATATCATATTTACTCCTCTCATTCTTTCTAAAATAGAATCTAAAATAGATTGAGGGTTGTTTATCATCTGAAAGTTAACACTCAAACTATAGATGATTTTTAGCTCCTTACGCCATTCATTTTTCCCTCCATTGTGAACTGGCCAAATGCTGTAGTTATTTAGAAGTCTTTTCCATTGTCTCCTGGAGAGAGTGAAAAGAAACAGAAATGGGATAGGAGAAATTAGCCTAACGCATTGACTTTAGAAGAAATAAATATGAAAGCTGTTATTGTACAGTTTTGCAGTTGGATAACTATTGTATAAAGTGACAGAAAACCAATTTTTATAGAAGTTTTATACCATTAAATGTATACTTAATTTTTTTTGAAATTCTTGTTTTTCCCTTTGTTACTTACAGATCAAAATTTATAATGAGTGCTTTTTGTTATTTTTTCTTCTCCATGAAAGTCATTTTGATAATTAGTCAGTTTATTACTGTGTTCCTTGATTTTAAGTTATTTCTGCTTCTTCATTACCTTGATTACATTATCTTATACAGTGATCCAAAAAACTGCTCTTACCCCTTTTATTTACTGATTGATAAGGCAGTGAATATAGTTAGCAGAAATTTTGTAAAAACTGAAGTGTGTCATGCATGTGGAAGGATTTAATTTTATTTTTCTTGAATCTATATCCTGACATTGATGTTGTCATTCAAAACTGCTTTAAGCATTGCTTTCTAAATTCTTACATTTATTCAACAAATATTGAATACATATAACACATCAGAATGTCCTTAGACAAAGGGATATAATGATTAAAACAAAATATGCCTGCCTCCACGAAACTTGCATTATAGCATCCTCTATCCTTCTGATTATGGTGTTTCTCTTGATTCTTTCTCAATCTATGCATTCATCTTTTTAACAAATATTTATGGTGTTCTTATGTGCTTGGCTTTGTTCTACATGTTTGGCACATAATGGTGAGATGATTACTATCTTCGTGGTTTTTAAATTAGAATGGGGAAATGAATATTATATAACAAAGGCAGACATGAATACAAAATAATGACATTTTAAGTACTAAGAAAGAGACAAGTGCTTTGTAAGAAAACAATCTGGGTAGCAGATTCTTGTATAGAATATGCAGCCCAATATTGTCCTTAAAGAAGTAAATCAACCTGAGAGCTGAGTGAAGAGAAGGAAATAGCCATGCCCAAGAATTCAAATTCATGTTTTTCTGA
Organism: Camelus bactrianus; assembly: GCF_048773025.1. Taxonomy (NCBI): domain Eukaryota; kingdom Metazoa; phylum Chordata; class Mammalia; order Artiodactyla; family Camelidae; genus Camelus; species Camelus bactrianus. Next base: position 60,699,445 of record NC_133555.1, on the reverse strand, counting down.
TAGAATATCATCACATTTAAGTACTGAGATGGGTAAAAGTCACAGTCTTCAGTACACCAGAGTCCAGTGCAACTGAAATTCAGTGAATAAAAGGAGAGAAAGATATTAGAAGATGCTGGGTGGTGGCCCTGATGCTGAAGATCAAGAAGGTGTTTTTTGGAAATATAATTATCAGGAATTGGTGATTTTTTGTATGTGAGGACTAAGGAATACAGAAGTATCAAGGATGGCCCCTAAAATCTGAGCTTAAGCAGCAAAATAGGGGACATAGTTTATGGAAGGAGTGAGATGAGTTTGCAAAATGTGTTAGAGACACCCTTTCTGGCACTAAAGCAGAGATGTCAGGTGGAAAGCTGAGTATAGGTCAAACTTCAGAGGAGGTGATCAGATTGAAGTTAGAGGTATAATGAGAGATATCTTGGGCTGCAATTATAAGTCATAAAAACAAAGAGTGTCTAGAGAAGATACTTCCAGTATAGATTCAATAGTAAGGTTTGAGTAGAGGAATAAAATCTGGGAGCATGCACTAGGAAATGGAGATACAGAAAAAATAGAACAAAGCTTTGACTTCTAGGGGATTAAGGTCAAGCTGAAGAGATATACAAGTATCTGAATAGTTATATGATAAAGGTATGTACTAGCTACTAATGGAGCACAATGGAGGAAACATTTAATTCTACTGAGGGTAGTTCAGAGGAGTTACAGAAGGATAATATGGAGCAATTCTGAAAAATCTTCAAAATAAATAACAAGCTAATAGGACACAGGGAAGAACATTCTGAGCAAAGGATTTGAGATTAAAAAATTCAAAGCATTGGAACAATTGTAAATAGTTCAGCTTAATTACACGGTTATAGCTTGTTTCACAATTCAAGATTTAGGTTAACCTTCACTGATGTACCTTTCCACCTGCATTTTACATTCCTGTAGTAATTAACAAATCATATTGCTTTTGCCCTCTCATTGTCTGCATTAATATTTTCTCTCCTGGCTTGTCTTTAATCTGCACACTAAAAAGAGGAGCGTAATTCCTTTTTATAAGCAAATGCTCATGCAGTTCTATGCAAAGAGCAGATGGCCTACAAATGTATCATTTTCTAAACAACTGTATTCTTGTCCCTTTGTCCTTGGTGGAGATGGAGGTAAAACTTTTAATTAGTGTGAAAACCAAAATAACTGTATCCAAAATATTACAACATATCATTCTATCCTATCTGTGATGCCCTGATGTAAATAAAACAATTCAGTGATCTGAAATTAACCTGTAATTAAAGTGTTGAGAATCAATCAGTACAATTTAAGTTTCATTAAATTCAAACACACTCAAAGTTGAATCAATTTATTAAGCTTACTTATTTCCCAGCCCCCAACAGACACAATAATACCAACATGTAACAAGTTCACATATAAACAGCTTCACTATTCCACTTACAGAAGTGAGACTACAACTTCCCAACTAGAATAAGGTACACTCTAAATGCAAATTAAAAACAAGACAAGACACTCTAAATTGGAGATCTGCTTGCTGTTGGTGAGAATGCCTTGAAGTATTGTTTTTGATCTATATGCAAAAGTATAGGGACACACACTTGTCAAAAAAGAATACAAAGTTCAATCTAACTGATCCATCTTGTGCAGATTTTCCCTTCATTCAGTGAAAATTTAAAATTTATAAATTATTTTGATCAGAATTCAACAATAAAATCTTAACTCAAAAACAAAAACAACAGAAGTGTCTTGTTCACACAATGCCTGTGTGTCTTTGAAAAAAGAAAACTACCTGGAAGCAATCGTCTCTGTACCTCTCTGCCAATTTTGGTTAACAGATTCCCTCTTCTTGACTTGGAGCAACTCTCTTAGAATCATAAATTGTGAAAATGAATTGCACATTAAAGGTTCTGGCACCCGAGGACCTTGAGTTTTCCAAATTATGTTTTTCAAGACATTTAACTAAATGCAACTATTGTGTAAGGAGACGGTAGTTGTCAATATGAACACTTCAATAGAGTAGAAGTAGTCATGTTGAATTTTTTGCATTCAATTATTCATTCTATTTTATGTGATAACACATAATCTATGAATTATTTGTTAACTATCACAATTAAATTTGTCAGTTTTTTTTTTTTTTAGTAAAACCACTACGAAAAACAGCAATGACTAAACATGCTTTTATAAGGATCAATCAACCAATGCAGTTTAACACATGATCCATTAGAACCTCTCTTTTCAAAGCCTGGAGTTCTTTGACAGGTGCAAAAAATGTACATACTGTATACATTACAGAAGAGATCTTACAAAATTCTATCAATAAATATCCACAAAACTATTGCATGTCACTGCTAAAATTCAGTTTCACTATTCTGTTGAAAAAATTCCATTGGTTACATATCTCATTTAAGTGTTGGAAAGAATACTCCATGACTTCTAAGAAATGATGGACAATCTGAATTAAATAGCTAATTAACTTAAAATCAAAACTATAAGTTACATATTTGATAAAAGTAATCTATATGTGTGCTTATCACACTAATATAATGTAGAATAAGATGGCTATAATTGTGGAAGACTAGATCTACAGAGGTAGTAAAATGGTCCTGCTAGCTAGTAAATCTGATTATTAAAATCAGGAAGGAATAAGAAGAAAGTAGGGAAGAGAGGGAGAGAGGAAGATGAGAGGGAGTGAAAGAGAAAAAGGAGGGAAGGAAGGAAGGAAGGATTTGTAGTCAAACTGTTACATGTCAGGCCCTAAAATACATTCTTTCCTCAATTCCATGAATTCACTTATTACACAATATTAACAAACTACTTAAAGAATGAATCAAAACCATATAAGATATTATTTCTCATGTAATGGAAAAAATAATACTATGAAGCAAATTAAAACTAATAGTGTTAAAATATTCAAAGCCTTTCTAATGATAAAAACTTTAAATATAAAGTATTCTACTTCAAAAATGCTTTCAGAGATGTTATCAATGGTGAGAGGATGTATATATCATATATAGTTTTCTGTTTATGAATTTGATTATATTATAGCAATGGAACAGTGTAATATTAAATTTAAAAAATGCATATCAATTGAAGATATAAATTAACCTCAAATTTGGGTTGTAAATAATTTTATATTTAGCTTTCAGTTTTCTTTATGTTTTTATATAATTTCAGGAAAATAATTATCATACATAAATGTACAGATCTGAGTCTTTATCTAATATGTCTCAATCTCAAGAGTTCTAAAACCCCTCAATTTCCTTCTTTCCTTTCTTCTTTTCTCCCTTCTTTCCTATTCCTTTATTGGTAATTTGGGGTATAAAAGTTAATTGTTGGCAATATTTTATCAGAACTTATATTGTGAATGAAGGATGAAAGATATATACATATATACACACACACATATAGTGATGATCCAACTTGGAATAAATATTTCCCTATTTCTATGAAAAATTGTGAATGAATTTAACGATAGTATGTTATTCCTTAACATTTTTCATAATATACAGTATATGTACTTACAAATTTATACTGTGAACTTAATTGTTTAATATCTACCTTCATGCATGGAAGAGTTTTTATGTTATTATAAAGCATACTTTAATAATGTGATAAAGGAGAATGACATGGTGTTAAGAAATTATGTTAATGTAATGGGCTTTATGAATTCACAAATTAGCTGAGCACTGAGAGTGATTGGAATTAGATAGGCAAATCTCTTGAGGGGAGTAGGGCATTGATGTGTAAAAGATTATTCCTGAGAGTGAGAATAGCATGTGTATGGCCCTGTAGCATGAGGGAACATAGTAAGTACGAGGATTGTAAGAAGTATATCTATGGTAATGATCATGAAGGTGAACAAGGAGTGATTTGAGGCAACTAACAAGGGTAAGGCCAAATATATAACAGTCAGCATATTACACCAGGCTGTCCGGCCAGCCGGCCCACCGCCCGCGCCGCGGGGTGGGCAAGCGCCCCGCGGGGGTCTCGGGTTCCCAGCCCACTGCCCCGCCTCCCTGCCACCCGCTAGGCGTCGTCCGGGGACGCCCCTCGCCGAGAGAGACCCTCAATCACAAGTCACCCCGCCCTCCCCACCCTCCTCGCCGTGCCACGCAACCCCGCCCCCGAACCGCCCTCCCGATCTCCGTGCAGTACCCCTCGCCCCTCGCCGGGAAGAACGCAGTGACTCCAGCAGCCCTGTCGGCTCTTTGGGCCCAAGGGGCGGGCGCGGCAGCCATTGGCGGAGGCCGCTGCCTCCGGCTGTCAATCCCGCGGCCCGGCCCGCCCCACCGGCGGAGCGTGGCAGGACGCAGGGCCGCGGGGGCTGTCGTGACGGCTCCAAGATGGCCGCGCGCTTGGGGTCCGCACCTGCTGGCAGCCCCGAGCCCCGTTCACTGCCACCGCTGCTGACCAGAGCCGCCGGTCGGCCCGGCGACTCCGGGGGCTGACCCCGCGGGGCGGGAGGCTGCCATGGCGACCCTGGAAAAGCTGGCGAAGGCCTTCGAGTCCCTCAAGTCCTTCCAGCGGCCGCCACCGCCGCCGCCGCTGCCTCAGCCGGCACCGCAACCGCCGCCGCCTCAGCCCACTCAGCCGGACCCGCGGCCTCAACCGCCACAGCCGCCCGCCCAGCCCCCTCAGCCGGCACCGCAGCCGACGCCGCCTCAGCCTGTACCACCGCCGCCGCAGCCCTCTCAGCCGGTACCGCCGCCTCAGCCGGTACCGCAGCCGCCGCAGCCTCAGCCTGTACCACCGCCGCCTCAGCCCTCTCAGCCGGTAACGCCGCCTCAGCCGGTACCGCCGCCACCTCAGCCGTCTCAGCCGCCGCCGCCTCAGCCGGTACCGCCGCCGCCGCAGCCCTCTCAGCCGGTACCGCCGCCTCAGCCGGTACCGCCGCCTCAGCCGGTACCGCAGCCGCCGCAGCCTCAGCCGGTACCGCCGCCGCCTCAGCCCCCTCAGGCGGTATCGCCGCCGCCTCAGCCGTCTCAGCCGGTACCGCCGCCGCCTCAGCCCCCTCAGCCGGTACCGCCGCCTCAGCCGGCACCGCACCCTCAACCGCCACCGCCGCCCACCCAGCCGTGGGTCAGGAGCCGCTGCACAGACGGTGAGTCCCTGCGGGCCCCTCCCCAGCCCTGCGCCGGTCTCCGTCCCTCCCTCGGCCTCCCCTGAAGGCCCCGAGGTGGTCCGGGCCCCAGGCCTCTGCTTTCCCGGGTGCGAAACTCGGGAAGGAACGGGGCTGTGTTGTGATCCGAGGCCGCGCGTCCCGTTCGGCTTCTTCTGGGCCACTCCCACCCCTCTCCTCCTCCGGGCCAGGTGTAACATTTTGTCTTCCCTTTTCAACTGACGGTTTAAAACAGTGTTTCAGATAACTGTCAAAACACTATGCATGCAAAACCCTAGGTTAACTTAAGGGAAGGAGTAGGAGAGAAGGGGGAAAGGAGCGAAGTTCACCGGTCACTTCTGTGGGGGTGGGTTAGATGGTCACAGTGGTGAACGCTTAACTGCTACATGGCCCCGTGCGCTTACCATCATAGTCGTTACTGTTACTAACCCCAGACAGCACTGGTGTTAAGGAGGCATGACCACGGAACAGGTGCTCATTGAGCTTAATTTTACACAAACAGTAAGATTTCCAAGGAATCAAGACAGGCAGTAAACGCCAGCTGCAGAGGACAGCTTGTGCAGGGTTGGGAAACAGCATGGCATGATCAGAACTTTAGTTTGACTGGCTTGAAATGTAGAGGGAAAGGGAAACTTCACACTGATGAATCAGAGAGGAGATAGCTGTTTTTATTAAACTAAAATGGTTAAATGAGCCTTGTTGGTTAATGATTTGCCTTAGCAATGTGAATTTGGATTCTGCAAGTATTTTATAAGTTCTGTAAGAAGCTTGTTTTAAAATTTCAGAACTCTTAAGATATTAGAAGTTCAGTTTTATTTTATAAGAATTTTTTTTAAAAAGTCTATATTTAACTCAACTAGAATGGAGTTCCTTTAACATAGGAGACTTTATTATCTCATGTATTAATACCTGCTAGAGGCACACAATGACAAATGTGATTTATAAACAGACACATACAGACACAAGGAAAACAGAGCATGTAGCTTCAGTAACAGTTTAAGAGAAAAGTCAGAAACAGAAATTTTCCCTGGTCAAAATATCAAAAAAAGCACCTGGGGCTTATATCCCTTAATTGATTTGAGCTCTAAATGGACAAATACACATTTTTTTTTTTAAAAAAAATTGCTAAGAACAAGATTCTTTTTCACGTTGAATAATAATTTTGAAGTTTAAATAAATACCAACAATAGAGCTATGAGGGAGGAAAAATATAAAATACTGATTTTTTTTTTTAACTTCACCATAAGGTGCATTCTTAAATACATAGGAGAGAACTGTCATGATTTGCGCAACTCGCTTGCAAATAGTTCAACAGTATTAACGATGATTGAATTTAGGTGGTGGGCATATGGGAATTTATCATCCTATTAAACAGTTTTCTGTACTTCTGAGACTTATAACAAAACATTGAAAGGAACCTGTTAGACATAATGCTGTATGTGAAGTAATTTGTTCCCTTTGTGAAATTCTAGGAAGGTTAAAATAACATCAAGAAAATCACAAGCATTTACGATGTAATCAGAACTACCTGAGGATCTGTGAAACTTGGTGAGTTGGTGAATTTTTTAAAATGTCTTAAAACATTTTGTTTTTACAAAGATTACAGGAGTAAGAGAAGATAAATTTTAATCAACTCTTAATATTTTTTTCCTGGTTGATGTGATATAATTAAATGTGGGGAAAAAAAGGTAAATTCTAAAAGGAGACACTACCTTGATGGTTTTCTATGGTGGAAACTCAAACAGGAGGAAGTTTAATTTAAAAACATAAATTACTGCTCTTTGTAATACATTCTAAGTTGTCATTCTTTTGAATGCCTTCCTTTCCAAACAGGTGTGTTATTCTGGGAGATCATCAGGACTTCTGGGTATTTGGAGGTATTGACCTAAGCAGTGGAACTGCTGATTTATTAGAAGTTGTCCAGAATTTTGGAAAACTGATTAGTAGAGGTAAATAATGTTTCCTTGGCAAGTGATGACAGAAAGTGACTTGAGTGAATTTTCCTTTGTTTTTAGGCAGATGTACTTAACCATGTATTTTAACAATGATTACAGGCTGGAGACCGAGAAGAACTACCATTTTTGCCGGCTGGGATGAAGAAAAAATCGGACTTCTGGGTTCCACAAATGGGCTGAGGTAACTAAGACAGAAAATGTATCTTCTTGGTCAAAATGTAACTCAGGGTAATCACAGATGTGTTCCATTACCTGATATTGTTTTAATTTGGATAAATACTCAAGAAAATTTAAGAAATAGAGTTTGTTTTTGCTTTTACATCAGTTTGGTAAAACAAAACAACCTCTTAATTACTAAGTACAAACCAATTTTTTCATTATTTTTAAAATATTTTAGTTTCTGTTTATATTTGTTTTGTGATAAGTAAAATCTGTAAGCTCAGAAAATAGTCAAACCTAGGAAGCTGCTTCTGACAAGTGAATTAGCTTATTGAAAATCTGATATAGATCCTTGGCATTAATTTTCAAGTTTTTACATTTTCCTTGGATTTCTTCTATCTAGGAAAACAACATGCTCTTTTAAGATGACTATACTCTGATTATAGTCTCTCCTTTATGGATTCCATACTAAATTGTAACCATACGTATATTTTACCATTTACAAAAGTGCCTGATTGGGAAGTATAATACATTGATTTTGTAAATTGAATTACTCTAAAATTTCAAGGATTTATTTTTAATTCAATTATGATTTAATTTTCATTTGTCACTGGCTCTTAATGCTTTATTTTAAAGTGTCTCTCATAGGCCCCCTTCTTTCATCTTCTTCCCTTAGGCTCTCTGTCCAGTAACTCTAAGTTCTTACATGTTCAAGGTAGGCTTGTGTATTTTTTTAAAGGCAGGTGCACCAAAAAGCACTTTCCTGTGACTATCCTCTGTTTTGTTCATCATTTATGAGTCCAAATTTTATAGAATTGGTTTAAAGAATATCATATCTTTCTTATCATTGTGTCTGGTTTTTAAAATGCTTTCCTTCTGACTCATTTCCGCATACTTTAAAATAATAATATGAATCAAATAAGTATGGGAATAAAATCACAGTTACTTGTATCATATTTGATTCCATGTATATTGCAAAGTCTTATTATTATGTTGGTGTTATGAACATGCATTTCATAATACACTTATTTACATGAATCAGATCTTATTCATTAAGGTCACTTACTTTTAGAAATATGTAATTTCTTGTGAATACATGTATATAGAAATACATGTGTCTTTCTATAATTTAAGCAGCTTAGAATACAGATAAAATAAATCCAAGATACAAGATAATATGCCTTGCATTAATTTAAATTCATTTGAATTAAAAGACAATTTGAAAATTGTTTCCCATTTTCTACTAGCTTCTTGATCATATTCAGCAGCACATTTACCTTTACATATAGTTAAGGAATCTTTTTTATTTCTACTGTAGCTCTGTCATAATGGAAACTCTGCAGCAGAATCAGCTGTCATCTATCCCGTGTGGCCAAGTGCAGAGGTGAGAATTCTCATTTGTGGGATGACCAGTCACAGCTTTAAATGTTTTTACTGTAACTGCTCTTATAAGGTAGCAAGCTAGAGAGAGAGAGAGAAACAGAGAGAAGAAAAGAGCTCTCTCCGCATATTCCCATGTGTATGATGGCATTAGTCTTCTTCTGCTGTATTTTTCTAGAATGTGTGTGCGTGTGTGCATGTATGTGTGAGAGAGAAATGTCTTGTCTTTGTCCTAATAGCCACTCTTCTCTCCCTCTAGTTTTTTCTCTATCCTCCCCTCCTTTTTCTTTTTCATCAATATCTTCTCTTTCAAAAAATTCTTGATAAATCAAATTTCCAACTTCCTCACTTTTAATATGGTAAAGTTACTTGGATCCCCAACGTCAAGGGGTCTCATACTTTAATGTCTGTAAGGATTGCCAGGGACACCTTTTAAAAATACAGATTTCCAGGCCTTACTTTGAGCAGTTCTCTTCCAGTAGATCCAGGGTGAGGCTGAGCATCTCCGAGCCTTCCCCCTTCATATTATGGTGCAGGGGATCAGGGACAGTTTTCCTCTGGGTCTCCCTGCTGTTGCTATGAACAGTGGCTACAGCATCACTAATATTTTTCTTTCTTGTTTTAATTGCATTAGTATTATCAACCAGTTAATGGCATTTTCTTAAAATTATGGTCAAAGGCATAGGCATTTGATTTATAATGGTATCTGCAAACCACTCTTTTAATGAGTTAATTTGTTTTGCTTGTATTTCCACAATTGTAAATGCCGTGAGTTAAGTGACTGCTTTGCTTCAACTACAGGAGAATGTGAAAACACTCCAGGAGAGAGAGGTTGCATATATCAATGCAGACTCATACACAGAAGGTAAATTTTATTTCAGATTGTCATTAAATAGTATACCAGTATTTAAGTCTGTCAACTCCAACTCATAAACTAGGATTATCCTCTTTCTATGAGATGCCTCAATAATACCTCCATTTCTCCATTTTACCAGAGAGAACATTATTATGATTCAAATGAATCAATATGATTCATAACTAAGCTATTGATCCTAATTTCTTTAGTATATTTACCATTGGCCTATCTTGGATTACTACTTAAAACTTTAGTACTTTTGACATTCTTCCTGTGGAGCTATTTTTAAAAGTTGGGCTAAAGTATTTCATACAGAAATAGTTCCTGTATGTATTGGAACAACTCTGAAATAAGCACCCACTACAGACTTCCTTTTGACCCTGACATGTGGCATGTGCATCTGTAGGCTTTCATCGTGTTATGGTCATTTCTAGGTAAGTGTCACAGGATACATGTTAGTTACTGACACGCTCTAGTCTAACGTCTTGATATTGAATTGAATGAATGAATAAAAACGTGAACATTATGGCCTTACCACTTCCTTTGCCAAAGACCCCTAGGTACTGCTGCCATAATGAGCAATGGCCCTTACTGTTACTGCAGGAGCTGCGGCCTTAGCAGCAGAGTCTGCCTCTGCAGTCTCCTATCCTGAGTGTGTGCTGCAGCCTCTCTGGCTCCTGAAGAGTTATTTCCACCTTGTGTTTTAGTTTTAGCCAGACTGTCTGTCTGTCTATTTATCTACCTACCTATCTATCTATTCTAAAATTTTATTTATTTGTTTTTACTGAAGTACATTTGATTTGTAATATTAGTTTCAGATGTACAGCGAAGTTACACAGTTATACATATACATATACATATACATATACATATACATATACATATACATTGTTTTTAGATTCTTTTCCATTATAGGTTATTATAAGATACTGAATATAATTCCCTGTGCTATACAGTAGGTCCTTGTTGTTTATCTGTTTCATATATAATAGTGTATATTTGTTAGTCCTGAACTCCTAACATCTCTCTTCCCTTCCCCCTTTCCCCTTGGGTAACCATAGTTTCTTTTCTATGTCGTGAATGTATTTCTGGTTTGTAAATAAGTTCATTTGTATCATTTTTTTGTTTGTTTACATTCCACATATAAGTGATATAATTTGATATTTGCCTTTCTCTGTCTGACATACTTCACTGAATATGATAATCTGTAGGGTCCACCCTATTTTTAATTCTCCAGGAATGATGCCTTCAATTTGAAATCTGTTATATCTTGTTTATAATTAGAAAATAAAGTTAGAATTAAATACAGGTTTGAAGTCCATTTGGAGGTATTAAAATACTCTCTTATTTATTTTGCAGGCAATTATACTCTCAGAGTTGACTGTATACCCCTTCTTTTCCAGTTGGTATATAAACTGACAAAAGAGGTATGTAAGTAGATCTGTCATAATGTTTTTTGATGAGTGGATAAATCAATAACTTTTGTTTTCTAAATTACTAATATTTAAACTGGTGACAGACATAGCTGATTTGTATAAATAACAAATCAGAATGAGCTTTAATACACTACTTATGTGACATAACTATGAGAACAGTAGTGCTAGTCTCTGTTCTAATAATAGTTCCTAATAATTGTATACATTTGTTAAAATGTGCAGGGTCTATTGTTTCATGGGGCAGAGTCTCTTTGATATAACAGAAAGAATACTGAGCTGGGATGGGGAAGCCTTGGCTGTGAAGATTGCCTTGGCTATTCATTCATTCATTCATTCATTCAGCAAGTATTTATTGTGTGGTTACTATGTATCAGGTCCTATGAAATGAATTCTAGCAGCTACAGTGATAAAAGCACAAGGTTTCTGAATCCAAATACTTTATAATCTAGAGAGGCCACAGACCTGTAAATGAGGACTCATACTTCACTTGAATATTGGATACTATATACAGTGGAGGACAGTTGTGGAGGAGAGAAGTTAAAACCCTGGGGTAGCTGGTGAGGTTGGAAAGCATTAGAAGGTGTTTACAGAAGGATTAGTGGTTAGGCTGTAAAATGGAAGGATGTGAAAGTGGGGAGAAGGTTTCTCCTCAGAGGACACAGGACCTAATAAAGACATGGATGTGTGAAAGAACATTTCCCGACCTCTGGGTAATGCAATATAACCTAAATGTAAGGTGTTGGTGAAAAAGCTGGCAAGAAATGGGGCCTGACACATAGGCCTAAGTGTTCATAAATCTGGTGATGGAGAAATTAAAGAATCTTTAACAAGGTTGTATATTATCATTTTTATTCATTAGAAAAATTACTCTGTATCAGTGCATTGAATAGGTTAAGCTGTAGTAAGTCTAAAAGCAAAATGGAAATAATTCCACATAATTATTTAGCGCACAGGAATTTATAAATACTAGTTATTGATGTAAAAAGTACTCTGAAAATGCTAATGCACTCTGAATCTCTAAAAATTATGTGATCTACTCATTGAGTATATGTGTGCTTCATTTAAATAACCCCCCATTATAGAATTTAACTGTAAAAATATTTCTTTCAAGTAGGTATCACTTAGATGACAGTGGGAAGTAGATTTCACATCTCTGTGGTCCTGTTTCCCAATCGCCCTTCATCTTGCCCTGTCCTTTTCACTGTTAGTGTCTTTAACATCTCATCCTCCCAAGTGAGCATCCTCCCATGCCCATCACAACTCCCACCATACTGGGAAGCTTAGGTCCTTGATCCTTTTATTGAAATGTCCCATAAAAACATCTTATCTAAAAGCACGCTGTAAAGACAGCCCTTGTTGGGGAATCCTTCTCAGGAGATACACTTACACTCTGTCCTACAGAGGAGGCTCCTGCCTTTATAGGAGGGGTAGTAAGAATTTTAGGACCAAGAAGGAGAAGCTTAGGTCTATCCCCTTTGTACATTTATTTAATAAGTATTAAATGTGTAAGTGGTTACCATAATGACAGGATAAATCAAACAGAGATTCTGCTATTAGTGTGTTACCTGTGTAGCCAGGAGAGACTATGATCAAGAATTTTCAAATCCAAGATAGAGATTAATATCACCAAAGTGAATACAGATAAAAGTGTGGGAAGCAAAAAATAAATATCTTAGTTTATTATTTTACATGTTGGAATTAAACAGCCTGCTTAATGGGAAATTGCAATTTTTTTTCCAATTTTAAAGCCTGTTTTATGTTAATTTGAATTTAATTTGCATGCCACTTGTATTAGATACAGTATATTTGTCTTTCAGAGTTTTTGTTTTAGGTAGTTTTTTTAACAGTTTAACTGGGAAATTAAAATGTATCTTTAGAAGTTACATTATCAGGATGAACTAATTAATTGTCCAGAAGAGAAGAGTGAGATTTTATAATCTTTTATGATTTGATTGTCAGTGGAGTAATCAGACATCATTCATCTGGAGAAATGCTGTTGGTTGCTGAGGGCTCAATCCCGAACTGGATGATTTGATTTAGAGACATTTGGCCCATTGGCTTCACCACCAATTTGTCCATCTCTGAGTGAAGATGGGAATCCTTCTATTTTCTACAAATGTTCTTTGGTAAACACGTGAGACTTGTTCCACCTTTGGAGCCTTGTGTAAGTTGGTTTACCTTTCTGCACCTGAATATTCTCATATATAAAATCAGTTTGACCAAGACAATCATTATGAAACTGTGCTCCAGTGCGGTGCCTCAGCATCTGGTGCAGGGTCAGGGTGGTGGACACTGAATAGGCAAAGCTCTAGCTTCCACACGTGACCTCACCTCTTCCTCAGCTGAGTAGTGTCTATTGTATTTCTTTTATATAGAAGAAGGTTCCACTGCTGTATCCTTCCCCCACCCTTAAAAAATTAAGAAACCACTGGACTAGACCATCTCTAAGGTCCCCACTTAGCTCTAAACTTTCCACTACTATATATATATATATATATGTATAGTATATATATATATATTAAATGAGGTTTACAAGGAGTAGTTGTGGCTGATAATCACAAAAACTATTTGAAATCTGAAAGCTTGGGTTCTGCTTCTGATTCAGACCTTTTTAAAAAAATTTCTTACTTTTAGCAAGTCATTTAACTACTTCTTAGCTTCAATTTTCTGCTCTTTGAGGGCACAGAATTAGATTCTTGAAATAGACAGTCTATTCTTCAGGTTTCTAGTGTGTTTTAGTAATATTTGTTAGGGGAGCTAGAACAGACAGGGCTTCCACTTCAGCAGTGCAGTTATGTTTTTACCTTTTTAGAATTAGAGATTGAGAAATCATTTCATTTGAAAACAAAATGATTCCATTTATTTTTTATGAAAAGTTTAAAAACCACAGGATTAGATTATAAATTGCCCTTTATTTCTGAAATTTAATATATTTATTTATACAGATTAAGTGGTACAATGAAGACTGCAGTACAGAATTTCTTTCTCTTATAATATAGTGTGTTAGTTTTCTTTGCTTCATGAAGGAGTTGTATGAAGCTTGTTAATAACAACACAGTATATCTTTGATAGAGTTCAACTTTTCTTCTTCTTTTTTCTTTTTTCTTCTTAGTCTTTCCAAATTAGGATAATTGTGGTCTCTGACTTTTTTCCAGTTAAATTTTTAAAATATATTTTTATTTTTTACATTCTACAATCGCTTTTGACTTTTGGAATTAATATAAGATAGAGACAGGTAGGCAGACAAAACCAAACACTAAATGATAGTATTTTCTTCTAGGAAGTTAAATTTTGGTTATAATTATTCCAGGGGAAAAAAAAAAACTTCCTAAGACAGTGGAAACTACTGATAACTTTTAAAAACTAAGTCAGTTTATGCGAGTCATGCCTCCTTTCATAAGCATGTCATTATTAACAGGAAGTTTGTTGGCTGTGATTTATTCTGTGTTCCTATTTTACAGGTTTATTTAATGCTTTTGGTGAAAATCATGACAGCCACATAGATTTTAAGGAGATATCCTGTGGGTTATCAGCTTGTTGCAGAGGACCTCTGGCTGAAAGACAGAAATGTAAGTGTGTTAAACATCACAAAATTTGGAAGCTATACAGAGAAAAAAATTAGCATCCATTCATGTAAAAAATCATCTGATTAAGGCTTGAATTTTCATCCCTTTGGCAAATAGCAATCTCTTGCTGAGGTTTTACTGAGGTCAGTGTAAAGGTTCAATCATCTATTCTTTTTTACTGTGGAGTAATTTAAGATCTTTGTTATTAATAATGGTTGATTTTCCAGATGAATGTACAATTCATGATAAATGAACTACATCATTCATGATGTGTTTGAAAATGTTAAGCATATAGAAAATATTTTCTGGTAGTCTATATAGAAAATTTGTCTAGCTTAACTTGAATTCCAACTTATTTTCTAGCACTGTGTATATTGATATTAGCAAAATTAAATTTATGATAAAACAATTTTATTAAATACTAAATTTATCTTTTAAACCTAGCTAAAATATTATAGCGTAATTTATAAGCATATTACATTAATAAATCTTAACCATATTTGGTTAGGAAAATGCAGCAGTTTACATTTAATTGGAACCTAATTCTTGTATATTCACTAGGGTCATTATCTCTGCATATTTCTAAAATACAGCTTCACAAATACTGCGTATTTTGGGTATGATACTTATTAGTTCAATATTCTTTTGTAATGTTGTACTGTGATGCACTCAGTTAATTTAATAGCATAATTGTTACACGGGTGTGTGAAGTAGATAATTATTTAATCTTAAAACTTTAGATTTCTTTTATCTTCCCTGATAGTATACCATTACTCTAACCTGGCTTTATGATAGATTATTTGTTCACATTAAAGTTCTGGTATTAAAGAGGCTGAAGTCTTTGTTTCTCAATTGAGTTTAATTATTGTCTTAAATTTTTTTTTAATTTATTTTTTGCCAGTGGACTAGTGGAAGTTAACCAACTAGACTAACTAGCAATTTTGCTGATATTGATGTTAATTAGCAAAGTGCTGATATTTTGGATTTTTAGCTTGTTGTATATAAACTTCATTGAAGATTTGAGATTGTTCTTAGGCAAAAATATTGGGTGCACATTAATTACACTGGAGAGGCAAAATCTTTATACAGTCATCTCTCATTATCTGCTGAGGATTGGTTCTGAGACCCCTTCAGATACCAAATCCATGGATGCTCAAGTCCTTATGTAAAATGGCATAGTATTTGCATATAACCTATGCACATCCTCCTGTATACTTTCAATCATCTCTAGGTTACTTGTAATACCTAATACAATGTAATTATTTGTAAATACAATGTAAATGATATGTAAATAGTTGTCAGTGAATAGCAAATTCAAGTTTTGCTTTTGAGAACTTTCTGGGAAAATTTATATATATATATATATATATATAATTTTTGATCTATTGTTTATACCTGTGAATGCAGAACCAATGGATACAGGGGGCTGACTGTACCAGCTTTTTGTTGATTCTTAATATAGATGGAATATTTTCAACATTGTAAGAATCAACTCTGAAGTGATCAGTTTTAAATATTAGAAATTAATTTAAAAGCTTGAATTACCTTCTCAAAATCTGTGAGATATTGTATAGTAACTTGGCCCTTCTTTTTCAGTTTGCAAGAAATTTAACTTTAGATTTAGGTGAAGGATAGAGTTCTCTAAGCTGGCTAGTGATATAAGGAGAGAGACTTGTGAAGTGTACAGGAATTCCTACAAGTTCAAAGGACTTTAATGACACAATCTCCTCCAAATAAGAACTTAATCCAGAATGTAATTGTTTGAGGAACTAAGTAATTTTACTAGGGCAGCTTGTAATAAAATGTATTATACTTCAGAATATGAAAGTAATTTCCCTCCATAAGAGTTTCTTTTCTTTAGTTTGTTTCAAGGTATTTGATGTTGACGGTGATGGAGTTCTCTCTAGGGTTGAACTGAGAGACACGTGGTTGCACATTTAGAGGTCTGGAAGGACAACTGCACCGATGATACCCTGGTAAAGTCTGATTGTATACATCTTCTTGAATGTAAACTTCCAACAGGAACATAGAGTGAAGAATTTTTTAAAAGAGGTTGAGAAAAAGATTTCTTACTACTTCTAGGTTCTATATTATGCTACTCAAAATATTCATAGCCAAAGATGCAAAATTGGGAAGAGAATTTGCCTTAGAAAATTTAATAAGCTGAATGTATTATATTAAAAAAATGAAACCACTGGAAAATTGTCATAAATTTTTAAGGCAAACAAGCAATCTATTTCTGTAATTAAAAAAAGAAAAAAAAAGTTGACCGAAAATACTTTATACTTCAGCTACTGGCTAATTAAATTATACCTTCTCTATCCTAACTACTGATTTGGGTTTCTGGTTTTAAAGGAATTACATGTGGATGTATCCAACATTGTAGAAGATACATAGAATGCACATGACACCACAAAGGTGAGTCTAGCAGAGACTAATTTATTCTTTTCTAAAAATACATTATATTCTGAATTGTTATACATACCTTACATGTACATACTTGAATCTCTTCTACATCATCCCTGCTAAAAGCTTATTTGGACCTGTGGTTACAATTCCTCCAAGTTGTCCCTAAGGAAATCCCATTCCACCTTTAAACAACTCCATTAAGTGTTATTTACATAAAAACATTATATTTTATAAGCTAGGCATTTTATAAAAATTAAGTAGAGACAGCCCTTGCCATCTGTAGTTTATAATCTTTACTTCTCCCATTTTATTACATTATGGTAAGACAAAGCTTATATTGAGCAAAAGAAGCCATAGAATAAAAGAACACATTGTACAATTCAATTTATATGAAGTTCTAGAACAGAGACAACTCATGTTAATAAGTGTTACAATAGTGATTTTGGAGATGGGTGATTTAACTGGGAAGGACCATAGGATATCTGGGATGATGGGAATTATTTTTTATCTCAATCTGGGTGGTGTATATAGTTTTAAATTTTTTTTTTCAATAATATTGGTGAGGGTCTGTTCTAAGTTTTTTAATAGCAGCCAGAATAAGTGTATAATAGCAGAAACAAACATGTACTTTACTAAGAATAAAGCCTTGAATTTTTTTTAGTTTCACAACATTTATTAAAGATATTATAATAGGTTTGCCTTAATGTCTATGTATCCCTGTGAAACTGAAGATAATCCATATATGTGAGACACATATGAGTTAATTTGACCCTTTCTATTCAAATGTTGACATGTACCAAGTAGCAGATGGAAGGATGTAGACCACAGTGGTCTTATACAGGCTTAGAAAAATAAGTAACTTTTTTTTTCAATCACAAATCCAGAAGAAATCATCATAGTCTTATTAACTGACACTCAACAGAAATAAATAATAGAAATGAATTTTTCTGGGCTTGATCTTTGTTTGGCAATTCAGATAACTGTCTTCATTTACTTTTCTGCCCAAAACTAAGGTAGCCATTTCTATTTGGTATATATGAATACAGAAACATAGGAAAGTTTCTGTTAGGAAATACCTTATGTAGAGATACAATTTCCATTGCCTTTTTTCTGGGTGTTTGATAAGTATGGAAGTTATCATCGCTGTCTATTTTTATGTAAGACCGTGTTTCTTCTTATGGCTGTAATTTTGAACATTAAAAAAAAAGATCATTTAGCTGCTCCATCTCCGTGTAACCATAATAATGAAATGGTAAAAATTTAGAATAGAATTTGGATCTTTCAAACAAACCTATTACCCATATTCACTGGTGACTAGACTGTGACAATATTACCCATTATTTTGTACCATTACATTGGTATTAATATACTTTTATGGAAGTTGCATCATGAAAGCCAATAATTACCATCATAGTGCTTTAAAATCTTTTCTTATAATAAATGGTATTATATATTGAATGAATACATGAATATCATTAATAATAAATATTAAATATCATTAAATAATAAATCATTAGATAATAAAAATATAATTAAGTAATAAAAGCTAAGAACATTATTATTCATCTAGGATTGTTAAGGTGATTGTTCAAAACATGAAGTAAGAAGCATTTGGTTATATTTTTGCCTGCCAAGAAATATTGCCTACTGTATATAAATGTAATTTTTGGTACACTTTGACACCAAAAAAAAAAAATACTGCTTTATTCAACTTGTGAAAGTAATGTTAAATTTTATTTTGAGGAAATGTTAATATAGATACTCATTTATTATATATATTTAGTTCTTTTAAATCTCTTAAGAAGTCTAATAATATTGCCAGATGTTTTAAAGAAGATCTTAGAAAATTGTTAGGGTCAAAGGGCATAATCCAGAGAGTTTGGAAAGATGCTTTCAAAGTTAGTAAATAGTCCTTTTTCTCTAACCAGAACCTTTTGTGGGTTCTGTTAGTAAACTTCACCTTGAACCAGAAGATACTGTGAGTTATTTCCCAGGTCTTACTGGAGGAAGAAGATTTTTGGTGATAAATTGCCCACGTTGTGACTGACTACTTCAGAGTTTGGTTACTTTTGAACTTATTCTTGCTGGCCTACTTTCAGATGAACACATAGCATCTACATTAAATCATTAGTTTTCTTTCAGACAAATGACCATTGCAAGTTTAATAAAACAGATTTTATTCAAATAATATAAGAAGATGAAGATTTAAGATATTCTTAAATATAGTTTCTCTTTCAGAATGGCCATCTTAACTCTAGAGGAATATCATATCTGGAGTGTGAAAAATGTTCTTGCCAATGAGTTTTTGAATCTACTTTTCCAGGTATGTTTAAGGTAAATGACAGAGACCGAGGGCAGTGGTACCAGTAGTTCTACATCTTTTCCATTATGTAGTAGTTAGACAACTAGACTACAAAACCATATATTGTCAAAAGAACTGCATTAACCTGTACACCACCTGCAGATGGTAAGTTAGAGCGTGCATGCTTCTCAGAGTCACAATGTGCATGATAGGAAAGTAGAGTATAGCTGATAATGTTTATCTTAATAACTCATGATAGAGCAGATTGTAGACACATAGAAAAGAATTTAAAATGTAAAAGCCATTATAATTTGCTATTTTTCTTTACTTTTTTTTTTCTTTTAAGACCCTTCCTAACAAGTAAGGCAGTGTGGACAGAGACATAGATCATAAGTCGGCAGCTGTAAATTTTTCACAAAGTATACAATCTTTCCAGTTAGGAGGTTATTTTAGATGCAAATCTGTTTCTTAATTTTCTTTTATTCTTTCTTTCTTTCTTTTTTTTTTTCTTTTTTTTAATTTAATTCTTTAGAAGGTCCAAAAAAGATTGAAGGAGAAAGGAGGAAAAAAAGCTGTCAGGGGTGAACATGAAATCATAAAACTTGCCAGATTTTAACTATTTTCCAGTTAAAGTAGTTCTCTTTGCTCCAATTTAAAGAAACAACTTATAGTTTCCCATTTTTCATAGTTCTTCATAAATATATGTTGATTTAATAGTATTTTACAGGGTGTGAGTAGGGACAGACTGGAAGTTCAAGATTTGTAAATACTGACAGGTATATATAGAATAGATAAACAAGTTTATACTGTATAGCACAGGGAAATATATTCAAAATTTTGTAGTAGCTCATGGGGAAAAATATGAAAACAAATATACGTATATTCGTAAAGTACTGAAAAATTGTGCTGTACACCAGAAATTGACACAACATTGTAAACGGACTATAACTCAGTAAAAAAATAAAAATAAGATAAAACTGTTAGAACACTATAAAAAAAGTAGTATTTTAGATTTTTCTTATTTTATTCTCCTTTTCTTATAAAAGCACCCCTATGAAGTTCAATAAGGCTTGATATCTTTATATCTATCATGATTCTCCATTGTAAATACAGAGTAACCTGCCTGTGACACAGCTGTGTTAGAATAAATGAAAATTGAACTCTTCCTGATAGCTAATAATTAATGTATATTTAAAGCATATGAAATCTGATAAGTCTATGATACCTATTTAAATCAATCAGTTGCTCCACTGTCAGTTATCAGCCAGGATCTAAGTTGATGTCTTTATAAAATATAAATACATATAAAAATAATATAAACCTACTATAAACAGAAATGACTTGCTTAGTAATATGGAAATTAAGCAGCTATTTTTATCTCATTTAAAATGATGTCCTCAATTACTTTAAGTTATCATTAATTATATAAACATTTTGACCACTTAAGTTTGTGTCTGAGTCACCTTGCAGCTCTTACATAGCAAAGCATTTTGAACTTTTATATTGCCTTTCCTATTTTCTCATGTTATTCAGGGGCTTGCATAGGCACTATTTTTTCTAGGACTCTATAAACAGATGTATGCCTGAGATTTTCTTTTGTGTCTGTTTCTAGCATTATATTACTGACAGATTTTTTTGTTGGTTATCAATCTAATTTTTTTCTTGGTATATATAGTCCTTTCAAATATATATATATATGTAGTCAGTTTACACTGTTGTGTCAATTTCTGGTGTACAGCATAATGCTTCATTCATACATGAACATACATATATTCATTTTCATACTCTTTTTCACCATAAGTTACTACAAAACAGTATTAGATATAGTTCCCTGTGCTATACAGTATGAACTTGTTTATAAATTGGGAGTTTGATTTGCAGGTACTAAATATTAACATTACATTTTATGATGCTCACTTTATCCCATATTCAGACATGCTTTTAAAACTTTATGTTCACTTAATATATAAGTAAGCAGACTTACTCTAAATTGTTTTATTTTCTGTCTGTTTCTAAAATAGAATTAGCTAGTAAATTCAGTGATAAAAGCTTGAATTATACTTTTATTTTATTTGCCAAGATTCCACTCCTGGCTGACCATTTTGGGTATTTAAGTATAAAGTAAGTAAATGTCAGTAGAATTAGGAAACCATTCTTGTGGTAATATTATTTTCAGTCCTTTCAAATAAACTCAGTGCCCAATATTTTGCAGAGGAAGCATTCTAAACATGATCAGGGTCTTCTATCTTGTACGTTAGTCAGAAAGCGTCAAATGTTAAACAGTTTGATAAACAGAATAGTGCACCACACTGACCCCTACCTATATCCATGCTCTAATCCTGAAATCTGTGAATATGTTATTTTACATGGCAAAGGGGATTTTGCAGATGTATCAGGTTAAGGACTCTGAGACAGGGAGATTAGCCTGGATTATCTACATGGGCCTAGTCTAACAACAGGAGTCCTTAAAAATTGAAAATCTTTCCCAGCTGTGGTCAGAAAGATATGACTTTGGAAGAGGGATTAGAAAGCTGTAAAGCTGTTAGCTTTGAAGATAGAGGAAGGGCCATGGGTAAAGAAGTGTGGGTGAACTCTAGAAGCTGAAAAAGACAAGGAAATACTTTCTTCCTTTGACCTACAGAACGGCATAGTGCTGCTGACATCTTGATTTTTAGCCAAGTGATACCTGTTCCTGACGACCTACAGAACCATAAAACATTAAGTTTGTGTTGCTTTAAGCTGCAAAATTTGTGATAATTTGTTACAGCAGTTATAAAAATAAGTATAGGGGAGATAATCCAAATTTATGGATTGGAGGGCTCAACATTTTAAAGATGTCAGTTCCCCTTCAACTGATTCAAAGATTTACATGTGCACATCAAAATCCCCAAAAGTTAATTGTTGTTACTGTTTTTTTGTAGAACTTGACAAGCTGATTCTAAATACATAGAGAAGGGTGAAGGGCCAATAGCCAAGATGATATTAAAGAACAATGTTAAAGGACTTATTATAAAACAATATTAAGTCTATGTGATAACTACCTAAAGTTAGACATATAGACCAATGGAACAGTATTGAATTAAACCCTGTACCATACATGAACAGTAATTTTAGATAGATTATAAATCTAATAAATTTGAAACATAAAGCAAAGCATCTGGGGGAGGGTAAAGCTCCGGTGGAATGTGTGCTTAGCATGCATAAGGTCTTGGGTTCAACTCCCAGTACCTCCATTAAAATAAATAACCTAATCCCCCACCAAAATAAAGCATCTAGAAAATAGTGTAGGAGATATTTTAATGACTTTGAAGTGGCAAAGAGTTCTTAAACAGGACACAGCACTAAACATAAAAGAAGAGTTTTAAGTTGGACTTCAGTAAAATTAAGAATTATTTTTATCAAGAGATACCATTAAGAAAGTGAAAAGCTAAGCCACACGGTGGGAAAATATATTTGCTATACCTATATCCAACAAAAGACTTGTATCTAGGGCATATAAAGAACAAAAACCAGTGGAGAAAAAGGCAGAACCTTAATATTAAAATGTGCAAAAAAATTGAACAGGTGCTTCTCACACACACAAAAAAATCCACATAAGCTATGAAAAGGGGCTGACCTCTTTAGTAATAATGGAAATACGTACTAAACCCACACTTGGAACACCATTAGGCATCCACTAGAATAGTTAGTTGTTAAGTGATACGAAGCATTGGTGAGGGCAACAAGCAATGGGGACTCTTACACATGGCCAGTGGGAATATAAATTCTTACAAATACTTTGGAAATAGGCTTTTTGAATGAAAGTTATATATGTATATGTGTGTGTGTATATGTGTACACACACACACACACACACACACACACCCTATTACCAAGGGTAACCCATGTGTGTACCCTTCAGAAACTTCTACATCTGAGCACCAAAGGACATCCAGAAAATTCTCATAATCACTATTTGTTATACCCCCAAATAGAAAATGACCCAAACACTTTTCAACAATACATGACCATAAGTGGTGGCACATGTATACAAGTTGTATACTTTAAAGCAATAAAAATAAATATACTAGTTTACAGAAAACACTAGTGGATGAATCTTACATAATTTTGAGAGGAAAGTATGGGACGAAAAATTTCAAAAGCAAAAAAGCCAATCCATGGTGGCTGAATTTAGGATGGTGAGTCCATCAAAGGGGTGCCGTAGTATCTGGGAAGAAACCCAAAGTGGAACAGCAATGTTCTGTTTCTTGACTGGATGAAGGTTACATAGATGTGTTTACTTTGTGAAAAATCACTGAGCTGCATACTTAAGATGTGTTCACATTTAAGCATGTATATTATATTTGCATTTTTTAAAAAAATGTTTGCTTGCAAAAAAAGATATCCAAAGCCTAAGTATTTATTAGTAGGAGGATAGATAAAACAAATGATAGTATATTCAAATAATGGAATACTATTCAACAATAAAAAAGAATCAACTACTGATACAAGGATGAACCTCAAAAGCCTAATTTATACATCTCATTGTCAGGTAAATTTTAACTCAGAAGGTAAACAAAACTGTAAACAGGCATGTGCCCTGGGGGGAGGGGTGCTTTAGCCTTTGTCTCCTCAGACCTGTGCCATTACTGGCACATCCCGCAAGAAGAGAGGCAGGGCTCAGCCACAGCTACCATCTCCTCCTGTGCATAGTGCCCGGGTGGGGGCGGGGCTGAGGCCTGAATCTGCACGTGGGGGCTCCACAACCTCCTAGGCAGGACTGAGGCTTGTTTATAGCCTGAGGCAGGGAGGATCTTTCTACCCTGACACCTCAGAGAACTTGTGCTGCCAAGAGAAACAAGGAGCTCAGATTTGGCACAGAGCGTAGGCGGGGCTGTTCCGCGGTCTTCCCCGAGCCCACCTACAGACCGCCTACCCGAGGCAGAGCAGGCAGCTGCACAGAGCAGCGGAGTGACCAGCACCAGGAGAGGGCACAGCACCTGACCACGGTGCTGGGATGGGGTGTGATCTGCCCACCTGCCTCCCCCTGAGCACAGCATCTGACTGTGGCATCAGGAGGGGGAGTGACCTGCCCGCCCACTGGGTAAGAGCTCAGCTCCTGACCTAGTGTTAGGAGGGGGCACAATCTGCTAGCCAACAGCCACTGAGAGCAGCACAGATGAGGGCGCCAACAGAAGGCCTATGAAACAGCAAGCTGAGTTCTCGAAGCAGGACGAAGACACAAAGACCTCTCGATCAAATCATTAAGGGCACACCATCTCCAGGTTAAGTAGGTAACTGATACTCCTTAAGCCACGGTGCCAGAGAGATATGAGCAATGTGAATAAACAGAGAAACCACTCCCAATTAAAAGATCAAGAGAAATCCCCTGAAAGCATGATCAAGGAAATAGACATTGATGGCCTACTAGATCAAGATTTCAAGAAAAGAGTGATCAAAGTACTGAAGGAACTAAAAGAAATAGGGTTTAGGGATATAAAATATGTCAAAAATGAAATAGAAACTATAGAGAAGAACCAAGTAGAATTAGTAAACTCATTGGCTGAGATGAGAGCTGACCTAAATGCTGTGCAAAGCAGACTAGAAAATACAGAAGAACAAATATGTGATCTAGAAGACAGGACAACAGGAAGCACCCAATCAGAACAGCTGAGAGAAAAACAAATAAAAAACAATGAAAACAATATATGGGACCTATGGGGTAATATAAAGTGTGCGAATCTATGCATAATAGGAGTTCCAGAAGGGGAAAAAGAACAAAGGGGATTGAAAAGGTATGGGAAGGACTCATGACTGAAAACTTCCCAAACCTAAAGAAGGAATCATATCCAAGCACAGGAGGCTTAGAGGGTCCCAAACAGGAAGAACCCAAACAGACCCACACCAAGGCACATCCTAATCAAGATAGCCAGAGTCAAGGATAAAGAAATGATCCTAAAGGAAGCAAGAGAAAAACAGAGTGAGTTACAAGGGAACCCCCATAAGGTTTTCAGCTGATTTCTCTACACTGTTTACAACAGCTAAGACATGGAAACAGCCTAAAATGTCCATCAACAGATGACTGGATAAAGATGTGGGATATTTATATGATGGGATACTATTCAGCCACAAAAACTGACAACATAACGCCATTTGCAGAGACATGGGTGCTCCTGGAGAATGTTATTCTAGGTGGAGCAGAACAGAAAGAGAAAGAGGAATACCATATGAGATCACTCATGTGTGGAATCTTAAATATATGCAAGATCTTGTGGTAACTCACAGCAAAAAAAAAAAGTGACAATGAATATATGTACGTTCATGTATAACTGAAAAATTGTGCTGTACACTGGAATTTGTCATAACATTGTAAAATGACTATTACTCAATAAAAAATGTTTAAAAATAAATAAAATAAAATATAACCTTTAAAATACTGTATAATCAGAGGTGTGATGTTCTAGTATCTGTTCTAAGAAGTACGTTAGACACACATAATAGCCAATGGTCAGAAAGATCACATGTTATCAGCTACCACCCCATGCAAATTAATGGCATTTAGTAGATATTCATATATGTGTGTACATATATAAAATGTGTATTAGTATATATGTAAATCAAATAAAATAATTATATTATAATCTAATGTAAAATCATATCAGCAAGCACACTGTGCTGAAATAAGTGTCTTGGTGTAAACAGATTACAATTTTTCATTGAGTTTTCATAATGGGATAATATTGTGAACCAAGTGGAAATTGTAAAATAATGTTATCCAAAAAAAAAAAAAATCCTGACTACATGAAAAGATGCACAGTTACTATAAGGGCTCTCCCCTTATTTACTATCAGTGTCAGAAAGTCTCTTGGAATAAGTTAGCAGAATTAAAAACTCTAAAAAGACACAAGAATGCACTCTCTGTTAAAGAAACCAAAAGAAAAAACAAATGAATGGACAATTAAGATCCTACAGATAAAAATACCAATTTTTATGGGAAATAGCCTTAATATAAAAAATAAGGAGATTATATTCTAATTTCACTTTTTGAATAAAGATATACAAAATTTAGCTGAATACTTTCGTATTTTGCACTTATGAAGAAAAAATGTATTTGCAATGAAAAAGCAGCCATTATCCTGCCTTTTGAGTATTCTAAAGTTTTAGGTTTGAATATATTTCATCTTAAATGGTCTTAAGCACTATGCACTGGTTGGTGTTTTAAAAATACCAGTGTGTGTGGAACTTCTAAAAGTGATTCAAAAAAATTTATATTTTTGTAATAATTTAGTAACGGCCCGGATATTATTTTTAACAAGACTACTCACCATGGAATGCTGCAAGATTTTTTCAATGAGTTTATATTCACACATGTTGAAGATTGTCACTATATTATGAGAAAATGTCAACCATGGCAGTATTTTGACTTGAAAACGAGATAAGATGAGAAGCATATTTTAAGTATAAAATAAATGATTGCATGCCTTTAAAGACAAGAAAGTAAAAGCATGATAAACTCTGACTTTGACACACTTAAAATATAAAAATTAACATAATGTGATTTTACACACTTGTCTTTAACTCTTTCAGTACTTTCTCAGCCCCTTTCCCATTACACCTGCGTCCCCGCTCCTGACCCGCGCGGTGTACACACCTCCAATCACACGGGGGAAGGGGGACCCGGGCGGTGAGGACCAGGGGCGCGGACACTCACACCCGCATCCCGGCTCCTGACCCTTAGTGTACACACCCCCGATCACACGGGGGAGCGGGGGCCCGGGCAGTGAGGACCAGGGGCACGGACACTCCAGCGGCCCGGATGGACGCGGACACTCACCCGCTCCCGGCGGGCAAGGAGAATAGTCGAAGCGGTCCCGCCAGCGCACCCGTCCCCTCCTGCCCAGCCGGCCGGGGCCCCAGCTCGGTCAGGTCCACACACACCCCGGCAGGAAGCGGGCTCAGGCCGTGGGAAACCGGAGTAACTTCAGACAGCGGGCGGGGAGCGTCCTCCTCCCGCGGACACGCAGGCAGCGCTGTCCTGGAGCCTCCATGGCGCCGCCCGCTCAGTCCTGAGGAAAACAAGCTCCGCCCCCAGGGAAGACGCTGGCTGCTGATGCGAACTGCGCATGCGCACCGCCACCTAAGACACGCTGGCTTCGCGCGCCCCCTGCAGGTCCTCGAGGGCGGTGCAGTATACTCAGAACTCACTGTAGAACACATGACCCCTCCCAGCCAGGATGCTAAGTCACTGGAAATCTCAGTGCCCTGGCCTCTTTGTTGATGGCACTGGCGATGCTCTCATCCAGCCATGCCTGCTCTCTTGCCTGACACATGCCTCAGTCCTTGGAATCCCGCCTGAATCAGATTCTGTTCTGGAGGAAGGACAGGTGCAGAAGAATCTCAAAATTCCAAACTTAGAAGATGATCAGGAACCCAAACTCAACTCTGTCAACTCCCTGGGGTCCCCTGAGGAGTGTGGTTTTCTCAGACCATCTGCCCTGTGTCAGGAGCAGACCAAGCCTCAGGTAGCTTAGAGAGACTATCATGCAGCACATGCTTTGGACGGTTCTCAGTTCTGACCTGCATGATCTTGAGACCATTTTGTAACTCCTAACACTGTTTTCTCATACCTATAGTGATGGTTATTGATGACTGAGTTAATCCTCTTACAATGCTGAGGTGCTGTTGTTCCTTGGATAACCGAATATTTTGAAGGGATCAACTGTTTATCACTTCCCCCTAATTAAGTATGTTTTTAAAACTAGAAATGTTTCAGGGGGCACTCAGGTCCTCCTCTTGCACCAGTTCCTGGTGTTGGCAGTTTCTGCTCTGAGCTCCAGATCCTGATCCTGCCGGTGGTCTATGGTGATGCCAGTGTGTACATGCTCTTCCTTGTGCACCGGTGTGGAAAGGAGGCAGCCCTTCCCCTACATGAGGCTGCAACATGCTGACACTCAAAGCAGGCACAATGAAGAATCAGCTAGAGTTCCTGGTACCAGCTGTCCCAGGTAGAAACATCACCTTCACCACAGTGTTCCTGTGCTCCTATCAGGCCTTCACTACTCCCAGCAGGCCATGCATGAGCAGTGTGACAGGTGACTGCCTGTCCCAGCACAGCATGGTGGTGATGATCCCACCTTATCTGTTTGTCTTTGGAGTGTCCCCACACGTCTCTGAGCTTCACTTTTCTCTTCTCACAGGCAGGCTTGTACAGGCATGAACCTCACAGGATTATGGTAGGTAGCCATGGTAGCTGCTCACCCAGTGGCAGGCTCTGCCGAGAGGGCTGCTGGGAGTGCTGTGTGTCTTCACACTTGTCCTTAACTCTCCCCAATGAAAACACTCTTGGCCTTATCCTTCCCTGGCCTGTGGCCTTTCTGTGTTTGCAAAAGAACATGGAAACAATCTGCAAAGAAGTTTTGAGGTTCTGTCCATCTGGTCCAGGAAATGCTGACTGTGCTAGATGTGCTGTTGGGTGGGCTCTCATGGGAGAGGCTTGGGCAGGACTTCCCTTGGCAATAAGCTGCCCCACCCAGGCCTTTCCATGATCCAGAATCCTGGGACCAGGGTGCAAATCCCCAGCTCCCCACTTGTCAACAATGTGACCTGGGCAACTTTCTCAAACCCAAGCTTTGTCCACCCAAGGTCAGCAGAGATGGGGGATAACAGGATGTCCTGCACAGAGTGTCTGTGCAGATTAAGTGAGGTAGAACAGATAGAACAGTGGTGGGGCCTGGCCCATTGGTTGGCAGAAGGGAGCTCACCATGTTCAGCAATTTCCGCGGGTCACCCAGCAATCTGCCCAGAGGCTTAGCCACTCCATCACTATCATGTATCTGAAGTCCACTTAACCACATGGGAGAGAAATAAACACATATTCTGAGTGTAGCTGCCACAGGAAAAAGTGCATCTGAGCGGGGAGTAATACCAGAGGGTGATCAGGATGGTGGAAGATGCCCCCTGGGGTTGAGCAGAGTGGAGCTGCCCTCTGGAGCCTGGGGTTAGTGAGGATGGGCTTGTAGAAATGCCTCTCTCCTTTACCCATCAATGCTAGGTCCTGCGGGTACTGAGTCCCACAATCGGTGTGCTGCTAGTGCCCTCAGCACAGAGAAAAACCCAGGGGTTCCCACAAGGCTTCGGCCACGTCCTCTGCTTCCTGAACTCCCATTCTGGTGACCCCACCTGGGATGCAGAGATGAGGTGAGGCAGGGGCTTGTGCTGTCAACACCACTGCTCTACCCTGGGAATCTGACACACAGTAGGTGCTCGGTAAGTCATTGTTGAATGAACAGCAATACTGGGCCAAGTTTCTGTGGGTGTCTGTGCCCCCAGATCAGGGACCCCTCAGGGCCCACCTCACAAGTGACATGAAAATAATAATGCCACCAGGAGCAATAACAGTTCCTCAGAATAAGTGGGCTTTTCCAAGCACTCTCCACCTGTTGCAAAGGCCTCCCAGCAGGGAAGTGGGCTATCAAGGGCAACACTGCACTCTCCACTGTAACAAGGAGAAAGCCAAGGGCCACAGAGAGGAGTGCCTTTCCAGTGTCAGTGCTCACTTTCCCACCTTTTGGGAGACTGGGAGGCTTTTCTACTACATTTTGGCTCTGAAGCCCCAATATTGTTTTGACATGCCTCCCTCCCTGGAGCAGGGAACCACTAAGTGACCTGTCACTTGTCACCAAGCAGACAGGCTCATTTCAGCTCATTGTGCCACCTGCAGTTTGTGCTACTAGCAGGATCCTCTGGGAGACATCACACTCTCCCAACCTGAAAACAGGTGAACAGCTCACAGGTTTTCTGGAGAGGATGGTCACATGGCCTTGATCTGGCCAATCAGCATTTTCCATCCTCCCTGGCCACTGTGATTGGCTCAGTGCTGGGCACCAGCCCAATCAGGCTCCACGGAGGTCAGGCCTAGTTGCTGGAATCCTGGGAGCAGAGAAGTTCTATTTCAGTTGGGAGTTGAGGGGTGGTGATGTCAGCCTGTGGCAGTTGGTGACTATCTTGCTCTCGTAAAGGCAGAGCCATGTGAAGATGACACCAGTGGCAGAGCCCAGAGGTGGGGAAGGATGACTTCTGCTGATGTCACTGAGCACCAGGTACAGCCCTGCCTGAAGCTATCTCCCTGTGAATGTCTCAGTTAGGTAAGTCATTCTCTCCTGCCCTGTTTGCTTCTTTAAGCCACTTTGGTTTTCTGTCACTGGTTTTAAGAAAAAGTTTGACTATTCCTTCAAGCTGGCTAAATGGAGACCCTGGAACTGCAACAGTGTGGTGACAGGCAACAATGTGGCTAATAGACTCCAGAGGCCTCTGTTCAAACAGGGGATTGTAAATGACAAGGGAGAGTACACATGGCCTCAGTGAACAGATTTGCTAGTGGTAGCTCGCAGTTCCTGGATATTAGAGTGCATGCACTCAGCCAAGTCTCAGCCCTGCTCTCACACCTGCTAACCCATACATGTCCTCTCCCACTTGCCCGGCCTAGGGGCTTGGACACCCCCAGGCACCTGAAACAGCCCAGGGCTTTGTGTTGTAATTTACACAGGCTGCCCCCACTTCTGAGGGTGAGGGTGACTGGGTTCCAGTTTACAGAGAAAACAGACTAGACGGTCTCACTGGTGAGCTGTGGGGGTGGGGCCCCAATCTAGCATCTGACCTATGACTTCAGAGTGGACAGCCTCCCCACCCTCAGCCAGGATGCTTGCTAAGCCTAGGGGCTCAGGAGTCCTGCTCCCTCCAGCACCCCTCCTGGAGGTGAGAGTGGGGGGGCTCTGCCCTATACAACACTCACCCCTGCAGGGGCACACGTGTGACCTCACAGTCTGTCATCCCTTCCTTATGACCTGGACCTCCTTGGCAGGGCATGAGAGGTGCCTTGATGTGTGAGAACTGCAGTTCATGGGTGCACATGTGGGCAGGTGCACCATGACTGAGAGGACAGCACCCCAATTTAAGCCCCCTCCATGCTCAGATGATTACATCCTGGAATTGAGGGGTTCCCAGGGGTCAGGTGGCCAATTCTGGCCTTAGGGGCAAATTCTTATCACCCAGGAGGCTAATTTTTAAATTAAATTACACATTTACAATTCAATAGTCAAGCCCCTTTCTCAGCAGCCTTGTAGCCTCTCAGCTTTTACCCCTCGCTGTGACCATGTTCTTAGCTTCAAATTGAGTGCCATTATGGACATGAACATGTCCCTGTCATGTGTCACCTTCAGAGTAAGGGGCCACCCAAAACTCCCCTCCCTTCCCCTTGTCGATACCTCCACACAGGGAGTAGGGCCCTTTCGATGCAGTTGTGCAAATGTGTGAGCTAAGGGTTTAGAATGACCAGACTAGGAGTGGTCTGCCCCACATGGCAGGGCAGGTGGGCTGGCAGGGGTTGATGGTTCACTTGTAAAACTCAGCTGGTGTCAGGCAGCGACAACAGACTGGCAGCCAAGGGCTCAGCTGGTGCAGAGTAAGCGGATTAAATGTGTTCACCCAGACGCCTCGGGGATGGCAGCCCTGGACTAAGACTACAAGTGAGGAAGGTGGAGGGTCCCCAGTGCCTGGACCTCCACCTTCTAAAAATCAGGACTGAGATGTGGCTTTGAAATCAGAACACTGGAGTTCAAAGCTTCCCCCACCACTTGGTCAATAATTCAAAGCAAATGAGCCTCAGTTTTCTCATGTGTAAAATCGGAACATTGAAGCCTCTCCCTCTGAGGGTGTGGAGGGAAGTAAATGCGGTGACAGCAGAGCACAGGAGCTGTCTGGGCTGAGCCTGCACACAGGCAGGCCGTTGTTGCTGCCATGACCACCGTCTTCCAGGGCAGGGTCTGCACACTCTCCCTGTGAAGGTCCAGACAGTAAACATTCTAGGCTTTGAGGGACCTACAGTCCCTGTCACAACTACCACCCTCTGCTGTTGGAGGACAAAGGCAGCTCCTGCAGTAGGTAGTCCAGGCTTGCACCCCCGCTTCCTGGGATAAGTATTCCTGAGATACAATTGTCACATAACTTTGTTGGCTTTAGGTGTGCAGCATAATGTCTTGTTACATGTGCATATTGTGAAATGATCACTGCATTAAGTTTACTTGACGTCTGTCATCACCCATAGTCACACACTATTTTCCTTGTGATCAGAAATTTTAAGAGGTACTCTCTTAACAACTATCAAATGCACAGTGCAGTGTTGTTAACTACAGTCACCTTGCAGTACATTATGTCCCCAGGACTTGTTTGTCTTCTAACTGGAAGTTTATACATTTTGATTATCTTCCCGTATTTCAATCACCCCCTGACTCACCTCTGGCAACCACCAACCTGATCTCTGTTTCTATGGGTTTCAGTTTATTTTATAGATTCCACATATAAATGAGATCATAGGTATTTGTCTTTCTCTGTCTTATTTATTTCACTTAGCATAATACCCTGAAGGTCCATCCAAGTTGTCACAAATGGCAGGATTTCATTTTTTTAATGTCTGAATAAGATTCCATTTTATATACATATATATGCGTCACGTTTTCTGTATCCATTCATCTGTTGATGGACACTTAGGTTGTTTACATATCTTGGTTATTGTAAATAATGATACAGTGAACGTGAGGGTGCAGTTGTCTCATTGACATAGTGATTTCATTTCCTTTGGATATATTCCCAGCAGTGGACTTGCTGGATCATATGGAAGTTCTAATTTTAAATTTTGGGGGAGTCTTCTTCTCTTTTCCAGAGTGATGGCACCAATTTACATTCCCACCAACATTGCAGAAGTTTCCCTTTTCTTCACACCACCACCATCACTTGTTATCTCTTGTATTTTGATGACACCCACCCTGACAGGTGTGAGGGGATATCTCATTGTGGTTTTGATTTGCATTTCCCTGATGGTGAGCGATGTTGAGCACCTTTTCATGTACCTGTTAGACATCTGTGTGCCTTCTTTGGAAAAATGTCTATTCAGTTCCTCTGCCCACTTTTTAAATCAGATTGCTTGTTTTTTTGCTGTTGAATTGTAAGAGTTATTTATATGTTTTGGGTGTTAACCCCTTATCAGATACATAGTATGAAAGTACTTTCTCCCCTTCTGTCTGTTACCCTAACCTCTGCTTTCTGGATGACAGGGGTCCAGGCACTTGGGAATCTCTGCTTCTCACATGTTTCCAATGGTGGGTGGGTGAGGGCTGTGTTCTGATAAAACTGTGCACAACCGTGGGTCACTACCCCTTCTTTTAGAAGGTGGGCTCTGAAGAGTGCAGTGTGGGCAGGGATGTTTCCCTGAAGTCATCATTTGGATGGTCATGTGCCCTGGAACTCACATCTTCTAGCCCGGATGTGATGGGGGAATTTGCAAAGGGAGGACATTGCAGCTAAGAGACTGACCAGGTGTTCTTGTGTCTTGTTGGAAGCACCTGGAAAAAAAGTTGTGTGGAACAGGGACTCCTCCAGGTCACAAGTCTCAGTTCAGGCTTCTGGGATGCAGAGACCTGCTCTGAGCCACTCACTGACGAGGGAAGGGCCTCAGGCAGGAGGGAGGGGTTGCTGGATTTCACTTGCCCTGTTTGTCAAGTATCAGCTCTGGTGATGTGTGGCACATGGGCTTAGCTTTGGGCATGTAAGAGGAGAGGTTCCTGGGGAAGGGCTGGCTTTTTCCTCTGATTGAGGTCCTACTGTGTGCCAAGCACAGCAGTCCTCTGAGTCAGAGCTGGAAAGCCAGGCACAGAGAGGTCAGGGAGTTTCCAGGTCACACAACATTAGGGGCATCATTAGGGTCTGATGCAGACCTGACGCCCAGCCTACATTCTCTCTCCTTTCCCAGGACCATCATGATCCCACATGTCAGCATCACCCAGAGAGGCCCAGGTATGGGCACTGGGACCTTTCCTGCCTAACATGCCAGGAGCCTTAAGAGGGAGGACAAGACACTTCCTGAGTCCATGATGCCCAGAGGCTGCTCTCAGTGAGAGGCCCAGCACACACTCTTGGATGAATCCTAGCTCTGTCCTGAGTCACTCTGTCCTCCCTGCCTCAGTTCTTCTGCCCACATGGGGCTGGAAGCACCAGCGACTTCACAAGGGTCTAAGGAACCTCCAGGATCCTGGAAGCAGCACCCTCACACAGGGAGCATGGTGGGGTCAGCCTCCATTGTCTCCTTAACTTTTCCTCACCTCTTTGCTGGATGAGGAGCCCTAGTGGGGCCCTGGCTTGTCCCAATTCTCACCCCAGATCAGGGTCCAGCAGGGGGTTGTGTCCAGGCTGGACTCTGTCCTCTGCCCCTTCTGGGCACCCTCATTCCCCACACCTTGGCTGCCTGGACACTGTCTTCCAGGGGCCACTCTGTGCCTCCCACACCTACCTAGCATCCACCCACCCTGGGTTACTCCATCGCCCTCTGGCCCTTGGACACACACCTCCGTGTTGAGTGGAAATGAGGTGAGGGACATGCTGGGCCTCCTGGACAGTCTGGGGGAGCCCGATATCCCCATCCTGCCCACCGCCCCAAGAGCCCAAGTTGGGGAGAGGGTGTGCCTCCATTCATACTCTGATTTGCTCAGATTCTCAGCACCTACTTTGCTGGGTGGATATGGGGTCAGAGGGATGATGTAAAAGCAGGAGACCTGGACAGCAGAGCATGAGAAGGGGGCTAGCCCAGGCTGGTCTCATAAGCCCCTTAGCCTTGGCTTTCTCATCTTTAAAGTGGGACAGACTATTGTGAGGTGAGCAGGATCCTGACCCATAGCCAGGCACTGTCCTACACGCATAAGAGATCACTGACTCCTCATGAAAATCTGTGGGGCAGGGACAGGCTTTATCACCCATTTCTGCAGAAGTAACTGAGGCACAGAGAGAACAGGGGAGGTGACCACCCCAGATTACAGAGCCCAGGCCATCTGATTCCAGTGTCCAGGCTCATGGTCAGTGCCAACTCTGGGTTTCCTTCCTCTCTTCACCCTCCACTTGGACCCATGGCTGCAGCCTCATCTCAGTGTGATTGTTCATGGGGAGCAGGATGGGGGCTCTGAGGGCCCGTTTCTCCGAGCACTGCTTTCCCAGAAGTCTCAAGGGGTTGACTGTATTCACTACTGGACACCCAGGCCTGGGCCCATGCCAGCCACACTGCAAGGCCTGAATCAATGATTGTTGAGTGAATACCTGAACCTCTGCATGTACCTGCATGTTGCTCCCATTTCCTCATCTCCACAGCTGGCTACCCGACCAACACCTCGTGTCATCAGGCCTCTGCCAGGGACAGTCAAGGGGCCCAGAGCTGCTCATCTGGGGACAGGGAGCCTCAGGGGCCCTGTGTCTGTCCCAAGCATCTCCTGGGCCAATTCACAGGGAAGCCCAGCCAGCTTCCAGGAACAGCAATCAGGTCCCAATCCCAGGGGTGTAGAGTAGGTCTTGAGGGGTGTTTCCTGAGACTGACTTTGTGTATGAAGGGGTCATGGAGGTCAGGCTGCTTTCAACCTCCATTCCAGGCCCACACCCCTGCTGGCAGCATTGAGCTAGTAATAAAGGACACAGGCCGTGGGGCCAAGGCTATAGCAGGGCTCTGCTCCCTCTCTGTGGCTCAGTGTCCTCATCTGTAACAGAGAACTAGTAACAGGGCCAAGGGAGGGCTCACTGAGACCCTCCTCTGTAGCTTTGGATGGACACTGCTCTCTCTCTGCTCAGTGCCCTTCTCTGTCATAGAGAACTAGTAACATTTTTCTTAGCCCCTTTTGGCCCCATTTTTCTGAGTCTCTTTCCACATTGGGCCCAGGGCTTTCACAGAGATCACAGACTTGGGAGGTAATCAGAGTGTGGTCTCAGCCCTAGTGGCCCCAACTGAGGCCAGAGGAACTTCAGGAGGGGTGGGAATCCAGAAGTGCTTCATGGAGGAGGTGAGATCTGAGCTGTGTCCCCAAGGATGAGCTGTCATCCAGCTGAGGCCTGGCACTGAGCAGGACCCATGTACATGGTGAATGAGGGTGTGAATGAATGAATGGGCACCCCTCTAACAGAGAGTGAGGGGGGAAGTCCCCCAGGCCAAAGCAGGAAACACAGGGCACCCTGGGGTAGCAGAGGGCGGGGCTGCAGTGTGATGCCTGCCTCACCCTTTATGGGTGTCTTGCCCCCACTTTAGCCTGTGTTCTGGTGGATTGGGAGCCCTTGCCTGTCCTCTGCTCCAGGATCCTGCTCTTCATTCCCAGCAACACCCACCTGTGTCACCTCAGTGTCCCCAAGTGGACCTGGACCTGTCTTGTGGGAGATTGTGAAGAGGGATTTGGTGTGCAGCCCAAGACTGAAGTGGGAGGGAGAGGATAATAGGGACCTCCAGATGGGATCATGGGCTGGGGGAAATCGGAGGGGTGGGGAAGGCAGAGACTCAGGGCTGAAGGATCCTGCTAGTGGTGGCTTCTTCACAAGGGGCTTCACAGGGAGGAAGCATTCATGGGGTAAAGGCAGAGCTCAGTTTGGGGCTCGCTGACATGGAACAGCTCATCACAGAGACGTCCAGAGGAGCTGGATATAGGGAACAAAGGTGCCACTGATATCATGGTCAGAGCCTGAGACCCAGATGAGGTGGGGTGGTGGTGCAGGGGAAGGGGCTTGAGGATGTCAAGATGTTCATTCATTAGGGTCCTCAGGGTGGGGACCTTCATGTTCATTTCACAGCCACCTGGTGCCTGACAGAGCTAGGCTTAGGGAGGTCACTGTGTAGACACGTGCTGACAACCTAGATTCTCCTGTTTTTACATAAAGTCCCTGGTGTGAAGCCAGGTGGCACTCTTTAGAGTCATACACCCTCACCCCTGGGCTCTCTGTGTGCTTAGAGCCCAGTGGCACCTTACCTCCCACTCCCCACTGCAGGACCCTTTGCACACCTGCATTTCCACAAGCTATAAAACATCTTCTCTTGCTGTGTGTTTACCCTATGAAATCTCATTGCCCCAGGAAGAGAGGCCTCACAACCTGCCCTTATTAAAGTGGTAAAGCCTGTTGTTCAGAGAAGCCCCTGACAGATCTCACAACCAACCAGGTACCTGTGCATGAATTGATCATGCAGCCCCCTCCTCCTTGTGTGAACAGCACCCCCCCAATAACAGACCCCACACACTCAACCTTGGCGCTCGTGTAGGCACCTCTTGCCTGTGTGGCCTGATGTTGTCTATAGCAGTGTCTCTATTAAACTTTCCTAGACCCTTCTGAGACGCTGGTAATTCTTTACCAACCCAAGTAACTAGCCCGCCAGTTTGCCCACAACACCTGAAACAGAATTGGCTAAATTATGCAGATTGATGATGCAGTTTAATTTGCTTTAAAGGTGAAATCAAGGTTTACAAATAAAAGCAACATACGTACTCAAGGCAGGACTAAGAACTCACACGGATAACTAAGACCCTCCACGCGCATCCCACTGTGGCCTGAGGGCCTTTGCGCTGGCTGCTCTTTCAGCCAGGATCTCTCTCCGCCTGCTTCTTGAACACCTCCAGGAATCTGCTCAAATGTCCTCCCTGACCTTATTTTTCTCCATGGAACATATCACCTCCGGACATTGTGTATATTATACTTAATTATCTCTGTGTCCCCCACCAGGCTGTCTGCTGCATGAGAATGGAGACCTGCCTGCTTCACTCCCTGCTGTGCCCGGTATATGGAACCCGCCCAACACACAGTAGGACCTCAGCGAATGTGTGACGTGTGTGTGATCACTGTAGGCC
The DNA here is from genome assembly GCF_048773025.1 of Camelus bactrianus. Taxonomy (NCBI): domain Eukaryota; kingdom Metazoa; phylum Chordata; class Mammalia; order Artiodactyla; family Camelidae; genus Camelus; species Camelus bactrianus. The sequence goes on along the minus strand of NC_133555.1, from coordinate 60,661,604 downwards.
ACAGACAAAGGTCTTCCCAGCAGTGATGGTAAGAGTCATTCATTCTCTACTTACTGAGCCCTACTGTGCACTGGATACTGACCTGGGTGGGAGGCATGCAGTGGATGAGACACAGTGAGCACACACAGCATGTTAGGAGGGACACGTGCTCTGGAGAGCACACAGGGCTGGGGGAGTGCAGGAGTGGAGGAGAAGAGGGTCAGGTGGAGACAGTGGTGGCAGAAGAGACAGAGAGGTGGGGCCCAGGTCGTTCAGGGCTTGATGGCTACTGTGAGGGCTTTTCCTCAGGGCAGCGGAACCATGGCTGGGCGTGGAGCAGGGGCCCGGTTCCTGAATGCTATGCAGGAGATGGAGCAGGTGTCTGCTTTGGAGATGTGCGTGGAGGAGGCTGTCCCTGTAGACTGTGCAGGCAAGGAAGGCTCCTCTGAGGGGGTGACATCTGAGCTGAGCCCTTGTATGGACCATGTTTCCACCTTCTGTAGACTGGATGCTTTCGTCTGCCCTGCAGGCCTATGCAGGACACACCCTGTTCTCAGTCACCTGGGCTTGGCCTCCTGCCTCCATTATGGGCCTTCCCACCCCAGAAGGAGTCCTTCTAGATCTAACACACTACCCCCTCCACTGGACTTGGACTCACACTGAGCCACTATCCACCTGCCCAACTCACCCAGAGTCAAGTCCAGACACTTGGGGGAGCCCCTCCACCCCAGAGCCCATGAACTTACTCAAATGGCCAGTCCTCAGCCTGCTCACATGCCTCACCCTCCCCTCCTGCAGAAACCCTGTGACAGATCCTGTCCACAGCACCCTGCTCCTCCGATCCTGACCCCAGGCTTTCCCATGGGGTGTGACCCCGCATGGGGTGCAGTCCCCTCCTCCAGTCTGGTGAGTAGAAACTACCTTTTCTTTTTTCTTTTGTTAATATATTTATTTTTTAATTTTTATTTTATTGAGTTATAGTCAGTTTGCATTGTTGTGTCAATTTCCAGCATAGAGCATAATTTTGTCAATTGTGTTTACTCTTTCAAGAAACCATCTCTTGGCTTGATTTTTTCAAATGTTTCTAATATCTCTATTTTATTTATTTCCTCCCTGATCTTTATTATTTCCTTCCTTCTGCTTCCTTTTGTTATTTTTTGCTCTTCTTTTTCTAATTCTTTTAGGTGGTAAGTTTGATTGTTTATTGCAGTTTTTCCTCTTTTTTGAGGTAGACCTGATTCTCTCGCTATAAACTTCCCTCTAAGCACTGCCTTTTCTGGATCCCATAGGTTCTGTGTGGTTGTGTTTTCATCATCATTTGTCTCACTGTGTTTTTTTATTTCTTCTTTGATTTCATCATCCACCCATTTTTTTTTTTAAAGTAGTATGTTGTTTAATCTCCATGCTGTCATTTATTTCTCCTTTATTTTTCTGTAGTTAATTTCTAGTTTTATGGTATTGTGTTCAGAAAAAGTTGCTTCAAATATTTTCTATCTTCTTCAAATTGTTAATGCTTCTTTTGTGCCAAAGTATATGATCTATCCTAGAAAATGTGGTACGTGCGCTTGGGAAGAATATATATTCTATTTTAGGGAAATATAATGTTCTGAAAATATTAACCAAGACAAATTGTTCTATTTTATCATTTAATTTCTATGTTGTCTTATTAATTTTATGTATGGAAGATCTGTCCAGTGATGTTAATGGATAGTTAAAGTCTTCTACCATGACTGTATTCCGATCAAATTTTCCCTTTTTATCTGTTATGTATTTAGGTGCTCCTATGTTGGGTTCATATATGTTAATGAGTGTAATATCTTCATCTATGACTCCTTTAATCATTATAAAATGTCCTTCTTAATCTTTCTTTATAATCTTTGTTTTAAAGTCTATTTTATTTGAAATCACTGTTGATATGCCTGCTTTCTTGTCATTTCCATTTTTGTGGAATATCTTTTTCAATCCTCTCACTTTCAATCTATGTGTGTCCTTCTCCCTAACGTGGGTCTCTTGTATACAGTGTATTGTAGATACTTGCTTTATTATCCACTCTGCACTCTATATCCTTTGATTAAAGCATTTAGTCCATTGACATTTATAATAATTATTGATAGATATGTGTTTATTATATTTTGAACTTTGTTTTGCAGTTGATTTTGTATTTCCTCTTTGTTCCTTTCATTTTCTTTTTGTGGTTTGATAATTTTCCTTTTTATTATCTTGGTGTCTTCTTAGTTTTGTGACTCTATTGTAACTTTTTGGCTTGTGGTTACCCTACTTTGTACATATATTAACCCATTACTATATCTGTTTGTTTTAAACAGATAGTAATATAAGCTCAAACTCATCCTACCAAGAACAAAAGAGAGAGAGAGAGATAGAGAGAGAGAGAGAAACCTGTATATTTTCTTGTTCCCCTCCCCCACCCTTAATGATTTAGATGTCCTCCTTTTATGATTTCACGTTTATTCTGTTGTAATTCATTGTAGCAATCACCTTTCCAATCATGGTTTTCTCCTTTTTGTAGCATCCTGCTTCTTTTCTGTTTAGAGTAGGTCTTTCAATATTTCCTTTAGCATAGGTTTAGTGTTGCTAAATTCTTTTAGTTTTTGCTTGTCTGTGAAGTTCTTTATCTCTCCTTCTATTCTAAAGGATAGCCTTGCTGGATAAAGTATCATAGGCTGCATCATTTTTTTCATTCAGGACTTTGAATATTCCTTGCCCCTCCCTTCTGGCCTGTACTGTTTGTGTAGAGAAATCAGCTGAAAATCTTATTGGGGTTCCCTTGTATCTCATTCTTTGTTTTTCTCTTGCTGCCTTTAGAATCATTTCCTATTCTCAACCCTGGTCATCCTAATTGTAATATGTCTTGGTGTGGGTCTGTTTGGGACCTCCTTGTTTGGGACGCTCTGTGCTTCCTGTACTTGGATATCTGATTCCTTCTTTAGGTTTGGGAAGTTTTCAGTCATGATTTCTTCAAATACCTTTTCAATCCCCTTTGTTCTTTCTTCTCCTTCTGGGACCCCCATTATGAGTAGGTTGGCAAGCTTTATATTATTCCATAGGTCCCTTATATTGCTTTCATTGGTTTTTATTTGTTTTCTCTCAGCTGTTCTGTTGTCCTGTCTTCTAAGTCACATATTCATTCCTCTCAATTATCTAGCCTACATTTTACAGCCTTTAGCTCAACTCTCATCTCAGCAAATGAGTTTTCCAATTTTCACTGGCTCCTCTTTAGAGTTTCAATTTCGTTTTTTGACATATTCTCTGTCTCTATAGACAATCTCTTTTAGTTTCTTCAGTACTTTGATCACTCCTTTCTTGAAATCATCTAGTAGACTATCAATGTCTATTTCATTGATTGTTCTTTCAGGGGATTTATCTTGTTCTTTTAATTGAGAGAGGTGTCTCTGCTTCATCTTGCTTATATCTCTCTGGCACTATGGCTTATGGAGTATCAGTTATCTACTGTCGTCCTTTAGGAGTTTATTTATTTATATAAAGTGGATGCAGAAATAAAACTAAGCACAAAGAAATTAGTTTTAAAAGCAGTATAATCAATAACAGAAGAACATATTGAAACAAGATAACAATTGAGTTGGGATGAATTTTTAAAACATTAAAGGAAGAAAAATATTTGAGAACAGAGTATCATCATAACAGAAGAACAAAACAAAGATAAAAATGAAATTGGACAAATTGAAAGATAATAATATTAGTATTTTAAAAGAAAATTTTAAAAGGGATTAAAAATAGAAATATAAAAATTATTTAAGAAGTAACATTTAAAAAGTAAAAGAAAATGGAACAGAAAAAGAAGAGAGGATGTTCCCGTGGAGATTGTGTGCCCTTAATAATTTTATCAAGAGGTCTTTCTTAAATAAGTGTGGTTGCCAAGTCTTACTTCTGTGCCTTTTGTCTGTTATCCCTTTGGTTACGGATGTGGCCGTTAACCTGTTAACCAGAGCCTACCCTGACTATTGAATGGGGACTCCTATTTGTTTTGTGGTTGTCACAGCTCCTGCCCCTGCCTTGTTTCATGAACTCAGCTCATTGGTTCCAGAGACCCTCTGGTCACACCCTCGGTCTGTGCTGCTCCCAGTGCCTGTAGGTAGACATGTCACATCTCCTCCCAATGCTGCATCTTGGTGCTGCTCTCCTGCATGGTAGGTGGGCAGGGTGTGCCCCTTCCCAATGCCGTGTCCAGGTGCAGCAGTCCTGCACAGTAGTTGGGTTGGTTGCTCCCCTGTTCAGTGCTACTCCCCACTCCACATCTGTTCCACACTCTGTAGGTGGGCTTGAGGCAAATGGCCACACCAGCCCTAGTCCCTGCTCTTTGCCAGAACTCTGCTCCTTGTTCATTTGTCTTAGAGGTGCGAGTTCATAGACGCACCAGGACAGAACCTTCCTATATGTCTGGGGATGTAAACAAGTCTGAGTCCCACCTATGAGGCTGCAGAACTGCCAGGTACATATTCAGGTTTCAACCCTGCCTCTGCCTCGGTGGGTATGATGGCTGTGGCTGAGCCTCATCTCTCTTCTTCTGAGAAATCACCAGTTATGTTGCTGTGGGTCAGCAGAGACAAAGGACAAACCTCCCCTTCCCTCAGGCAAGCCAGCAAAGTTGCTTTGCTTTATTTTTTTTTCTTATTTTATGGGGGTCCCAGGCTGTTCTGATCTGTATACAATCCAAGCAGTTGTCCACAGCACACTGTAGTCCCCCAGGGTTACCTCTGTACAGTCAACCAGAGTCTGCTTGTATCCAGCAGCCTGTCCCTTCCCATCCCTGATTCACTTCTAGGTTTGGGGGTTGTTGACACACTTTGTGCCCATATAACTTAATTCTGTCAGTCAAGGGCGGTTCTGTACACATCTGAGCCTCAGAGGTTCCCTGTCCATCCTGCTGACCTCTCCGTTGGAAAGGGGGAGACCCAGTCAACCAGCACTATCCCTCCTTTGCTGCTCCCTCTTCAAAGGACCAACCCCAAGCCATTTTGCATTTCTTCCTTCTTTTTTCCGTTTCTCCTACCAGATTGGTGGCACATTTCGTCTTTTGAAGATGGCAATGTTTTATCAAAGTTCAGCAGATGTTCTGAGTGGATGGGTGTGTCTGTGAATGTCAGTCTTGGTGTATTTATTGGAGAGGATAAGATACAAGTATCCTTCTACTCCACTATCTTGGCCTTTCTCCAAGAATATGCACTCTTAATAATTTTGTCATAAGGTTGTTTTTAATTATGGGTGGTTGCCAAGTCTTCCTTCCATGCCTTTTGCCTGTTATCCCCTTTGTTGGTGGTGTGGCTGGTGTTCTGGTGGCCTGAGTCTGCCCTGGCTATTGAGCAGGAGCTCCTTTTTTTCCTGTGGTTGTCACACTCCTGCCCATATCCTGCTGTGAAAACTCCACTTGCTGGTTCCAGAGGCCCTCCAGTCGTGCTCCTGGTCTGTGTCCCAGCATCAGTTTGTGGGTGGTCTGCACCCCCACCAGATGCCTGGTCCCAGCACCACACTTGTGCAAGGTAGTTGGCAGGTAGCTCCCCTGCCGCATTAGGTCCATGCTTCATAGGTGGACTCAGAGAAAACAGCTGCACTAGCCCTCATCCCTGCTCTGTTCCAGAACACTGCTTCTTGTCCATTTGTCTTAGAAAAGCCAATTCAGAGAGGCATCGGTGTGTAATGGTCCCCTCTGCTTGGGACTGTAAACAAATCTCAGTCCCACCTATGAGGTTGTGGAGCCCCTAGGTAGGGATTCGGCTTTTGACCCCTCCTTCACCTGGGAACCATGAACCAGAAAATATGGTGGCTATGGCTGAGCCTTGACTCTCTTCTCCCAAGAAGTCTCCAATAATGGCACTGTGGGTCTGTGGACACAAAGGCTACGGATCCCCTTCCCCCCAGGGCACACCAGCAGTGTTGCTTTGCCTTTTTTTTTTTTTTTTTTGGATTTTATGGGGGACCCAGGCTGTTCTAATCTGTACACTCTCCCAGCCATGGCACACAGAACATTGCAGTCCCCCAAGGTTTCCTCTGTACAGTCAGCCTGAATCCTCTGCTCGACTCAGACAGCCTGTCCCATCCCACCTCTGCTTGTTCACGTCTAGGGCTGGGGATCATTGGGACTCTTTGTGCCCAATTAACTTAGTTCTGTCAGTCAAAGGCTATTCTGTACAGATCCGAGCCGCAGATGTTCCCTCTCCATCTTGCTGAACTCGCCATTGGAGTTGGGTAGACCCAGTGTATTAATGCTATTACTCCTTTGCAGCTCCCTCCTCATTGGAATGGTCCTGAACTATTTTCCTTTTTCTTCTTTTCTCCTACCAGATTTGTGGAAAATTTTATCTTTTGAAGAAGGCAATATTCTGTCAAAGTTCAGCAGGTGTTCTGGGTGGTGGGTGTGTCTGTGGATGTCACTCTTGGTGAATTTGTGGGAGAGGGTGAGCTCTGAGCATCTTTTTTACTCCACCATCTTTCCTCCTCCTTCACTTTTTCTTTTGATTGGAACACTTAGTCCATTGACATTTATAGTAGTTATTTTATAGATGTGGTTTTATTGCCATTTTGAAATTTGTTTTCCAGTTGATTTGGTATTTCTTATTTGTTTCTTTCTTTTAATTTTTTTTTCATTTTTGTCATATGATAAATTTCTTTTCTATAAGCTTGGTTTCTTTTTGGGTTTTATGACTCTTTATATACTTCTGATTTGTGGTTATCTTGTCTTTCAAGTATGGTAACCCCTTACTTCATCTGTTTGGTTTTAGTTGATAGTCATGTAGTCTCAAGTACATCCTAAAAAGAAAGAAGACAAAAAGAAAGAAGAAAAAAAAAACAGGGAACAAAATCTATATTCTCTTGCTCTCCTCTTTCACCTTTTATGACTTTGCTATTCTCTCTTTCTTTCTTGCTTTCTTTATTGACTTACTGACTTATTTATATCTTCATGTTTTCCCTTGCAATTCACTGTATTTATTGCATTTCCAATTATGGTTTCCTAATTTCTATAGCTTCCTGTTTATGTTTTATTTAGATTAGAACTTTCAATTTTTTTTTTTAGCATAGATTTAGTACTGCTGAATTCTTTTAGTTTTGCTTGTCTGTGAAATTCTTTCTCTCTCTTTCTGTTCTAAAGGAGAGTCTTTCTAGATAGAATATCCTAGTTTGCAGCCTTTTCTCATTCAGGACTTTGAATATATCTTGCCACTCCCTTCTGGCCAGAAGTTTTTATGTAGAGAAATCTGCTGAATGCTTATGGGGCTCCCTTGTAACTAACATTTTGTGTTTCTCTCACTGCCTTTAGAATATTTTCTTTATCTTTAACTTTAACCATTTCAAATATAATATGTCTTGGTGTAGGTCTGTTTGGTTTCTTCTTGTTTGGGACCCTCTGTGCCTCCTGTACTTGGATAATTCTTTCCTTCTTAAGGTTTGGAAAGTTTTCAGTCATGATTTCTTTAACTATATTTTCAATCCCCTTTTCTCTTTCTTCTCCTTCTGGGACCCACTATTATGCATAGGCTGGCGCACTTTATATTACTTGCTTTAATTGGTTTTTATTGGCTTTTATGTCTGCTGTATTGGGTTATTTCTTTTATCTTGTCTCCTAAGTCATTTATTCATTCCTCTGCATTATCTAGTCTGTTTTTGATTGCCTGTAGTTGAATTTTCTATTTTTAACTAGCTCTTCTTTATAGTTTAAATTTTCTTTTCAAAGTTTTCTGTCTCTATTGATAGTCTCTTTTAGTTCTTTCAGTGTGTTGATCATTCCCTTTTTGAAGTCTAGTAGACTATCAATCTATTTTACTGTTTGTTCTTTCAGGGGATTTCTCTTGTTCTTTTAATTGAAAGTGGTTCCTCGGCTTCTTTATTTACTTATATTTCTCTGGCTCTATGTATTTCTTCTAGACCCGTTTCTGAGCTATGGTGTGTAGTAGGCAGGGTGGGAGCATTTCAGTTGTGAAGAAAAATAGGCAGGAGATTTCCACTGGGGAGTTCCCTCTGTGGTGTTGTCTGTCACTTGTTATGCAGACTTACAAAGTACTATTTGTTGATGTTGGCTTTATCCCTGCTATAGCTATGGGAATGTCAGCCACCTACTCTGGTGCCCCTCAGGTTCTGAGCCCCAGGAAACATCAGTGCAGATCCAGCAGTGTCAGTCCCTTGGACCTGCCTTAGCAAGTGTGTAGTCACACACATGAATTTGTGGTCCACTACAGGTTCAGCTCAAACCCCAATCCTGCATCCACATATGGAACCATACACCACCCTGTTGTAAATACCCTCACTGGCCACCCTTCTTGAGTCAGAACTCCACTCACTGCCTGTAAGTCCCAGAGGTGTGGATCCACAAAGTGACCAGAGAGAGCAAATCCACCCTCTCTGCCTGGGGCTGTAAACAAATCTCAGTCCCGCCTGTGAAGTTGCAATGGCACAGGATATAGATTCAACATTCAGCTCTGCCTTTGTGCAGCAGTGTTGACTATGACCAAGCCCCATTTCTCTTCTCATGAGAACACACCAACAATGGAGCCAAGTGGAGAAAGTGACTTTGGCACAGCCATGCATCATTCCTCCCCCATTATACAAACATTGGTGCTTTTTTATGAGAGTTTCAGTCTGTTCTGTTCCACACACACACACACACACACACAGCCAGAGCTCACACTGCCCTCTAGTTTCCTGATGCTGCCTCTCTGCAGTGTGACCGAGCCCTCTGCCTGGGCTCTTCACTGAATCCAGTAGCCAGTCCTGGCTCATCCCTGCTAGTTCATGTCTAGGGCTGGTCATCACAGGGACCTTCTGTGTCAGTATTCCCCAGTTCTGCCTGCCATGCAGTTGCCACTGTGTCCTCCAAACCTTGGAAGCTCTGCTTCTTTCCTAGCTGATCTCCCAGCTAGAGAGGTTGTGTCCCAGTGTGAGGGTGCCTTTCTTCCTATGCTACTTTTTCCCTGCAGGATCAGTCCTGCACTGAATTTGTCTTTTTTCTTTTTATTCCTTACCATATTTTGTGAGAATCTTCCTGTATTTCAAAATGAGAGACACTGTGCCAGAGTTCAGGAGGTTTCTGTGCAATTCAATGTTTTTGTAGATGTAATTCTTTGTGTATTTGTGGGAGAGGTCAAGCTGTGAGTCTTTCTACTCTGTCACTTTGACTCATTCAAATTTTAAAATAGGGCTAGGTCTTTCTTAATTACTCTCAACAAGCTGTTGTAGTTTCCAGCGTACATGTTTTGTAATTTTTCCTTGTCTCTATTGGATGCTGATTCAGAACATACACAACCTTCTAGAGAAACCTGTCCCACCCTGCCATTTGCTGCCAACTAGCTGGCCTGTGTCTGAGTCACCAAAAGGTTTTGTTCTTTATCTGATTCTTAATTCTTTAGAATTTATCATTTTACTCTCATAAATTCTGATTGTACTTGTAACAAATACTTTAAAATAAAAATAATAAACTTTATGCTGTGGATTCAATATGAATGAATCTCAAGTAACATATGCTTTAAATACCTTAGAATTAGTAAAGCAATATAGATACATTATGAACACTTGAAATGTTGCCTAAAGGAAAAGTGCAGAGATTTGCAAATCCCACCCCCAGAAGTGACCGTCATGAATGGCTTGTTGAACATCTCTCAGTCTCTATCTCTCTTATTCTCTCTGCCTCTGTCTCTCACACACCACAAGATTCATTTACATCTATGATGATTTGACACATATGTGGTCATAGATGGCATCTGGGATGTAGATGATGGATTAACAAGCATCCAAACTGAGGGCTTCCTTGACATCAGGTAAAGACCTAGCAGTCATTTTTCCAGCTGCACAACAATCATTCCTCCATGTGAACCAGAACTGATGAATCCCACCCCCTCTCCATGTACATTAGTGTTGCTTCCAATCTCCTACTAGTTAAACCAGAACTGTGATGAACATCCTTGAAAAGACATCTTTGAAAAATTGTGCAAGAATTTTAGTATGATCAACAATAAGCATCAGCACTACTCGGAAAGGGGTGAACTTGTGGAACTGTAATTTATCCTGCATACTGTTCTCCCAGAGAGGAGTGTCTGTTCACTCTTCCCTCCAGGGGATCTACTGTGGCCTCTGCCTCCTCATGTTGTCACTAGAGCTGGTTGTAACCAGGCTAAAGTCCTGCCAGTGTGATGGTGACCAATGCTGTCTCCAAAGTGTGTACATCTCTGTGCATCCTCACTTGAGAGGTCAAGCACCTCTAATATACACTGGCCACCTGCATTTCCTCTTGTTGGAATTGCATGTGTTTGTTCTGTTTCTGTTTAGAACACAGTGTTTCAAGAAGTTTTTGGACCACAGGGATGTGAAACCTTTCTCTGACTTTAGGTTATGAAAAATGATTTTTCCAGGTTGTGGTTTGACTTTCATGGCTTTTGAATATTATTATTTTTTATTTTGTAGGTTATGTTTTGCCACAGGAAGAGCTAAGCATCTCCCTTCTGGCTCTGGTATCACACATAGAATAGCAGTGCCTATCTCGAGATTATGCACATAGTTACTAAAAATTTTCATTTTGTACATCTCATGTTTAATCCACCTGGGTTTCCCTTTCAAATAACCAAAATACTACTTCAAGTTAAAAAAAAAAAACACCAGTCCCTTGTTAAAATATGAGAGCAGACACAAACAGCCACCTTTTGTATGATTTCATTGATAGGGAACATCCAGGGTAGGGAAAGACACACAGAGAGAAAGAGGATTAGGGCTTGTCAGGGGCTAGGGGAGGGAGAAAAGAGAATGTGTGCTTTGGATACAGGGTTTTATTATGAGGAAAGAAACAGTCTGAAACTAGACAGTGATTATGGTTACACAGCATTGTGAATGCACTTAATACTCCTGAATTGCACAATTTAAAATGGAAAAACATCTAAATTTTATTATTGTAAACTTAAAACATAAAAATAGATGATACTCTAAATGACATGAAAGAAAACAAGGAAATTACAGAAAAAAACAAACAAAAATGATTCCAGGAGAAGGGAAGTAAAGTTCGGGTCTGGGAGTGGGTTGATTCTGAGAATTAGATGACAGTGTTGGTGTTTGCAGAGGCATCTCAGCCCGTAGTGGTGGTGATGCCTGAATTGGCTCTGGGTCTCATAGAAGTGTGTGTGTAGGTGCAGGAGGAGCTACAAGATCAGGCTCAGGGTCTCCCTGCAGGACTGGTAATGTAACCTGGCTCTAGGTCTCCTGTAGGGCTAGTCTTACAGTCTCCCTGCAGAGCTGGTGGGATGTGACACGGTTCTGTGTTTTTTGCAGGTGCAGGTTCGGGTTCCCCTGCAGGGTTGGTAGAATGGGACCCAGTCCTGTGTCTCCTGCAGTATCCAGCTCAGGATCTCATGCAAGACCAGGCTCAGGGTCTCCTTGTAAGGCTTGTGGAATGAGACCCCATTCTTTTTCTCCTGCAGCAGCAGATTCATGGTGTCCCTGTGAGGTTTTGCAATTTCACCCTACTCTGTATCACCTGCAGGAGCAGGCTCAGACTGTCCCTGCTGGGTTGTTGGAATATGACACATCTCTGATTCTCTTGCAGAAGCAGGCTCAGGGTCCCTCTACAGGGCTAGTCAATTTTGTTCCAGTCCTAGGTCCCTTGCAGGTGCAGGATTGGGGTCTTCTTTCAGGGCTGGTGAAATGTGACTCAGCTGTTTGTCTCCTGCAGAAACAGGCAGAGTTTCTCCCTGCAAGCCTTGTGGAATGAGACCCAGTGCTGGGTCTCCTACAGGAGCATGCTCGGGGTCTCTATGCAGGGCTAGTGGAATTGGACCTGTCTAATGGTCTCCCTGCAGTGCTGTTGGAATTGGTCCAATTCTTGAGTGTCTTGAAGGTGCAGGCTCTAAGTCTCCCTGCATTGCTGGTGAAATGTGACCCAGTTGTGGTTCTCCCGAAGGAAGAGTCTCAGGGTTTCCCTGCAGGGCTGGTGGATGGGACATAGTCCTGGGTCTCCTGGAGGAGCAGGCTCTGGGTTATTCTAGAGCTGTTGCAATATGACCAATCTCAGGTTCTCCTGTAGGAGTAGGCTCGGGGCCTTCCTGCACGGCTAGTGGAATTGGACACGGCTCATGGTCTCCGTGCAGTGCCATTGGAATTGGTCCAAATCTTGGATCTTTTGAAGGTGTAGGTTCTAAATTTCCCTGCATTGCTCATGGAATGTGACCTGGCTCTGGTTCTTCTGCAGGAGCAGGCTGATAAATTACCTGTAGGGCTGGTGGAATGTGACATGGCTCTTAGTCTCCTGCCAGAGCTGATTCAGGGTCTTTCCACAGGGCTGGTAGAATTGGTCCCAGGCCTGGGTCTCCTGCATGTGAAGGCTCAGGTATCCCTGCAGGGCTTGTGGAATGTGACTGGGTTTCTGTTTCCTGCAGGGGCAGGTTCAGAGTCTCCTTGCAGTGTTGCTGGAATGGCACATGGCTCTGAGTTTCCTGTAACAGCAGTCTTATGTTCTTCCTACAGGGCTAGTGGAATATGACTCAGACCTTGGTCACTTGCAGGAGCAGGCTAGTTTTCTCCCTGCTGGGATGGTGGAATCAGACCCTGTCCTGGGTCTTCTGCAGAAGCAGGCTCCAGGTCTTCCTGCAGGGCTGTTGGAACATGACCCCATCACTGGTTCTGCTTCAGGAGTAGGCACAGGGTCTCCTTGCAAGGATAGTGTAATTGGACCCAGCTCAGGGGTCACTACAGGGCTGATGGAATGTGACCTGGCTCTGTGGCTCCTGCAAGTGTAGGTTCTGTGTCTCCCTTCAGGGTTGGTTTAATGGGACCCATTCCTGGGTCTCCTGTAGAAGTAGGCTCAGAGTCTCCCTGCAGGGCTGGTGGAATGTGACCCATCTCTGGGTCAACTGCCAGAACAGATTTGGACACTACCTTCAGGCTGGAGGAATTGGGCCTGTTCTTGCATTTCCTGCAGGAACAGGCCTTGGGTCTTCCTGGAAGAATACTGTAATATGACCCATCTCTGGTTCTCTTGCAGGAGAGGCTCATGGTCTCCCTAGAAGGTTAGCAGAATTTGTCCCATTCCTTGGTCCAAGGCTCAGGGTATCCCTGCAAGGTTGGTGGAATGGGACCTAGTCCTGTGTCTCCTGCAGCAGCAGGTTCTGTTCTCTTTGCAGGGCTGGTGGAATGTGACTCCACTCTGTAGTATTTTTTGCAGATGCAGGCTTAGGGACCTCACCAGAACTGATGGCTCTTAGTCTCCTATGGGAGCAGGTGAGGGATTCCCTGCAGAGCTGGTGGAATTCATCCCAGTCCTCAGTCTCTTGCAATTGCAGGCTCAGTGTCTCCCTGCAGGGTTTGTGGAATATGACTTGGCTGTGGGTATCCTGCAGGAGCAAGCTCAGTGTTTCCGTGCAGGGTTGGTGGAATGAGATCTAGTTCTGGCTCTCCTACAAGAGGAAGCTGGGATTCTCCCTGGAAAGGCTGATGGAATTGGACTGGGTGTCTGTCTCCTGCAGGAGCAAGCCTAGGGATTACCTGCAGAGCTGGTAGAATGTCACACAACTCTTGTTCTTCTGCAGGAGCTGGCTCATGTTCTCTGTGAAGGGCTTGGTCTCCCCCAGGAGCAGGTTTGTAGTCTCACTACAGGGCTGGTGTTATGTGACCCACTCTGTTTTCTGCAGATGCAGTCTCCGTGTTTGACTGCAGGTTTGGTGGAATGGGACGAAGTCCTGGGTTTCCTGGAGTAGCAGGCTTACAGTCTCCCTTCTGGGATATTGGAATGTAACCCAGTCATGTGTTTCCTGCTGAAGTGGCCTCAGGATATCCCTGCAGGGCTGTTGGAATTGTACCTCGCTCTGTATCACCTGCAGGATCAGGTTTGTACTCTCCCAGCAAGGCTGGTGGATTTGGACCTATTCCTGGGTCTCCTGCAGGAGCAGGTTTTCAGTCTTCCTGCAGGGCTTCTGGAATATGACATATCTCTAATTTTCCTGCAGGATCAGGCTTGTGGGTCACCCAGCAAGGCTAGTGGAATTGGACCCACTTCAAGGTCTTAGTGCAGAGTTGATGGAATGGGACCCAGTCCTGGGTCACCTGCAGGAATTGGCTCAGAGTCTCCCTGCAGGACTGGTGAAATTGGACCCATTCCTGAGTCTCCTGCAGGAGGAGGCCCTGCATCTTCCTGGAGGGATGGTGGAATATGACAGAGATCTGGTTCTCCTGCAGGAATAGGCTCAAGGTCTCCCTACAAGGCTAGTGGAATTGGACACATTCCTGGATCCATTGCAAGTGAAGGCTTGGGGTTCTTCCTACACAGCTGGTGGAATGTGATTTGGCTCTGAGTCTCCTGCAGGAGTAGGCTCAGGGCCTCCTTGAAAGATTGGTGAAATGGGACACAGTGCTGTGTCTCCTGCAGTAGCAGGCTCAGGTTCTCCCTACAGTGTTGGTAAAATTGGACCTGGCTCCAATTCAACTGCAGTAGCAGACTGAAGGTATACCTGCATGGCTGGTTTAGTGTGAAGGAACAGCAAGTCTTAATACATTGGCCCACTCCTGGTAAATGTATAAACAGGGCTTGGTGCATGGTCTCTTGTATTGTCTGAAATAGCCCCTTGAGATGTGTTGATTATGATGACCTCTTCCAAGAACTTGAACACTTATAGAATCTCTGCCAACTCATGTTGTTTAGACTGAAGGAATCTGCCTTTCATCAGTTCTTGGAATAGAGATCAACACAAAATGAAAGAGGGAAGAAAAAATTACTAATCTATCTATTAAGAAATCAGCTGAAGACATTAGAAAGTTCTCTTGCAATGCACTTGTTTCTATTTTGGTGCATTTAGAATCATTTCTTTATTATCAACTTTGGCCATTTAAATTAGAATATATATTTTTGTAGGCCTACTAGGGTTCATTATGCTTGGACCCTCTGTGCTTCCTGTGTTGAGATAGCTGGTTCTATCTTTGGTTTAAGAAAATTTCAGTCTGATTTCTTCAAATATCTTTTCAAACCATTTGCCTTTCTTCTTTTCCATGTGGGATCCCTAGGAGTCATAGACTGGTATGTTTTCTCTTATCCCAGGTTTCAGTTGCATTGCTTGCATTGGTTTTCACTTGCTTTTCTATGTCGTGTTCTGACTGAGTGATTGCGGTTATCCTGCTTTCGAATTCACTTATTTGTTCCTCTGCATTATCTAGTCCGATTTGGACTGTCTTTAGCTTAGCTATTCTCACCATTGAGTTTTCTGATTCTATTTGGCTCATCTAAAGTGTTTCTCTTTCCATTTATACTAGCCTGCATTTGTATTCATAGACTCAAGATTTCCTTCAGTGTTTTTATGTCCTCCCTTTTCAAGTCATGTTCTAGTAAATTTTGGTGGTCTAATACATTGCATGTTCTTTCAGGAGACTCCTGTCTTTTGAAAATTTGGAATGGTTCTTTTAATTTTATTATATCTCTCTATCGCTATGGGTTAAGGATTATCAGTTATCTATTATAGACTTGAACAGCTTTTGTAAGTGAAATCATTTCTGTGCACATTTAGTATTAATGCTTTGAGGATTGTTTTTGGTATGTAATGATGCCATGCATTCCTTCTGTGTCTGTTGCCTGTTATATCTATGATTGCTAGTGTGGTTTTTGTTGTGGTGAATACAACCTATTCTAGTAAAGTTAGCAGAGTGTCATTTTGGTTAAATGCTTATCATAGCTCTG
Source organism: Camelus bactrianus (assembly GCF_048773025.1). Classification (NCBI taxonomy): domain Eukaryota; kingdom Metazoa; phylum Chordata; class Mammalia; order Artiodactyla; family Camelidae; genus Camelus; species Camelus bactrianus. Next base: position 60,645,958 of record NC_133555.1, on the reverse strand, counting down.
ACAGTGCTGGGATTAGTAATTTTTGCTGGAATACAGGCTTCCAAATGGTTTCTGGGCTGCCGGCTGGATATGTGGATAGGGAATGGTTCCAATACACTCTTATGAAAGTGCATTCGTCCTTACTATTGCCACGGAATATTCAAAATTTTATAATGGGTTCCCTCAGGTTCTCTGCAAACAAAAACAAAAGTGGAAACAAATCTAATGATGTCACACATTAGAACCTGTTGAAGCGTGCAGTGCCACAGTTGGGTCCTTAGTGTAGTACTGGGTCAGCACCACAACTATTGTTGCATTAGCATGTGGTAGTCAAGTCTGACGGAAAGGCTTCAAATTCACATATTGTTCAGCAGATCTCTGCTCCAAGAACTCTTGCAATAAGGCATTGGAACTCAAAGGCAAGCATGGGGCATTTCAAAAACCTCTGCTTTGGACAATAAGAAATTTCAATCCTGCCTATGAAAGTTGCAGATCCTTGGGCTATAGAATCTGATTTCAACAATAAATTGCCCTGGATTCTAGAAACTAGATGAAGATGGCTCTGAATGAGACCCATTTCTCCTTTATGGAGAAAATGAGCAATTATACCGTGGATGTGGAAAGACTGTGACTAAGGCCCTGGGTTACTAAGCTAATCCACAACACATATGCCAGCAGATTTAATATTAAGAGAGGACCCAGGCAGATCTGTTCTCTAGATAGTACCAACCACAGCCCAAAACAATCTGCAAACCCCTGGGAATAAATTTGTGACATCAGCCACAGCCCTAACACACAGATTCCACAGGCACTCCTAGCTCAAAATTAACAGGTGGAGTATTGGTCTGGGAATGAATTGCAGAGAAATTTTGTGATTATTGCTTTCAGATATGTCAACCAAACGTCCACTATGCACTCTTTTAACCCTCAGCACATTGTCTTCCATCTCAAATGACCTGTCCACTTTAGAGTGTGCATTCCAGTAAAACACAGTTTCCCCTTTACTGCTCCCTCACCAAAGGTCAGGTCCTGCACTGATTTCCATTCTCTAATTTGCCTTCTACTCTTTCCAGGTTATGTGAGAATTTTCTGACTTTTGAAGTAAGAGATGTTTGGGCATTTTTCAGCAGGGTTCCTGAGTCAAGGGCTGGGAGAGTGTATGTTTATCTTGCTGTATACATGGGAGAGAGTGAGCGAAGTTTGCACTGGTACTCTGCCAGTTTGGCATGGATAAATTAACACAATTTAGTCATAACTCACAGACACTTGATTCTTGTTTAGCTATTTTTCTGTATATCAGTTGTGGGAGGATGTGTCCGAAAACTCCAGGTCTGACAATGTGTTCATACCTCATTGCAGACTTTCAAATAATAAACAGAATTAAATTACATACATGGGAAATGTATCAAAATAAATACAGTTTTAGAAACATACTATATCTAACTATAAGACAGAGTTGCCAAATTTAGGTACCAGCTTGAAATATCCAAATAAGAAAAATGCACAGAAAATATAAATTAGCAGCCAAAAGTCATGAAGGAGGCAGGTCAACAGTTTTCTCTTGGTGCCTCCAGCACTAACAGAAACAATGAAATAATTCTTAGAACCATTAACAACCACAACCCTAGTTTTCCATTGTGCATGTGGTGCCCTTTCCTAATAATGACACATACTGGTCAATGTTGGCGATTCAAGGGGAAAAATTATTATTTAGGAAACCACAAAGAAACCCAAACAATGTATTTTTACATAGGCTTGGTTTCAATAGCACTTAGAGATATTATAGATATGAGAACACTGCCGCAGCTTTGCTAGGCTATTGAGAATCATGTGCTCGTCTATCAAAGATGAGAATGTTTAATCGACTAATTATGTTGAGAAAAGCAATTTAACCCAAAAAATACAGCAATCACATTATATCCTGCTCCTGGGACTTGACAAAAGGGAAAAGACGGTCCACAAAGAAGTGTCACTACATACCTATCCCAACAATTACACTTCATTTCAATAACTGAATTATAATAGTTACAAATACTGTTTTGAAAAAATGAGGATAAATAAATATCCAAATTCAGGCAAAAAATTCACTCACTTACAAAACTCCCTTCACACCAAAGTAGACATAAGCCCAGCATTTGCTGAATCTAGGGGAAGATCATCATTTCAAGGTGTGAGCGAAGAATTCAATACCAATCTATTTTAGTCGAGAGTAGTTGACAATGGAGGAGTTCACTGTTGTGCACAGAATGTGAAGGAGGAGGAACTCTGATACAAGGAGGGGCTTGCTCAGCTCCTACTGGCTTCATTGCAACTCAAGTGCTGATTCTTTGAAGTGGATACATGAGGGGAGGGGAGGGAAGAGCAAGTGCTTGGTACCAAGGGCCAACCCTGGGAAAAGGCTTACCTGTGCTTCGTGCTTGGTCGTCTGAGTGGTTTATAAATGCCCCTTGGGACGTGTGGATTCTCACGACCTCTTCCAAGAACATGAGCGCTTTTATCATCTCTGCCATCTCTTCTCTTTTAGACGTCAGTAATCTTGGACCCGTTCTTGGAGCAGAGAATTGAGTACCTTCCTAAAGTGCACGTTGACACTCCATATGTTTCTGCCAGTATCGGCGAGGTTCAATATGTCTCATGAATGTCTTTTGAGCCTGGTATTCTCAACAGAAGTCTCCATGCCAGTATTCTCCATTGTAGCAGAACAACTCTCATCAATGTGTTCGCATCTCACCTCAATTTGTGCAGCCAGCTTTTCTGCCAACTTCCTTCATGTCTCCTATAAAGTCAAATTCTAAAGGACAGGGCAAGTCTGAAAGTACCTCGGAGCCTCACCTGTAAGCTGATGACAGGCAGATCTTCCAGTATCTGCCCTTTCAGATTCTGGAAACTGACCCGTGAACTCAGGCCATTGCGCAGCACGAGTATCTCGAACTTACACAGATTCCAGAAAAAGAGACTTAAGCCAAGCTCCATAGAGGGCGGTACCACCTCCATGACACTGATCCACCCACAGAATTCTGCCCAGTTACCTTGGATCCACCAGCCACAACAATCCTGGCAGAACACACCAAGATTCCACCTGGAATCCAACCGGTAACTGCCATCCCCAATGGTTGCTGCATCTTGTCAGTGTTGGGGGAGGGGCTGCATCAGACGAGAGGTTCCAAAGGTAAATGTGATTCTCTCCATTAGCGTCCCATGATCAGTTTTTTCTTCCCTCTATCCTTTTGTACAGATCTGTATACACAGTACAAACGGAGGGAATTCTGTCCATGTTGTTTATGGTTTCACACGTCTTTAAACTTTCTAACTGTTAACATTACACAAAGACCCACTATAAGAATCTTTTGTTTGTGTAATATCCATTCACCCACAATGCATATCCGTCTGTTGCTTTTCTGCTGAAATACACACTCTCTCAGAACATGGATCCATTTGTTTCATGGGGGCTGAAATTCCTAGAAGTGAAACCAATCCCAATGTGCACTTTCCTGTCTGTCTCTTTTGCTCTTAGTACAGTTTTGCAGAGCTACTTGTCTTTGTTATAGGTGTATGCCATTTATTCTCTACGTAGGGTTGAATATGCCATTCATTGATCCTGTTGGAAGACTTGTAAACCTATATCACGGACTATGACTCCATCTTATTCAAAATCGGCATTTGGGTTAGGTCACGATATGCTCTTTTGAATCAATATTTATGAATATTAATGCACACGTCTGTGTTCGGAATACATGTGTGTTGATTACATGCAAGCCTCGATACTGGGTCAATGCAGGCTGAATCATCCTTGACATCAGTTTGAGTAATTTATTTTGAATTATCATGTATCCTTTGGATAGATGTCAGCCAACCGTACACTTTTTGTGTTTATTTGTTTGATTGTTTGTTTGCTTGTTGTTTGTTTTGCAAACACATTACGCCATGAATCTCTCCGTTTGCTTCAGAGAGTTATGTAAGCTGATTTACTTAGTATAGTGCTGAAAATCACCTATGATTTCCTGCTCCCCACTTCCATCTTCAGGATTTTGATTTCCTCATTGCCTTTTTGTTTATTCTTTGAAACTCATTGCTCTTCTTGCATTTCCAATAATGGTTTTCTTATTTACATTTCTACTTGCTACTTTTCGATTCAGGGTGGAATTCTGAATCTTCCTTTAAGGATAAGTTCCTAACTGCTGAATTCTTCTAAGTTTTGCCGGTCTGTGAAATTATCTAGCTCTGCCTTTAATAGGAATGGCAGTCTTGTAGCATAGGCTACCATAGATTGCAGCTTTTTCTTATTCAGGATTTGGTCTATGTCCTGTCACTCCTTCTATCCTGCAGTATTCCTCTCGAAATATAAGCTGAAACCCCTCTGGAGGTAGTGTTGTGACTAAGTTGTTTTCCTCTATATGCATTTAAAATCACTCGGTTGATCATGAACTTTGTTGATTTGAATAATACTGCTGAATGTAGGTGTATTGGGTTTCCAACTCCTTTGGTATGTGTACTTTCTGATTTCGTATACCTCATTCTTTCTTGTCTTTCAGCAAGTTACAGTCTGATTTTTCTACAAATATCTTTTCAGACTTTTTTTGTTAATCTTGCTTTTCCATCTGGGACTCTTACGAATCTTACTCTTTCATGCTTTGTCTTACCCCAGGCTTCAACAGCAATGTTTGCATTGGGTTGCACTTCTTTTTCTATGTCTTCTTCTGATCGAGGGATTTCTGTTCCCCTGTCTTCACAGTCTTTCACGAGTCCGTCTGCATTATCAAGTCTGCTTTGGACTGACTTTAGCCCTGATATTATCTCATCCTTGAGTTTTCTGATATTATTTGGCTCGTTTTTAGAGTTTCTCTTCCCCTTTCCTGGATAACTGCCTTTTGTGATTCTGAGACACTGTTGTACTTCATGTTTTCCTCACCTCAGTTTTCAATACATGCTCTGGTAGCGTTTTGCAGTCTAGATGTTTGAAAGCTTATTTTTTGGGCCTTCAAACTCTTTGAAACTGAAAATGGTACTTCCTGTTTCTTTTACTATACTTCTTTATCTCTACTGGTCAAGTAATATCAGATATCTAATATAGAATTATAGGGCTTTGTTAAGTGAAAATTTTAGACCATTGGGTGTACAAAGTTCCATGATATTTCTGTGAGGGCAATTTTCCCTAGGCATTGATGCCATGTCCTGTTCCTGTGTGTGTTGTCTGGTATATCTCTAATTGCTGGTGTTGCCTTTGTTGTGATGAACACACCATATTATTTCAATTAGTAAAACTTCGTTTTATTGCACTTACCTCACAATTCTGAAAGTGCAGAGTACACTTCCTGTTCTGGAAATGAAGCTTAAAGGTTTTCAGCACGGCATTCTGCTGTATGTCATATTGGAGTCTTTCCAAAACAGCAAACTGAGAGTGTGCTTGTGCTTTCTATTGCCATGGGAATGTCCCAACGTTACCAGTTCTTCCCAGAGCTCCTCTGTCTACAGAAACACCAGTGGAAACATATGTATGGATGCCATAAATCAGGGCCTGCTTGAATGATCCCGCAGACCGATCTTTGTGTCCTCTGTGCAGTACCATGTCAGTGCCATCCAAAATGTAGCATCTGCATTTGGGAGATAATGCTGAAGGAAATGCTTCAACTTCTCACGTTGTGGACTTTGACCACTCTTCCTTGATCCCTCATCCTTGGGTCATGTGTGCACGAATGCAACCACAGAGCTGTACCGAATTCTCTTCCTCAAACCAATCCATAATCCCTGTCCAGGTTATGACTGTAGCAGATCCTAAAGGTTTTCATACTGATTTCAAGCCCAAGGGCCACTGAATCCCTCAGACCAGATGCACGACATCTCTGATTGAGCCCCACACGTGCTCTATTGGCAAAATGCCAAATTGATCCTGGGCCTGCAAAATGCAGTGGATGTGGCCATGGCACATATCGAAAAACTCAACCTCACACGCCAATGTGGTTGCTTTCTTAATGGGGTAACAGGTCGGTTTGCTCTCTTGATAGAACCCACCACAACCCACAATGCACTCCAGATCCCTGAGACTCAGCGTGTGCCATTATCTGTAGCTCTATACCTCATTTTCCACTGCCTCTGCTGGCTCAAATTTGGCAGATCGGATCTTTGTCTCAGAATCAATTGTGGGGATATTTTGTGCTGATTTCTATGAGTTATGTCAGCCAAGCATCTGCTGTGCACTCTTCTAACACTCAGCGCATTACCTACAGTCCCATGTGTGCTGTCCGCTTGAGAGTGTGCGTCCAAGTAAAACAGAGTTTCACCTTTGCTGCTCCATCAGCAGAGGTCAGATCCTGCACAGATTTCCATTCTCTACTTTGCCTTCTCCTGCTTCCAGGTTTTCTGAGGCCTCATCCTGTCTTTGGAAGTAACAGACCACACTTCGGAAAGTGTCCTGTGCCAAGGGCTGGGTGAGTGGATGTTTACATTGCTGTGTACATGGGTGGGAGTGAGCGCAGGTTGCACTGGTTCTCTGCCACCTGGGCATCGATAAATCAACACTTTACAGATATAATTCACAGAATTGTGATGGTTGTTTAGCTCTGTTTAATATGCAGCCATGGTGGGAGGGTTTGTCCGTAGCCTCCAATTTTCACATTGTGTTGATAACTCAGTTGCAGTTTTTAAGAATGTTAATAGAATTGATTTACATGTTTTGGGATTTATAAGAAAATGAAGGTAGATTTTGAAACATACTAAATCCACCTAGATGCCAGACCTGTCAATTTTGTAACATTATGTCAACTATAAGAAAAATATAGACAGTTATAAAGTAAAATCACTGTCCAATAATTTGAAGGGGATATGTCAACTCTTTAGTGTTGAAGCCTCCAACACCAACCGGAACCATGAAGTACCTATTGGAACCACGAAATAACCGAGAACCTGGGTTTCCCTTGTGCATGAGGTTCCCTTTACTCACAATGACACATACTGGCCAATGTTGGCATTTCAAGGGGTAACATTCCTCTTTAGGAAAATACAAGAAAAACCAAACAAAATTATACATTTAGGCTTGATTCCAAAGCACCTAGAAGCATTTTAGCTATGAGAACCCTGCTGCAGCTCTGCTAGGCAATTGAGAACCAATTGTTCTTCTATCATTGATGAGAACGCTTAATCATCCGATCATATTGGGTAAATAAATTTCACACAACCAAGTGTGCACCCCCATGATATCGTGCACCCGGGGCTTGTCTGAAGGGAAAGACGCCCCACATAACCTGTGTCTTTAATGTCTTTCACGACTTTTACAGTTCAGTTCACTATCTGACTTATAATATTTGACTATACTGTCTTGAAATACTGAGGCCTAATACATATTTTAGTTCAGTCAAAGATTCCCCTCACCTACCACACTCCCTTCACCCGAAAAAGACTTAACCACAGCATTTTCTGAATCTACGGGAAGGTCATCATTTCTTTGTGTGAGCTGAGTATTAAATTCCTATCTATTTTAGTCGAGAGTATTTGACCTTTAAGGAATTCACCATTCTTCACAGAGTGTGAAGTTGGAGGAACTCTGAATCTAGGAGGGGCTTGCTCTTCTCCTACTGGCTTCATTGCAGCTCAGGATCTGATTCTTTAAAATGGATGACTGAGTGGAGGGGTGGGAAGTGCAAGTGCCTGATAGCTATGCCCAAACCTGGGAAAAGGCTTACCTGGGCTTGGTGCATTTTGGTCTGAATGGTTTGTAAATGCCCCTTGGGACCTGTGGATTCTCGTGACCTCTTCCAAGAACATGAGCGCTTTTATCATCTCCGCCATCTCTTCTCTTATAGACGTCAGGAATCTTGGACCCGTTCTTGAAGCAGGGAATTGAGTAACTTTCTCAAGTGCACGTTGACACTCCGTATATTTCTACCAGTATCACCGAGGTTCAGTAGGTCTCATGAAAGAATTTCGAGCCTGGAATTCTCTAGAGAAGCCTCCATGCCGGTATTCTCCATTGTAGCAGAACAACTCTCATCAATATGTTCGCATCTCAGCTCAATCCATCCAGCCAACTTTTCTGCCAGGTTCTCTTCGTGTCTCCCATAAAGTCGACTTCAACAGGACTGGGCAAGTCTGGAAGTAACTCTGAGCCTCACTAGTATGCTGATGACAGGCAGATCTTCCACTGTCTGCCCTTTCAGATTCTGGAAACTGACCCGTGAACTCAGGTCTTTGGGCAGCAGCAGTAACTCGAACTTGCACAGCTTCCCGAGCAAAAGACCAAAGCCAAGCTCCACAGAGGGCGGCAGACCCTCCATCACACTGATCCACCCACAGAATTCTGCCCAGTTACCTTGGTTCCATCAGCCACAACAAGCCTCGCAGTACACAGCAACATTCCTTCTGGAATTCCATCCGGTAACTGCCATCCCCAATGGTTGCTGCATTATTTCAGTGTTGGGGGAGGGGCTGCATTAGACTAGAGGTTCCTAAGGGAAACGTGATTCAATCCACTGGCGTCCAATCGTCCTTTTTTCTTCCCTCTTTCCTTTGGTCCAGACTGTATACAGAGTACAAACGGAGGGAAGTGTGTCCATTTTTAGTTTATGTTTTCACACGTCTTGATACTTTCTAACAGTTCACATTACACGGAGACCCACTAAAGTAAAGTCATGTTTGTGTAATATCCATTCACCCAGAATACATATCGGTCTGTTGCTTTCTGCTGAAACATCCACACTCTCAGAACATGGATCCATTTGTTTCATGGGGGCTGAAATTCCTCGAAGTGAAACCAATCCCAATGTGCCCTTTGTAGTCTGTCTCTTTTGCTCTTAGTACAGTTTGGCAGAGCTACTTGTCTTTGCTATAGGCTTATGCCGTTTCTTCTCTACGTAGGGTAGAATATGACATTCGTTCATCCTGTTGGAAGACTTGTAAGTGTATATCACGTTCTATGAACCAATCATATTCAAAACCGTCATTTGGTTTGGGTCACGATATGCACTTATGAATCAATATTTATTAATATGAATGCACGCATCTGTTTTCCGAATACAAGTGTGTTGAGTACATGCTAGCCGCCATACTGGGTCGATGCGTGCTGAATGATACTTGACATCACTTTGAGTATTTTGTATCGAATAATCATGGTTCTTTGGTAGATGTCAGCCAACTGTAACCTTTTGGTGTTTGTTTGTTTGATTGTTTGTTTGTTTTGCAAACACATTAGGCTATGCATCTCTCCTTTTGCTTCAGACAGACAATAATATAAGCTGATTCACTTAAGATAGTGCTTAAAATCAACTATGATTTCCTGCTACCCTCTCCCATCTTTAGGATTTTGATGTCCTCCTTGCCTTCTTCTTGTTTCTTCTTTGTAACTCATGCTCTTCTTGCATTTCCAATAGTGGTTTTCTTATTTCCATTTCATCTTGCTTCATTTCTACTCAGGGAAGGATTCTCAACTTGTGTTTTAGGATCAGTTCCAAACTGCTGAATTCTTTTAAGGTTTGCTGGTCAGTGAAATTCCCTAGCTCTGCCGTTCTTAGAAACGGCGGTCATTTGGCATTGGTTACCGTAGATTGCAGCTTTTTCTCATTGAAGTTATGGCCTATGTCCTGGCACTCCTCCCTGTCCAGCAAAATTTCTGCCGAGATATGAGCTGAAACCCCACTGGAGGTTCTATTGTGACTAAGTTGCTTTCCTCGAGGTGCATTTTAGATCACTGGGATGATCATGAACTTTGTTTATTTGAATTCTACAGCTGCTTGTTGGTGTATTGGGATTTCACCTCCTTTGGATGCTGTGTACTTCCTGAATTCGTATAGATGATCCTTTCTTGGCTTTCAGCATGTTTCATTGTGATTCTTCTACAAACACCTTTTCAGAATTTTTTATTTTATCTGTTGCTTTTCCTTTTGGGACTCTTATGAATCCTATTCTTTCATGCTTTGTCTTACACCAGGATTCAACAGTGATGTTTGCGTTGGTTTGCACTTGCTTTTCTATGTCTTTATCTGATCGAGGGATTTCTGTTCCCCTGTCTTCACAGTCATTCACGAGTCCCTCTGCATTATCTAGTCTGCTTAGGACTGACTTTAGCCCAGTTATTATCTCATCCATTGAGTTTTCTGATATTATTTGGTTCTTCTCTAGAATTTCCCTTCCCCTTTTCTGGTATTCTGACCTTTGTGATTCTGAGACTCTGTTGTACTACAGTGTTTTGCTCACTTCCGTTTTCAAAGCTTGCTCTGGTAGAGTTTTGCATCTAGATGCTTGAAAGCTTATTGTTTGGGCCTTCAATCTCTTTGGAACTGAAATGGTACTTCCTGTTTCTTTTACTATATTTCTTTTTCTATCTTGGTCAAGTACAATCAGGTATTAAATATAGACTTATAAGGCTTGGTTAAGTGAAAAATTTAGACTCTTTGGTGTATGCAATTCCATAATATTTCTGTGAGGACAAATTTCCCTAGACATTGAGGCCATGCCCTGTTCCTGTGTGTGTTTTCTTGTATATCTCTAATTGATGGTGTTGCATTTGTTGTGATGAACACACCATACTGTTTCAGTTAGTAGAACATCATTTTTATTACACTAATCTCACAATTCTGAAAGGGCACAGGGCACTTCCTCTAGTGGAAATGAAGCTTCTATAGGTTTTCAGCTCTGCATTCTTCTGTATGTCATTTTGAAGTGTCTCCAAAACAGCCAAAAGAGTGCGCTTGTACTTTCTACTGCCATGGGAATGTCCCAATGTTACCAGTTCTTCCCAGAGCTTCTCTGTCTACAGAAAAACCAGTGGAAGCATATGTATGGATGTCATACATCAGGGCCTGCTGGGATGATCCCGCAGACCGACCTATGTGTCCTCAGTGCAGTACCCTGTCAGTGCGGTCCAAAATGTAGCATCTGCATTTGGGTGATAATGCTGTAAGAAATGCTTCATTTTCTCATGCTGTGGACTTTGACCACTCTTCCTATTTCTCCAATTCTTGAGTAATGTGTTCATGAAGGCAACCACAGAGCTGTTCCGTATCGTCTGCCTCAAACCAGGCTGTAATCCCAATCCAGGTTATGAATGTAGCAGATCCTAAATCTTTTAATACTGATTTCAAACCCAACGCCCCCTGGAACCATCAGTCCAGATGCATGATACCTCTGATTGAGCCCCACACGTGCTCTATTGGCAAAATGTCAAATTGGACCCTGGTCCTGCAGATGCAGTGGATGTGGCCATAGGACATATCGAAAAACTCAACCTCATGCGCCAGTGCGGTTGCTGTCTCACTGAGGTCACAGTTCTCTTTGCTCTCTTGAAAGTACCCACCAAAACCCACAATGCACTCTAGATCCCTGAGTTCTGAGAGAGCCATCATCCATAGCCGTATCCCTCTTTTTCCGCTGCCTCTGCTAGCTCAGATTTGGCAGCTCGGATGTTGGTCTCAGATTCAAATGTGGGGATATTTTGAGCTGATTTCTTTGAGTTCTGTCAGCCAAGAATCTGCTGTGCACTCTTCTAACACTCAGCGCATCACCTTCAATCCCATGCCTGCTGCACGCTTGAGAGTGTGCTTCCAAGGAAAACAGAGTTTCACATTTGATGCTCCATTACCAGAGGTCAGATCCTGCACTGGTTTCCATTCTCTACTTTGCCTTTTCCTGCTTCCGGTTTTTCTGAGGCCTCATCCTGTCTTTGGAAGTAACAGAACACTCTTAGGCAAGTGTCCTGTGCCAAGGGCTGGGTGAGTGTGTGTTTACAATATTTTGTGTATGGTAGCTAGTGAGAGCAGTTTGCACTGGTTCTCTTCCTACTGGGCATCGACAAATCAACACTTTTCACAAATAATTCACAGAAATAGGATATTTGTTTCGCTCCGATTTCTTTACAGCCATCGTCGGTGGGATTTTCTGAAGACTCCAGCTTTGACCTTATGTTGATAAGGCAGGTGCAGCCTATCAGAAAGTTAACAGTATCGATTTACATGTTTTGGTATTTATATGAAGGTGAAGTTAGATTTTGAAAATTACCAAATCAACCTAGAAGCCAGACTTGACAGTTTCTGTAAAATTTTGTCAGCTCTAAGGGATAATCAGACAGTCTCAATGTAAAATAACAGTCCAAAACTTTGAAGTCGACATGCCAACTCTTTTCTCTTGAAGCCTCCAACAACAAAGGAAACAATGAAATAACTATTGGAACCATGAAATAACCCCCATCCTGTGTTCACTTGTGCACCTGGTGCCCTTTAATCCCAATGACACATACTAGGCAATGTTGGCATTTCAAGGGGTAACATTCCTCTCTAGGAATATACAAGAAAATCTAAACAGAATATATATATTTAAGGTTGATTCCAAAATCACCTAGATGCATTTAACTATGAGAAGCCTGCTGCAGCTATGATAGGCTATTAAGAAACAGGTGCTCTTCTATCAGTGCTGAGAAGGCTTAATCATCCGATCATGTTGGGTAAAACAATTTAACACAACCAAGTCTGCACCTCCAAGATATCGTGCACCCGGGGCTTGACGGAAGTAAATGACTGTCCACATAACCTGTGTCTTTAAAGTGTTTGGCGATTTTACAGTTCAGTTCACTATCTGACTTCTAATATTTTCCTGTACTGTCTTGAAAAACTGAGGCCTAATACATATTCAAGTTCATTCAAAGATTCCCCTCACTTCCCACACTCCTTTCAGCCCAAAGAATACATAACCAAAGCATTTCCTGAATCAAGGGGAAGGTCATCATTTCATTGTTTGAGCTAAGTATTCAATTCGTATCTATTTTATTCGAGAGTATTTGACCTTTAAGGATTTCACACATGTTCACCGAGTGTGAAGCAGGAGGTTCTCTGATTCTAGAAGGGGCTTGCTCTCCTCCTACTGGATTCATTGCAGCTCAGGTTCTGATCCATTGAAATGGATGCCTGAGTGGAGTGGAGGGAAGAGCATGTGATTGATAGCTAGGCACAAACGTGGGAATAGGCTTACCTGGGCTTGGTGCATTTGGGTCTGAATGATTCGTAAATGCCCCTTGGGATGTGTGGATTCTCACGACCTCTTCCAAGAAAATGAGCGCTTTTATCATTTCTGCCATCTCTTCTCTTTTAGACGTCATGAATCTTGGACTCGTTCTTGGAGCAGATAATCGAGTAACATTCTCAAGGGCAAGTTGACTCTCCGTATGTTTCTTCCAGTATCACCGAGGTACAGTAGTTCTCATGAAAGTCTTTCGAGCCTGGTATTCTCTAGAGATGTCTCCAAGCCGATAATCTCCACTGTAGCAGAACAACTTTCATCAATGTGTTCGCACATCTCCTCAATCCATGCAGCCATTGTTTCTGCCAGCTTCTCTTCGTGTCTCCCATAAAGTCGACGTCAACAGGACTGGGCAAGTCTGAAAATACCTCAGAGCCTCACCATTAAGCTGATGACAGGCAGATCTTCCACTGTCTGCCCTTTCAGATTCTGGGAACTGACCTCTGATCTCAGCTCTCTGGGCAGCAGCAGTATCTCGAACTTAAAAAGCTTCCCGAACAAAAGACCTAAGCCAATCTCCACATAGAGCAGCAGACACAAAATCAAACTGATCCACCCACAGAATTCTGCCCAGTTACCTTGGATCCACCAGCCGCAAAATGCCTCGTGATACACACCAACATTCCACCTGGAATCCAACCGGTAACTGCCATTCACAGTGGTTGATGCATCAAGTCCGTGTTGGGGGTGATGCTGCATTAGACGAGAGTTTCCTAAGGGAAAGGTGATTCTATCCAGAAGGGTCCCATGTTCCTTTTGTCTTCCCTCTTTCCTTTTGTTCAGATCTGTATACACAGTACAAAAGGAGGGAAGTGTGTCCATGATCAGTTTATGGATTCACACCTATTATACTTTGTAACAGTTCAGAGTACACGGAGACCCACTCCAGGAAACTCATGTTTGTGTAATATCCATCCACCCAGATTACATATCCGTCTGTTGCTTTCTGCTGAAACACCCACACTCTCAGAACATGGATCCATGAATTTCATGGGGGCTGAAATTCCTAGAAATGAATCCAATCCCTACGTGCACTTTCATGTCTGTCACTTTTGCTCTTAGTAAAGTTTTGTAGAGCTACTTGTATTTGTTATAGGCTTATGCCGTTTCTTCTCTACGTAGGGTAGTATAAGGCATTCGTTCATCCTGTTGGAAGACTTGTAAGTCTATATCCCGTTCTCTGACCCACTCTTATACAAAACCGTCATTTGGGTTGGCTCAAGATATGCACTTCTGTATCAGTATCTATGAATAGTAGTGCACGCGTCTGTTTTTGGAATACAAGTGTGTTGAGTACATGCTAAAAGCGAAAATAGTTCGATGCGTGCTGAAGGATACTTGACATCACTTTGAGTACTTTGTCTTGAATAATCATGGTTGTTTGGTATATGTCAGCCAACTGTAAACTTTTGGTGTTTGTTTGTTTGTCTGATTGTTTTGCAAGCACATTAGGCCATGCATCTCTCCTTTTGCTTCAGACAGACAGTCATGTAAGCTGATTCACTTAAGATAGTGCTTAAAATCAACTATGATTTCCTGCTACTCTCTCCCATCTTTAGGATTTTGATGTCCTCCTTGCCTTCTTCTTCTTACATATTTGCAACTCAGGCTCTTCCTGCATTTGCAATAATGGTTTTGTTAATTCCATTTCATCTTGCTACTTTTCTACTCAGGGTACTATTCTCAATTTTTGTTGTAGGATCAGTCTCAAACTGCTGAATTCTTTTAAGGTTTGCCTGTCAGTGAAATTCCCTAGCTGTGCCGTTGTAATAAACGGCGGTCATTTGGCATAGGCTACCCTAGATTGCAGCTTTTTCTCTTTCAGGATATGGTCTATGTCCTGGCACTCCTCCTCGTGCTGCAAAATTTCTGCCGAGATTTCAGCTGAAACCCCTCTGGAGGTTCTGATGTGAATAAGTTGCTTTCCTTGAGGTGCATTTTACATCACTGGGAGGATCACGAAATTTGTTTATTTGAATTCTACAGCTGCTTGTTGGTCTATTTGTATTCCACCTCTTTTGGATGCTGTGTACTTCCTGAATTCGTATAGATGATACTTTCTTGGCTTTCAGCAAGTTTCATTCTGATTTTTCTACAAATTCCTTTTCAGAATTTTTTAATTTATCACTTGCTTTTCCATTTGTGAATCCTATGATTCCTATTCTTACCTGGTTTTTCTTAACCCAGGATTCAACAGTGATGTTAGCGTTGGTTTGCACTTGCTTTTCTGTGTCTTATTCTGATGGAGGGATTTCTGTTCCCCTGTCCTCACAGTCATTCACGAGTCCCTCTGCATTATGTAGTCTGCTTAGGATTGACTTTAGCCCAGTTTTTATCATATCGGTTGAGTTTTCTGATACTACTGTGTTCTTCTTTAGAGATTCTCTTCCCCTTTTCTGGTATTCTGCCTTTTGTGATTCTGAGGCACTGTGGTTCATCAGTGTTTTCCTCACCTCCATTTTCAGAGCTTGCTCTGGTATCGTTTTGCCGTCTAGTTGTTTGAAAGCTTATTTTTTGGGCCTTCAATCTCTTTGGAACTGAAAATGTTACTTCCTGTTTCTTTTACTATAATTCTTTTATTCTACAGGTCAGGTATTATCATGTATTTAATATAGACTTACAGGGATTGGTTAAGTGCAAATTTTTGACTCTTTGGTGTATGCAATTCCATGGTATTTTTGTGAGGACAATTTTCCCTAGACCTTGATGCCATACCCTGTTCCTGTGTGTGTTGTCTGGTATATCTCTAAATCCTGGTGTTGCCTTTGTTGTGATGAACACACCATACTGTTTCAGTTAGAAGAAAATCATTTTTATTACACTAATCTCACACTTCTGATAGGGCACAGGGCACTTCCTCTAGTGGAAATGAAGCTTCTATAGGTTTTCAGCTCTGCATTCTTCTGTATGTCATTTTGAAGTGTCTCCAAATCAGCCAACATAGAGTGCGCTTGTACATTCTACTGCCATGGGAATGTCCCAATGTTACCAGTTCTTCCCAGAGTTTCTCTGTCTACAGAAACACCAGTGTAAGCATATGTATGCATGTCATAATTCAGGGCCTGCTGGGATGATCCCGCAGACCGACCTATGTGTCCTCGGTGCAGTACCCTGTCAGTGCCTTCCAAAATGTAGCATCTGCATTTGGGTGATAATGCTGTAAGAAATGCTTCATCTTCTCATGCTGTGGACTTTGACCACTCTTCCTATTTCTCCCATTCTTGAGTAATGGGTTCATGCCGTCCAAAATGTAGCATCTGCATTTGGGTGATAATGCTGTAAGTAATGCTTCATCTTCTCATGCTGTGGACTTTGACCACTCTTCCTAGTTCTCTCATTCTTGAGTAATGGGTTCACGAAGGCAACCACAGAGCTGTTCCGCATCCTCTGCCTCAAACCAGAGTGTAATCCCAATCCAGGTTATGAATATAGCAGATCCTAAATCTTTTAATACTGATTTCATACCCAACGCCCCCAGGAACCCTCAGTCCAGATGCATGATACCTCTGATTGAGCCCCACACGTGCTCTACTTGCAAAATGTCAAATTGGACCCTGGTCCTGCAGATGCAGTGGATGTGGACATAGAACATATCGATAAACTCAACCTCACGCGCCAGTGCGGTTGCTGTCTCACTGGCGTCACAGTTCTCTTTGCTCTATTGAAAGTACCCACCAAAACCAACAACGCACTCTAGATCCCTGAGTTGAACGAGAGCCATCATACGTAGCCCTATCCCTCTTTTTCCGCTGCCTCTGCTAGCTCAGATTTGGCAGCTCGGATCTTGGTCTCAGATTCAAATGTGGGGATATTTTGAGCTGATTTCTTTGAGTTCTGTCAGCCAAGAATCTGCTGTGCACTCTTCTTACACTCAGCACATCACCTTCAAGCCCATGCCTGCTGCCCGCTTGAGAGTGTGCTTCCAAGGAAAACAGAGTTTCACCTTTGATGCTCCATTACCAGAGGTCAGATCCTGCACTTGTTTCCATTCTCTACTTTGCCTTTTCCTGCTTCCGGTTTTTCTGAGGCCTCATCCTGTCTTTGGAAGTAACAGACCGCTCTTTAGCTAGTGTCCTTTGCCAAGGGCTGGGTGAGTGTTTGTTTACAATATTATGTTTATGGTAGCTAGTGAGAGCAGTTTGCACTGGTTCTCTTCCTACTGGGCATCGACAAATCAACACTTTTCACAAATAATTCGCAGAAATTGTATATTTGTTTCGCTCCGTTATCTTTACAGCCATGGTCGGAGTGTTTGTCTGAAGACAGCAGCTTTGACCTTATGATGACAAGGCAGTTGCAGTCTTTAAGAAGGTTTATAGTATCGATTTACGTGTTTTGGGATTTATATGAAAGTGAAGTTAGTTTTTGAAAATTAACAAATCTACCTAGAAGCCAGACTTGACAATATGAGTAAGAATTTGTCAGCACTATGGAAAAAACAGTCAGTCTCAATGTAAAATAGCAGTCCAAAAGTTTGAAGGGGACATGCCAACCCTTTTCTCTTGAAGCCTCCAACAACAAAAGGAACAATGAAATAACTATTGGAACCATGATATAACCCCCAACCTGGGTTTTCCTTTTGCACCTGGTGCCCTTTATTCCCAATGAAACATACTAGGCAATGCTGGCATTTCAAGGGGTAACATTCCTCTCTAGGAATATACAAGAAAATCTAAACAGAATATATACATTTAGGCTTGATTCCAAAAGCACCTATAGGCATTTAACTATGAGAAACCTGCTGCAGCTATGCTATGTTATTGAGAGCCAGGTGCTCTTCTATCAGTGCTGAGAAGTCTTAATCATCTGATCATGTTGGGGAAAGCAATTTAACACAACCAAATCTGCACCTGCAAGATATAGTGCACCCGGGGCTTGAAAGAAGTGAATGAATGTCCACATAACCTGTGACTTATTGTGTTTGGTGCCTTTTAAAGTTCAGTTCACTATCTGAATTTTAATATTTTCCTGTACTGTCATGAAAATCTGAGGCCTAATACATATTCAAGTTCACTCAAAGATTCCCCTCACTTCCCACACTCCTTTCAGCCCAAAGTATACATAACCCCAGCATTTCCTGAATCTACGGGAAGGTCATTATTTTTTGTGTGAGCTAAGTATTCAATTCCTATCTATTTTAGTGGATATTATATGACCTTTAAGGAGTTCACTCTTGTTCACCGAGTGTGAAGGAGGAGGAACACTGATTCTAGTAGGGGCTTGATCTCCTCCTACTGGATTCATAGCAGCTCAGGTTCTGATCCATTGAAATGGATGACTGAGTAGAGTGGAGGGAAGAGCATGTGATTGATAGCTAGGCACAAACGTGGGAATAGGCTTACCTGGGCTTGGTGCATTTCGGTCTGAATGATTCTTAACTGCCCCTTGGGATGTGTGGATTCTCATGACCTCTTCCAAGAACATGAGCGCTTTTATCATCTCTGCCATCTCTTCTCTTTTAGAAGTCAGGAATATTGGACCCGTTCTTGGAGCAGAGAATCGAGTAACTTTCTCAAGGGCACGTTGACTCTCCGTATGTTTCTTCCAGTATCACCGAGGTTCAGTAGGTCTCATGAATGTCTTTCGAGCCTGGTATGCTCTAGAGATGTCTCCAAGCCGATAATCTCCACTGTAGCAGAACAACTTTCATCAATGTGTTCGCACATCTCCTCAATCCATGCAGCCAGTGTTTCTGCCAGCTTCTCTTCGTGTCTCCCATAAAGTCGACATCAACAGGACTGGGCAAGTCTGAAAATACCTCGGAGCCTCACCAGTAAGCTGATGACAGGCAGATCTTCCACTGTCTGCCCTTTCAGATTCTGGGAACTGACCTGTGAACTCAGGTCTCAGGGCAGCAGCAGTATCTCGAACTTACTCAGCTTCCCGAACAAAAGACCTAAGCCAATCTCCACATAGGGTAGCAGACCCAATATTAAACTGATCCACCCACAGAATACTGCCCAGTTACCTTGGATCCACCAGCCGCAACACGCCTCGTGGTACACACCAAAATTCCACCTGGAATCCAACCGGTAAGTGCCATCCCCAGTGGTTGATGCATCAAGTCCGTGTTGGGGGTGATGCTGCATTAGACGAGATTTTCCTAAGGGAAATGTGATTCTATCCACAAGGGTCCCATGGTCCTTTTCTCTTCCCTCTTTCCTTTTGTTCAGATCTGTATACACTGTACAAAAGGAGGGAAGTGTGTCCATGATCATTTTATGAATTCACACTTATTATACTTTCTAAAAGTTCACAGTACACAGAGACCCACTCAAGGAAACTCATGTTTGTGTCATATCCATTCACCCAGATTACATATCCGTCTGTTGCTTTCTGCTGAAACACCCACACTCTCAGAACATGGATCCATTTGTTTCATGGGGGCTGAAATTCCTAGAAATGAAACCAATCCCTACGTGCACTTTCCTGTCTGTCTCTTTTGCTCTTAGTACAGTTTTGCAGAGCTACTTGTCTTTGTTATAGGCTTATGCCATTTCTTCTCTACGTAGGGTAGAATTAGGCATTCGTTCATCCTGTTGGAAGACTTGTAAGTCTATATCCCGTTCTCTGACCCACTCTTATTCAAAACCGTCATTTGGGTTGGCTCACGATATGCACTTCTGGATCAGTATCTATGAATAGTAATGCACGCGTCTGTTTTTGGAATACAAGTGTTTTGAGTACATGCTAACAGCGATAATAGGTCGATGCGTGCTGAAGGATCCTTGACATCACTTTGAGTATTTTGTCTTGAATAATCATGGTTGTTTGGTATATGTCAGCCAACTGTAACCTTTTGGTGTTTGTTTGTCTGATTGTTTTGCAAACACATTAGGCCATGCATCTCTCCTTTTGCTTCAGACAGTCATGAAAGCTGATTCACTTATGATAGTGCTTAAAATCAACTATGATTTCCTGCTACTCTCTCCCATCTTTAGGATTTTGATGTCCTCCTTTCCTTTTTCTTCTTACTTCTTTGCAACTCAGGCTCTTCTTGCTTTGCAATAATGGTTTTGTTATTTCCATTTCATCTTGCTACTTTTCTACTCAGGGTAGGATTCTCAATTTTTGTTGTAGGATCAGTCTCAAACTGCTGAATTCTTTTAAGGTTTGCCGGTCAGTGAAATTCCCTAGCTTTGCCGTTGTTATAAACGGCGGTCATTTGGCATAGGCTACCCTAGATTGCAGCTTTTTCTCATTCAGGATATGGTCTATGTCCTGGCACTGCTCCCCGTGCTGCAAAATTTCCGCCGAGATATCAGCTGAAACCCCTCTGGAGGTTCTGATGTGAATAAGTTGCTTTCCTCGAGGTGCATTTTACATCACTGGGATGATCATGAAGTTTGTTTATTTGAATTCTACAGCTGCTTGTTGGTCTATTGGTATTCCACCTCTTTTGGATGCTGTGTACTTCCTGAATTCGTATAGATGATACTTTCTTGGCTTTCAGCAATTTCATTCTGATTTTTCTACAAATTCCTTTTCAGAATTTATTATTTTATCACTTGCTTTTCCATTTGGGAATCCTATGATTCCTATTCTCACCTGGTTTTTCTTAACCCAGGATTCAACAGTGATGTTAGCGTTGGTTTGCACTTGCTTTTCTGTGTCTTATTCTGATGGAGGGATTTCTGTTCCCCTGTCCTCACAGTCATTCACGAGTCCCTCTGCATTATGTAGTCTGCTTAGGATTGACTTTAGCCCAGTTTTTATCTCATCCATTGAGTTTTCTTATACTATTGGATTCTTCTTTAGAGTTTCTCTTCCCCTTTTCTGGTATTCTGCCTTTTGTGATTCTGAGGCACTGTGGTTCATCAGTGTTTCCCTCACCTCCATTTTCAGAGCTTGCTCTGGTATCGTTTTGCCGTCTAGTTGTTTGAAAGCTTATTTTTTGGGCCTTCAATCTCTTTGGAACTGAAAATGGTACTTCCTGTTTCTTTTACTATAATTATTTTATTCTACAAGTCAGGTATTATCATGTATTTAATATAGACTTATAGGGCTTGGTTAAGTGCAAATTTTTGACTCTTTGGTGTATGCAATTCCATGGTATTTTTGTGAGGACAATTTTCCCTATACCTTGATGCCATGCCCTGTTCCTGTGTGTGTTCTCTGGTAAATCTCTAAATCCTGGTGTTGCATTTGTTGTGATGAACACACCATACTGTTTCAGTTAGTAGAAAATCATTTTTATTACACTAATCTCACACTTCTGAAAGGGCACAGGGCACTTCCTCTAGTGGAAATGAAGCTTCTATAGGTTTTCAGCTCTGCATTCTTCTGTATGTCATTTTGAAGTGTCTCCAAATCAGCCAACATAGAGTGCGCTTGTACATTCTACTGCCGTGGGAATGTCCCAATGTTACCAGTTCTTCCCAGAGTTTCTCTGTCTACAGAAACACCAGTGTAAGCATATGTATGCATGTCATAATTCAGGGCCTGCTGGGATGATCCCGCAGACCGACGTATGTGTCCTCGGTGCAGTACCCTGTCAGTGCCTTCCAAAATGTAGCATCTGCATTTGGGTGATAATGCTGTAAGAAATGCTTCATCTTCTCATGCTGTGGACTTTGACCACTCTTCCTATTTCTCCCATTCTTGAGTAATGGGTTCATGCCGTCCAAAATGTAGCATCTGCATTTGGGTGATAATGCTGTAAGTAATGCTTCATCTTCTCATGCTGTGGACTTTGACCACTCTTCCTAGTTCTCTCATTCTTGAGTAATGGGTTCACGAAGGCAACCACAGAGCTGTTCCGCATCCTCTGCCTCAAACCAGAGTGTAATCCCAATCCAGGTTATGAATATAGCAGATCCTAAATCTTTTAATACTGATTTCATACCCAACGCCCCCAGGAACCCTCAGTCCAGATGCATGATACCTCTGATTGAGCCCCACACGTGCTCTACTTGCAAAATGTCAAATTGGACCCTGGTCCTGCAGATGCAGTGGATGTGGACATAGAACATATCGATAAACTCAACCTCACGCGCCAGTGCGGTTGCTGTCTCACTGGCGTCACAGTTCTCTTTGCTCTATTGAAAGTACCCACCAAAACCAACAACGCACTCTAGATCCCTGAGTTGAACGAGAGCCATCATACGTAGCCCTATCCCTCTTTTTCCGCTGCCTCTGCTAGCTCAGATTTGGCAGCTCGGATCTTGGTCTCAGATTTAAATGTGGGGATATTTTGAGCTGATTTCTTTGAGTTCTGTCAGCCAAGAATCTGCTGTGCACTCTTCTTACACTCAGCGCATCTCCTTCAAGCCCATGCCTGCTGCCCGCTTGAGAGTGTGCTTCCAAGGAAAACAGAGTTTCACCTTTGATGCTCCATTACCAGAGGTCAGATCCTGCACTTGTTTCCATTCTCTACTTTGCCTTTTCCTGCTTCCGGTTTTTCTGAGGCCTCATCCTGTCTTTGGAAGTAACAGACCGCTCTTTAGCTAGTGTCCTTTGCCAAGGGCTGGGTGAGTGTTTGTTTACAATATTATGTTTATGGTAGCTAGTGAGAGCAGTTTGCACTGGTTCTCTTCCTACTGGGCATCGACAAATCAACACTTTTCACAAATAATTCACAGAAATTGTATATTTGTTTCGCTCCGTTATCTTTACAGCCATGGTCGGAGTGTTTGTCTGAAGACAGCAGCTTTGACCTTATGATGACAAGGCAGTTGCAGTCTTTAAGAAGGTTTATAGTATCGATTTACGTGTTTTGGGATTTATATGAAAGTGAAGTTAGCTTTTGAATATTACCAAATCAACCTAGAATCCAGACTTGACAATATGTGTAAGAATTTGTAAGCACTAAGGAAAAAACAGTCAGTCTCAATGTAAAATAGCAGTCCAAAAGTTTGAAGGGGACATGCCAGCCCTTTTCTCTTGAAGCCTCCAACAACAAAAGGAACAATGAAATAACTATTGGAACCATGATATAACCCCCAACCTGGGTTTCCCTTTTGCACCTGGTGCCCTTTATTCCCAATGACACATACTAGGCAATGCTGGCATTTCAAGGGGTAACATTCCTCTCTAGGAATATACAAGAAAATCTAAACAGAATATATATATTTAGGGTTGATTCCAAAAGCACCTATAGGCATTTAACTATGAGAATCCTGCTGCAGCTATGCTAAGCTATTGAGAACCATGTGCTCTTCTATCAGTGCTGAGAAGTCTTAATCATCCGATCATGTTGGGGAAAGCAATTTAACACAACCAAGTCTGCACCTCCAAGATATATTGCACCCGGGGCTTGATGGAAGTGAATGACTGTCCACATAACCTGTGTCTTTAACGTTTTTGGCGACTTTTACAGTTCAGTTCACTATCTGACTTCTAATATTTTCCTGTACTGTCTTGAAAAACTGAGGCCTAATACATATTCAAGTTCATTCAATGATTCCCCTCACTTCCCACACTCCTTTCAGCCCAAAGAATACATAACCCCAGCATTTCCTTAATCTAAGGGAACGTCATCATTTCTTTGTGTGAGCTAAGTATTCAATTCCTATCTATTTTAGTCGAGAGTATTTGACCTTTAAGGAGTTCACTGTTGTTCACCGAGTGTGAAGGAGGTGGAAATCTGATTCTAGAAGGGGCTTGCTCTCCTCCTAATGGATTCATTGCAGCTCAGGTTCTGATCCTTTGAAATGAATGCCTGAGTGGAGTGGAGGGAAGAGCATATGATTGATAGCTAGGCACAAACGTGGGAATAGGCTAAACTGCGCTTGGTTCATTTCAGTCTGAATGATTCGTAAATGCCCCTTGGGATGTGTGGATTCTCACGACCTCTTCCTAGAACATGAGTGCTTTTATCATCTCTGCCATCTCTTCTCTTTTAGACTTCAGGAATCTTGGACCCGTTCTTGAAGCTGAGAATCGAGTTACTTTCTGAAGGGCACGTTGACTCTCCTTATGTTTCTGCCAGTATCAGCGAGGTTCAGTAGGTCTCATGACTGTCTTTCGAGCCTGGTATGCTCTAGAGATGTCTCCATGCTGATATTCTCCACTGTAGCAGAACAACTTTCATCAATGTGTTCGCACATCTCCTCAATCCATGCAGCCAGTGTTTCTGCCAGCTTCTCTTCGTGTCTCCCATAAAGTCGACGTCAACAGGACTGGGCAAGTCTGAAAATACCTCGGAGCCTCACCAGTAAGCTGATGACAGGCAAATCTTCCACTGTCTGCCCTTTCATGTTCTGGAAACTGACCCGTGAACTCAGGTCTTTGGGCAGCAGCAGTATCTCGAACTTACTCAGTTTCCCGAACAACAGACCTAAGCCAATCTCCACATAGGGCAGCATACCCAGCATCAAACTGATCCACCCACAGAATTCTGCCCAGTTACCTTGGATCCACCAGCCGCAACAAGCCTCGTGGTACACACAAGCATTCCACCTGGAATCCTACCGGTAACTGCCATCTCCAGTGGTTGATGCATCAAGTCAGTTTTGGGGGTGATGCTGCATTAGAGGAGAGTTTCCTAAGGGAAATGTGATTCTATCCAGAAGGGTCCCATTGAGCTTTTCTCTTCCCTCTTTCCTTTTGTTCAGATTTGTATACACAGTACAAACGGAGGGAATAGTGTCCATGATCAGTTTATGGATTCCCACCTATTTAAACTTTCTAACAGTTCACAGTACACGGAGACCCACTCAAGGAAACTCATGTTTGTGTAATATCCATTCACCCAGATTACATAGACGTCTGTTGCTTTCTGCTGAAAAACCCACACTTTCAGAACATGGATCCATTTGTTTCATGGGGGCTGAAATTACTAGAAATGAAACCAAACCCAACGTGCACATTCCTGTCTGTCTCTTTTGCTCTTAGTTCAGTTTTGCAGAGCTACTTGTCTTTGTTATAGGCTTATGCCATTTTTTCTCTATGTAGGTTAGAATTAGTCATTCATTCATCCTGTTGGAAGACTTCTAAGTCTATATCCCTTTCTATGACCCACTCTTATTCAAAACCGTCATTTGGGTTGGCTCAAGATATGCACTTCTGTATCAGTATCTATGAATAGTAATGCACGCGTCTGTTTTCGGAATACAAGTTTGTTGAGTGCATGGTAACAGCGATAATAGTTCGATGCTTGCTGAATGAACCTTGACATCATTTTGAGTAATTTGTCTTGAATAATCATGGTTGTTTGGTATATGTCAGCCAATTGTAACCTTTTGGTGTTTGTTTGTTTGTCTGATTGTTTGTTTTGCAAACACATTAGGCCATGCATCTCTCGTTTTTGTTCAGACAGTCATGTAATCTGATTCACTTAAGATAGTGCTTAAAATCAACTATGATTTCCTGCTACCCTCTCCCATCTTTAGGATTTTGATGCCCTCCTTGCCTTCTTCATCTTACTTCTTTGCAACTCAGGCTCTTCTTGCTTTTGCAATAATTGTTTTGTTATTTCCATTTCATCTTGCTACATTTCTCCTCAGGGTAGGATTCTCAATTTTTGTTTTAGGATCAGTGTCAAACTGCTGAATTCTTTTAAGGTTTGCATGTCAGTGAAATTCCCTAGATCTGCCGTTGGTTTAAACGGCGGTCATTTGGCATAGGCTACCCTAGATTGCAGCTGTTTCTCATTCAGGGTATGGTCTATGTCCTGGCACTCCTCCACGTGGTGCAAAATTTCTGCCGAGATATCAGCTGAAACCCCTCTGGAGGTTCTGTTGTGACTAAGTTGCTTTCCTCGAGGTGCATTTTACATCACTGGGATGAACATGAATTTTGTTTATTTGAATTCTACTGCTGCTTGTTTGTCTATTGGTATTCCCCCTCTTTTGGACGCTGTGTACATCCTGAATTCGTATAGATGAGACTTTCTTGGATTTCAGCAAGTTTCATTCTGATTTTTCTACAAATTCCTTTTCAGAATTTATTATTTTATCACATGCTTTTCCATGTGGGAATCCTATGAGTCCTATTCTTACCTGCCTTGTCTTCAGCCAGGATTCAACAGTGATGTTAGCGTTGGTTTGCACTTGCTTTTCTGTGTCTTCTTCTTATCGAGGGATTTCTGTTCCCCTGTCCTCACAGTCATTCACGAGTCCCTCTGCATTATGTAGTCTGCTTAGGATTGACTTTAGCCCAGTTTTTATCTCATCCTTTGGGTTTTCAGATACTACTGGGTTCATGTTTAGAGTTTCTCTTCCCCTTTTCTGGTATTCTGCCTTTTGTAATTCTGAGGCACTGTGGTTCATCAGTGTTTTCCTCACCTCCATTTTCAGAGCTTGCTCTGGTGTCGTTTTGCCGTCTAGTTGTTTGAAAGCTTATTTTTTGGGCCTTCAGTCTCTTTGGAACTGAAAATGGTACTTCCTTTTTCTTTTACTATACTTCTTTTACTCTAAATGTCAGGTACTATCATGTATTTAATATAGACTTATAGGGCTTGGTTAAGTGCAAACTTTAGACTCTTTGGTGTACACAATTCCATGGTATTTCTGTGAGGATAATTTTCCCTAGACCTTGATGCCATGCCCTGTTCCTGTGTGTGTTGTCTGGTATATCTCTAAATCCTGGTGTTGCCTTTGTTGTGATGAACACACCATACCGCTTCAG
The DNA here is from genome assembly GCF_048773025.1 of Camelus bactrianus. Taxonomy (NCBI): domain Eukaryota; kingdom Metazoa; phylum Chordata; class Mammalia; order Artiodactyla; family Camelidae; genus Camelus; species Camelus bactrianus. Next base: position 60,619,414 of record NC_133555.1, on the reverse strand, counting down.
TTATTAGAACCTCATTTTTATTACACTAATCTCACAATTCTGAAAGTGCACAGGGCACTTCCTCTAGAGGAAATGAAGCTTCTATAGGTTTTCAGCTCTGCATTCTTCTGTATGTCATTTTGAAGTGTCTGCAAAACAGCCAACGTAGAGTGTGCTTGTACTTTCTACTGCCACAGGAATGTCCCAATGTTACCAGTTCTTCCCAGAGATTCTCTGTCTACAGAAACACCAGTGGAAGCACATGTATGGATGTCATACTTCAGGGCCTGCTGGGATTATCCCGCAGACAGACCTATGTGTCCTCGGTGCAGTACCCTGTCAGTGCCGTCCAAAATGTAGCATCTGCATTTGGGTGATAATGCTGTAAAAATGCTTCATCTTCTCATGCTGTGGACTTTGACCACTCTTCCTAATTCTCTCATTCTTGAGTTATGGGTTCACGAAGGCAACCACAGAGCTTTTCCGCCTCCTTTGCCACAAACCAGACGTTAATCCCAATCGAGGTTATGAATGTAGCAGATCCTAAATCTTTTAATACTGATTTCAAACCCAACGATCCCAGGAACCCTCAGTCCAGATGCATCATACTTCTGATTGAGCCCCAGACGCGCTCTATTGGCAAAATTTCAAACTGGACCCTGGTCCTGCAGATGCAGTGTATGTGGCCATAGGACATATCGATAAACTCAACCTCACGCGCCAGTGCGGTTGCTGTCTCACTGAGGTCACAGTTCACTTTGCTCTCTTGAAAGTACCCACCAAAACCCACAACGCACTCTAGATCCCTGAGTTGTGCGAGAGCCATCATCTGTAGCCCTACCCCGCTTTTTCCGCTGCCTCTGCTAGCTCAGATTTGGCAGCACGGATCTTGGTCTCAGATTCAATTGTGGGGATATTTTGAGCTGATTTCTTTGAGTTCTGTCAGCCAACCATCTGCTGTGCACTCTTCTAACACTCCACGCATCACATTCAATCCCATGCCTGCTGCCAGCTTGAGAGTGTGCTTCCAAGTAAAACAGAGTTTCACCTTTGTTGCTCAATTACCAGAAGTCAGATCCTGCACTGGTTTCCATTCTCTACTTTGCCTTTTCCTGCTTCCGGTTTTTCTGAGGCCTCATCCTGTCTTTGGAAGTAACAGACCACTCTTCGGAAAGTATCCTTGCCAAGGGCTGGGTGAGTGTGTGTTTACAATGTTTAGTGTATAGTAGCTAGTTAGGAAAGTTTGCACTGGTCCTCTTCCTACTGGGCATCGACAAATCAACACTTTTCACAAATAATTCACAGAAATTGGATATTTGTTTCGCTCCGTTTTTTTACAGCCATCGTCGGAGTGGTTTTCCGAAGACTCCAGCTTTGACCTTATGTTGACAAGGCAGTTGCAGTCTTTAAGAAAGTTAACAGTATCAATTTACATGTTTTGGGATTTATATGAAAGTGAATTTACTTTTTGAATATTGCCAAATCAACCTAGAAGCCAGACTTGACAATTTCTGTAAGATTTTGTCAGCCCTAAGGTAAAACAGACAGTCTCAATGTAAAATAGCTGTCCAAAAGTTTGAAGGGGACATGCCAACTCTTTTCTCTTGAAGCCTCCAACAACAAAAGGAAGAATGAAATACCTATTGGAACCATGAAATAACCCCTATTCTGGATTTCACTTGTGCACCTGGTGCCAATTACTCCCAATGACACATACTAGGCAATGTTGGCATTTCAAGGCGTAACATTCCTCTCTAGGAATCTACAAGAAAATCTAAACAGAATATATATATTTAGGCTTGATTCCAAAAGCACCTAGAGGCATTTAACTATGAGAAACCTGCTGCAGCTATGCTAGGCTATTGAGAACCAGGTGCTCTTCTATCAGTGCTGAGAAGGCTTAATCATCCAAACATGTTGGGTAAAACAATTTAACACAACCAAGTCTGCACCTCCAAGATATAGTGCACCCGGGGATTGACGGAAGTGAATGACTGTCCACATAACCTGTGTCTTTAAAGTATTATGCGAAATTTACAGTTCTGTTCACTATCTGACTTCTAATATTTTCCTGTACTGTCTTGAAAAACTGAGGCCTAATACATATTCAAGTTCATTCAAAGATTCCCCTCACTTCCCACACTGTTTTCAGCACAAAGAATACATAACCCCAGCATTTCCTTAATCTAAGGGAAGGACATCATTTCTTTGTGTGAGCTAAGTATTCAATTCCTATTTATTCCAGTCGAGAGTATTTGACCTTTAAGGAGTTCACTGTTGTTCACCGAGTGTGAAGGAGGAGGAACTCTGATTCTAGTAGGGGCTTGCTCTACTCCTACTGGATTCATTGCAGCTCAGGTTCTGATCCTTTGAAATGGATGCCTGAGTGGAGTGGAGGGAAGAGCATGTGATTGTTACTTAGGCACAAACGTGGGAATAGGCTTACCTGGGCTTGGTGCATTTCGGTCTGAATGATTCGTATATGCCCCTTGGGATGTGTGGATTCTCACGACTTCTTCCTAGAACATGAGTGATTTTTTCATCTCTGCCATCTCTTCACTTTTAGACTTCAGGAATCTTGGACCCGTTCTTGGAGCTGAGAAACGAGTTACTTTCTGAAGGGCACTTTGACTCTCCTTATGTTTCTGCCAGAATCAGCGAGGTTCAGTAGGTCTCATGACTGTCTTTCGAGCCTGGTATGCTCTAGAGATGTCTCCATGCCGATATTCTCCACTGTAGCAGAACAACTTTCATCAATGTTTTCGCACATCTCCTCAATCCATGCAGCCAGTGTTTCTGCCAGCTTCTCTTCGTGTCTCCCATAAAGTCGACATCAACAGGACTGGGCAAGTCTGAAAATACCTCGGAGCATCACCAGTAAGCTGATGACAGGCAGATCTTCCACTGTCTGCCCTTTCAGATTCTGGAAACTGACCCGTGATCTCAGGTCTTTGGGCAGCAGCAGTATCTCGAAATTACTCAGCTTCACGAACAAAAGACCTAAGCCAATCTCCACATAGGGCAGCAGACCCAGCATCAAACTGATCCACCCACAGAATTCTGCCCAGTTACCTTGGATCCACCAGCCGCAACAAGCCTCGTGGTACACACCAACATTCCACCTGGAATCCAACCTGTAACTGCCATGACCAGTGGTTGATGCATCAAGTCAGTGTTGGGGGTGATGCTGCATTTGACGAGAGTTTCCTAAGTTAAATTTGATTCTATCCAGAAGGGTCCCATTGTCCTTTTCTCTTCCCTCTTTCCTTTTGTTCATATCTGTATACACAGTACAAATGGAAGGAATAGTGTCCATGATCAGTTTATGGATTCACACGTATTTAAACTTTCTAATAGTTCACAGTACATGGAGACCCACTCAAGGAAACTCATGTTTGTGTAATATCCATTCACCCAGATTACATATACGTCTGTTGCTTTCTGCTGAAAAACCCACACTTTCAGAACATGGATCCATTTGTTTCATGGGGGCTGAAATTCCTAGAAATGAAACCAAACCCAACGTGCACTTTCCTGTCTGTCTCTTTTGCTCGTAGTTCAGTTTTGCAGAGCTACTTGTCTTTGTTATAGGCTTATGCCATTTTTTCTCTATGTAGGTTAGAATTAGTCATTCATTCATCCTGTTGGAAGACTTCTAAGTCTATATCCCTTTCTATGACCCACTCTTATTCAAAACCGTCATTTGGGTTGGCTCAAGATATGCACTTCTGTATCAGTATCTATGAATAGTAATGCACGCGTCTGTTTTCGGAATACAAGTTTGTTGATTACATGGTAACAGCGATAATAGTTCGATGCGTGCTGAATGAACCTTGACATCATTTTGAGTAATTTGTCTTGAATAATCATGGTTGTTTGGTATATGTCAGCCAATTGTAATCTTTTGGTGTTTGTTTGTTTGTCTGATTGTTTGTTTTGCAAACACATTAGGCCATGCATCTCTCGTTTTGGTTCAGACAGTCATGTAATCTGATTCACTTAAGATAGTGCTTAAAATCAACTATGATTTCCTGCTACCCTCTCCCATCTTTAGGATTTTGATGCCTTCATTGCCTTCTTCATCTTACTTCTTTGCAACTCAGGCTCTTCTTGCATTTGCAATAATGGTTTTGTTATTTCCATTTCATCTTGCTACATTTCTACTCAGGGTAGGATTCTCAATTTTTGTTTTAGGATCAGTTTCAAACTGCTAAATTCTTTTAAGGTTTGCCAGTCAGTGAAATTCCCTAGCTCTGCCGTTGTTATAAACCGCGGTCATTTGGCATAGGCTACAGTAGATTGCAGCTTTTTCTCATTCAGGATATGGTCTATGTCCTGGCACTGCTCTCCGTACTGCCAAATTTCTGCCGAGATATCAGCTGAAACGCCTCTGGAGGTTCTGTTGTGACTAAGTTGCTTTCCTCAAGGTGCATGTTACATCACTGGGATGCTCATGAAATTTGTTTATTTGAATTCTACAGCTGCTTTTTGTTCTATTGGTATTCAACCTCTTTTGGACGCTGTGTACTTCCTGAATTCGTATAGTTGATATTTTCTTGGCTTTCAGCAAGTTTCATTCTGATTTTTCTACAAATTCCTTTTCAGAATTTATTATTTTATCTCTTGCTTTTCCATTTGGGAATCCTATGGGTCCTATTCTTACCTGCCTTGTCTTCACCCAGGATTCAACATTGATGTTAGCGTTGGTTTGCACTTGCTTTTCTGTGTCTTCTTATGATCGAGGGATATCTGTTCCCTTGTCCTCACAGTCTTTCACGGGTAACTTTGCATTATGTAGTTTGCTTAGGATTGACTTTAGCCCAGTTTTTATCTCATCCATTGAGATTTCAGATACTATTGGGTTGATGTTTAGAGTTTCTCTTCCCCTTTTCTGGTATTCTGCCTTTTGTGATTCTCAGGCACTGTGGTTCATCAGTGTTTTCCTCACCTCCATTTTCAGAGCTTGCTCTGGTATCGTTTTGCCGTCTAGTTGTTTAAAGCTTATTTTTTGGGCCTTCAATCTCTTTGGAACTAAAAATGGTACTTCCTGTTTCTTTTACTATACTTCTTTTACTCTACAGGTCAGATACTATCATTTATTTAATATAGATTTATAGGGCTTCGTTAAGTGCAAATTTTAGACTCTTGGTGTACACAATTCCATGGTCTTTCTGTGAGGACAATTTTCCCTAGACCTTGATGCCAAGCCATGTTCCTGTGTGTGTTGTCTGTTATATCTCTAAATCCTGGTGTTGCCTTTGTTTTGATGAACACGCCATACTGTTTCAGTTAGTAGAACCTCATTTTTATTACACTAATCTCACAATTCTGAAAGGGCATAGAGCTCTTCCTCTAGTGGAAATGAAGCTTCTATAGGTTTTCAGCTCTGCATTCTACTGTATGTCATTTTGATGTGTCTCCAAATCAGCCTGCTTAGAGTGCGTTTGTTGTTTCTACTGCCATGGGAATGTCCCAATGTTACCAGTTCTTCCCAGAGCTTCTCTGTCTACAGAAACACCAGTGGAAACATATGTATGGATGTCACACTTCAGGGCATGCTGGGATGATCCCGCAGACCGACCTATCTATCCTTGGTGCAGTAACCTGTCAGTGCCGTCGAAAATGTAGCATGTGCATTTGGGTGATAATGCTGTAAGAAATGCTTCATCTTCTCATGATGTGGACTTTGACCACTGTTCCTAATTCTCTCATTCTTGAGTTATGGGTTCACGAAGGCAACCACAGAGCTGTTCTGCATCGTCTGCCTAAAACCAGAATGTAATCCCAATCCAGGTTATGAATGTAGAAGATCCTAAATATTTTAGTACTGATTTCAAACCCAACGCCCACTGGAACACTCAGTCCAGATGCATGATACCTCTGATTGAGCCCCACACTTGCTCTATTGGCAAAATATCAAATTGGACCCTTGTCATTCAGATGCAGTGGATGTGGCCATTGGACATATTGATAAACTCAAACTCACGCGCCAGTGCTGTGGCTGTCTCCCTGAGTTCACATTTCTCTTTGCTCCCTTGAATGTACCCACCAAAACCCACATCGCACTCAAGATCCCTGAGTTCTGCGAGAGGCATCATCCGTAGCCCTATCCCAATTTTTCCGCTGCCTCTGCTAGCTTAGATTTGGCAGCGCGGATCTTGGTCTCAGATTCAATTGTGGGGATATTTTGAGCTGATTTCTTTGAGTTCTGTCAGCCAAGCATCTGCTGTGCACTCTTCTAACACTCAGCGCATCACCTTCAATCCTGCTGCCCGCTTGAGATTGTGCTTCCAATGAAAACAGAGTTTCACCTTTGATGTTCCATTACCAGAGGTCAGATCCTGCACTGGTTTCCATTCTCTACTTTGCCTTTTCCTGCTACCAGGATTTCTGACGCCTCATCCTGTCTTTGGAAGTAACAGACCACTCTTAGGCAAGTGTCCTGTGCCTAGGGCTGGTTGATTGTGTGTTTACAATGTTTTGTGTATGGTAGCTAGTGAGAACAGTTTGCAGTGGTTCTCTGCCTATTGGGCATTGATAAATCAACACTTTCCACAAATAATTCACAGAAATTTGATATCTGTTTCGCTCTGTTTCTCTACAGCCATTGTCGGAAATTTTTTCCGAAGACTCCAGCTTTGACATTATGTTGATAAGGCAGTTGCAGGCTTTAAGAAGGTTTATAGTATCGATTTACGTGTTTTGGTATTTATATGAAATTGAAGTTAGTATTTGAAAATTACCAAATCAACCTAGAAGCCAGACTTGACAATATCTTTAACATTTTGTCATGTCTAAGGAAAAAACAGACAGACTCAATGTAAAAGAGCAGTCCAAATTTTGAAGTGGACATGCCAACTCTTTTCTCTTGAAGCCTCCAACAACAAAAGGAACAATGAAATACCTATTGGAACCATGAATTAACCCCCAACCTGGGTTTCCCTTGTGCATGTGGTGCCCTTTGCTCCCAATGACACATACTAGGCAATGTTGGCATTTCAAGGGGTAACATTCCTCTGTAGGAATATACAAGACTATCTAAATAGAATATACACATTTAGGCTTGATTCCAAAAGCACCTAGAGGCATTTAACTATGTGAAACCTGCTGCAGCTATGCTAGGGTATTGAGAACCATGTGTTCTTCTATCAGTGCTGAGAAGTCTTAATCATCCGATCATGTTAGGTAAAGCAATTTAACACAACCAAGTGTGCACCTCCTAGATATATTGAACCCGGGGCTTGACGGAAGGGAACGAAGGTCCACATAACCAGTGTCTTTAATGTGTTTGGCGAGTTTTACAGTTCAGTTCACTATCTGACTTCTAATATTTTCCTGTACTGTTATGAGAAACTGAGGCCTAATATATATTCAATTTCAGTCAAAGATTCCCCACACTTCCCACACTCCTTTCAGCCCAAAGAATACATAACCCCAGCATTTGCTGAATCTAGGGGAAGGTCATCATTTCTTTGTGTGAGCTAAGTGTTCAATTCCTATTTATTTCAGTTGAGAGTATTTGAACTTTAAGGATTTCACAGTTGTACACCGAGTGTGAAGGAAGAAGAACTCTGAATCTAGTAGGGGCTTGCTCTCCTCCTACTGGATTCATTGCAGCTCAGGTTCTGATCCTTTGAAATGGATGCCTGAGTGGAGTTGAAGGAAGAGCATGTGATTGATAGCTAGGCACAAACGTGGGAATAGGCTTACCTGGGCTTGGTGCATTTCGGTCTGAAAGATTCTTAAATGCCCCTTGGGATGTGTGGAATCTCACGACCTCTTCCAAGAACTTGAGAGCTTTTATCATCTCTGCCATCTCTTCTCTTTTAGACGTCAGGAATATTGGACCCATTCTTGGAGCTGAGAATCGAGTAACTTTCTCAAGTTCACGTTGACACTCCGTATGTTTCTACCAGTATCACCAAGGTTCAGTAGGTCTCATGAATGTCTTTCGAGCCTGGTATGCTCTAGAGATGTCTCCATGCCGATATTCTCCACTGTAGCAGAACAACTTTCATGAATGTGTTCACACATCTCCTCAATCCATGCAGCCAGTTTTTCTGCCAGCTTCTCTTCGTGTCTCCCATAAAGTCGACGTGAACAGGAGTGGGCAAGTCTGAAAATACCTCGGAGCCTCACCAGTAAGCTGATGACAGGCAGATCTTCCACTGTCTGCCCTTTCAGATTCTGGAAACTGACCCGTGAACTCAGGTCTTTGGGCAGCAGCAATATCTCGAACTTACACAGCTTCCCGAACAAAAGACCTAAGCCAATCTCCACATAGGGCAGCAGACCCACCATCAAACTGATCCACCCACAGAATTCTGCCCAGTTACCTTGGATCCACCAGCCGCAACAAGCCTCGTGGTACACACCAACTTTCCACCTGGAATCCAAACGGTAACTGCCATCCCCAGTGGTTGATGCATCAAGTCAGTGTTGGGGGTGATGCTGCATTTGACGAGAGTTTCCTAAGGGAAATGTGATTCTATCCACAAGGGTCCCATGGTCCTTTTCTCTTCCCTCTTACCTTTTGTCCAGATCTGTATACACAGTACAAAGCGAGGGAATTGTGTCCATGTTCAGTTTATGGATTCACACCTATTTAAACTTTCTAACAATTCACAGTACACAGAGACCCACTCAAGGAAACTTATGTTTGTGTCATATCCATTCACCCAGATTACATATCCGTCTGTTGCTTTCTGCTGAAACACCCACACTCTCAGTACATGGATCCATTTGTTTCATGGGGTCTGAAATTCCTAGAAATGAAACCAATCCCAACGTGCTCTTTCCTGTCTGTCTCTTTTGCACTTAGTACAATTTCGCAGAGCTACTTGTCTTTGTTATAGTCTTATGCCATTTCTTCCCTACGAAGCGTATTATATGGCATTCATTCTTTCTGTTTGAAGACTTGTAAGCCTATATCCCGTTCTCTGACCCACTCTTATTCAAAACCGTCATTTGGGTTGGCTCACGATATGCATTTCTGGATCAGTATCTGTGAATAGTAATGCACGCGTCTGTTTTCTGAATACAACTGTGTTGAGTATATGCTAACAGCGATAATAGGTCGATGCGTGCTGAATGATCCTTGACATCACTTTGAGTATTTTGTCTTGAAAAATCATGGTTGTTTGATATATGTCAGGCAACTGTAAACTTTTGGTGTTTCCTTGTTTGTCTGATTGTTATATTTGCAAACACATTAGGCCATGCAACTCTCCTTTTGCTTAATACAGACTGTCATGTAAGCTGATTCACTTAAGATAGTGCTTAAAATCTCCTAGGATTTCCTGCTACCCTCTCCCATCTTTAGGATTTTGATGTCCTCCTTGCCTTCTTCTTCTTACTTCTTTGCAACTCAGGCTCTTCTTGCATTTGCAATAATGGTTTTGTTATTTCCATTTCATCTTGCTACTTTTCTACTCAGGGTAGGATTCTCTATTTTTGTTTTAGGATCAGTCTCAAACTGCTGAATTCTTTTAAGGTTTGCCTGTCAGTGAAATTCCCTAGCTCTGCCGTTGTTATAAACGGCGGTCATTTGGCATAGGCTACCCTAGATTGCAGCTTTTTCTAATTCAGGATATGGTCTATGTCCTGGCACTCCTCCCCGTGCTGCAAACTTTCTGCCGAGATATCAGCTGAAACCCCTCTGGAGGTTCTGTTGTGACTAAGTTGCTTTCCTCGAGGTGCATTTTACATCACTGGGATGATCATGAAATTTGTTTATTTGAATTCTACAGCTGCTTGTTGGTCTATTGGTATTCCACCTCTTTTGGACGATGTGTACATCCTGAATTCGTATAGATGATACTTTCTTGGCTTTCAGCAAGTTTCATTCTGATTTTTCTACAAATTCCTTTTCAGAATTTATTTTATCTCTTTCTTTTCCATTTGGGAATCCTATATCCTATTCTTACATGCTTAGTCTTAACCCAGGATTCAACATTGATGTTAGCGTTGGTTTGCACTTGCTTTTCTGTGTCTTATTTTATGGAGGGATTTATGTTCCCCTGTCCTCACAGTTATTCACGAGTCCCTCTGCATTAAATAGTCTCCTTAGGATTGACTTTAGCCCAGTTTTTATCTCATCCATTGAGTTTTCAAATTCTATTGTGTTCATGTTTAGAGTTTCTCTTCCCCTTTTCTGGTATTCTGCCTTTTGTGATTCTGAGGAACTGTGGTTCATCAGTGTTTTCCTCTCCTCCATTTTTAAGAGCTTGCTCTGGTGTCGTTTTGCCGTCTAGTTTTTTGAAAGCTTATTTTTTGGGCCTTCAATCTCTTTGGAACTGAAAATGTTATTTCCTGTTTCTTTTACTATACTTCTTTTTCTCTACAGGTCAGGTACAATCATGTATCTAATATAGACCCATAGGGCTTGGTTATGTGCAAACTTTAGACACTTTGGTGTATGCAATTCCATGGTATTACTGTGAGGACAATTTTCCCTCGACCTTGATTCCATGCCCTGTTCCTGTGTGTGTTGTCTGGTATATATCTAAATCCTGGTGTTGCCTTTGTTGTGATGAACACACCATACTGTTTCAGTTAGTAGAACCTCATTTTTATTACACTAAACTCACAATTCTGAAATTGCACAGGGCAGTTCCTCTAGTGGTAATGAAGCTTCTATAGGTTTTCAGCTCTACATTCTACTGTATGTCATTATGATGTTTCTCCAAAACAGCCAACATAGAGGTCGCTTTTAGTTTCTACTGCCATGGGAATGTCCCAATGTTACCAGTACTTCCCAGAGCTTCTCTGTCTACAGAAATACCAGTGGAAGCATATGTATGGATGTCATTCTTCAGGGCCTGCTGGGATGATCCCGCAGACCGACCTATTTGTCCTCGGTGCAGTACCATGTCAGTGCCGTCCAAAATGTAGCATCTGCATTTGGGTGATAATGCTGTAAGAAATGCTTCATCTTCTCATGCTGTGGACTTTGACCACTCTTCCTAATTCTCTCATTCTAGAGTTATGGGTTCACGAAGGCAACCACAGAGCTGTTATGCATCGTCTGTCTCAAACCAGAGTGTAATCCCAATCCAGGTTTTGAATGTAGCAGATCCTAAATATTTTAGTACTGATTTCAAACCCAACGGCCACTGGAACTCTCAGTCCAAATGCATGATACCTCTGATTGAGCCCCACACGTGCTCTATTGGTAAAATGTCAAATTGGACCCTGGTCCTGCAGATGCAGTGGATGTGGCCATAGGACATACCGACAAACTCATCCTCACGCGCCAGTGCTGTTGCTGTATCCATGAGGTCACAGTTCTATTTGCTCTCTTGAAAGTACCCACCAAAACCCACAATGCACTCTAGATCCCTGAGTTCTGCGAGAGCCATCATCCGTAGCCCTATCCCAGTTTTTCCGCTGCCTCTGCTTGCTCAGATTTGGCAGCTCGGATCTTGGTCTCAGATTCAATTGTGGGGATATTTTGAGCTGATTTCTTTGAGATCTGTCAGACAAGCATCTGCTGTGCACTCTTCTAACACTCCGCGCATCACCTTCAATCCCATGCCTGCAGCCCGCTTGAGAGTGTGCTTCTAAGGAAAACAGAGTTTCACTTTTGATGCTCCATTACCAGAGGTCAGATCCTGCACTGGTTTCCATTATCTACTTTGCCTTTTCCTGCTTCCGGTTTTTCTGAGGCCTCATCCTGTCTTTGGAAGTAACAGACCACTCTTCAGAAAGTGTCCTTGACAAGGGCTGGGTGAGTGTGTGTTTACAATATTTTGTGTATGGGAGCTAGTGAGAGCAGTTTGCACTGGTCCTCTTCCTACTGGGCATCGACAAATCAACACTTTTCACAAATAATTCACAGAAATAGGATATTTGTTTCGCTCCGTTTTTTTACAGCCATCGTTGGAGTGTTTTTCCGAAGACTCCAGCTTTGACCTTATGTTGACAAGGCAGTTGCAGTCTTTAAGAAAGTTAACAGTATCAATTTACATGTTTTGGGATTTATATGAAAGTGAATTTACTTTTTGAATATTACCAAATCAACCTAGAATCCAGACTTGACAATGACTGTAAGATTTTGTCAGCTCTAAGGAAATACAGACAGTCTCAATGTAAATTAGCAGTCCAAAAGTTTGAAGGGGACATGCCAACTCTTTTCTCTTGAAGCCTCCAACAACAAAAGGAAGAATGAAATACCTATTGGAACCATGAAATAACCCCTATTCTGGGTTTCACTTGTGCACCTGGTGCCAATTACTCCCAATGACACATACTAGGCAATGTTGGCATTTCAAGGCGTAACATTCCTCTCTAGGAATCTACAAGAAAATCTAAACAGAATATATATATTTAGGCTTGATTCCAAAAGCACCTAGAGGCATTTAACTATGAGAAACCTGCTGCAGCTATGCTAGGCTATTGAGAACCAGGTGCTCTTCTATCAGTGCTGAGAAGGCTTAATCATCCGAACATGTTGGGTAAAACAATTTAACACAACCAAGTCTGCACCTCCAAGATATAGTGTACCCAGGGATTGACGGAAGTGAATGACTGTCCACATAACCTGTGTCTTTAATGTGTTTTGCGAAATTTACAGTTCTGTTCACTATCTGACTTCTAATATTTTCCTGTACTGTCTTGAAAAACTGAGGCCTAATACATATTCAAGTTCATTCAAAGATTCCCCTCACTTCCCACACTGTTGTCAGCCCAAAGTATACATAACCCCAGCATTTCCTTAATCTAAGGGAAGGACATCATTTCTTTATGTGAGCTAAGTATACAATTCCTATCTATTTCAGTCGAGAGTATTTGACCTTTAAGGAGTTCACTGTTGTTCACCGAGTGTGAAGGAGGAGGAAATCTGATTCTAGTAATGGCTTGCTCTACTCCTACTGGATTCATTGCAGCTCAGGTTCTGATCCTTTGAAATGGATGCCTGAGTGGAGTGGAGGGAAGAGCATGTGATTGATAGCTAGGCACAAACGTGGGAATAGGCTTACCTGGGCTTGGTGCATTTCGGTCTGAATGATTCGTATATACCCCTTGGGATGTGTGGATTCTCACGACTTCTTCCTAGAACATGAGTGATTTTTTTCATCTCTGCCATCTCTTCTCTTTTAGACTTCAGGAATCTTGGACCCGTTCTTGGAGCTGAGAATCGAGTTACTTTCTGAAGGGCACGTTGACTCTCCTTATGTTTCTGCCAGAATCAGCGAGGTTCAGTAGGTCTCATGACTGTCTTTCGAGCCTGGTATGCTCTAGAGATGTCTCCATGCCGATATTCTCCACTGTAGCAGAACAACTTTCATCAATGTTTTCGCACATCTCCTCAATCCATGCAGCCAGTGTTTCAGCCAGCTTCTCTACGTGTCTCCCATAAAGTCGACGTCAACAGGACTGGGCAAGTCTGAAAATACCTCGGAGCATCACCAGTAAGCTGATGACAGGCAGATCTTCCACTGTCTGCCCTTTCAGATTCTGCAAACTGACCCGTGATCTCAGGTCTTTGGGCAGCAGCAGTATCTCGAACTTACTCAGCTTCACGAACAAAAGAACTAAGCCAATCTCCACATAGGGCAGCAGACCCACCATCAAACTGATCCACCCACAGAATTCTGCCCAGTTACCTTGGATCCACCAGCCGCAACAAGCCTCGTGGTACACACCATCAGTCCACCTGGAATCCAACCTGTAACTGCCATGACCAGTGGTTGATGCATCAAGTCAGTGTTGGGGGTGATGCTGCATTTGACGAGAGTTTCCTAAGTTAAATTTGATTCTATCCAGAAGGGTCCCATTGTCCTTTTCTCTTCCCTCTTTCCTTTTGTTCATATCTGTATACACAGTACAAATGGAGGGAATAGTGTCCATGATCAGTTTATGGATTCACACGTATTTAAACTTTCTAATAGTTCTCAGTACATGGAGACCCACTCAAGGAAACTCATGTTTGTGTAATATCCATTCACCCAGATTACATATACGTCTGTTGCTTTCTGCTGAAAAACCCACACTTTCAGAACATGGATCCATTTGTTTCATGGGGGCTGAAATTCCTAGAAATGAAACCAAACCCAACGTGCACTTTCCTGTCTGTCTCTTTTGCTCTTAGTACAGTTTTGCAGAGCTACTTGTCTTTGTTATAGGCTTATGCCATTTTTTCTCTATGTAGGGTAGAATTAGTAATTCATTCATCCTGTTGGAAGACTTCTAAGTCTATATCCCTTTCTATGACCCACTCTTATTCAAAACCGTCATATGGGTTGGCTCAAGATATGCACTTCTGGATCAGTATCTATGAATAGTAATGCACGCGTCTGTTTTCGGAATACAAGTTTGTTGAGTACATGGTAACAGCGATAATAGTTCGATGCGTGCTGAATGAACCTTGACATCATTTTGAGTAATTTGTCTTGAATAATCATGGTTGTTTGGTATATGTCAGCCAATTGTAATCTTTTGGTGTTTGTTTGTTTGTGTGATTGTTTGTTTCGCAAACACATTAGGCCATGCATCTCTCGTTTTGGTTCAGACAGTCATGTAATCTGATTCACTTAATATAGTGCTTAAAATCACCTATGATTTCCTGCTACCCTCTCCCATCTTTATGATTTTGATGTCCTCCTTGCCTTCTTCATCTTACTTCTTTGCAACTCAGGCTCTTCTTGCATTTGCAATAATGGATTTGTTATTTCCATTTCATCTTGTTACTTTTCTCCTCAGGGTAGGATTCTCAATTTTTGTTTTAGGATCAGTTTCAAACTGCTAAATTCTTTTAAGATTTGCCTGTCAGTGAAATTCCCTAGCTCTGCCGTTGTTATAAACGGCGGTCATTTGGCATAGGCTACACTAGATTGCAGCTTTTTCTCATTCAGGATATGGTCTATGTCCTGGCACTCCTCCCGTGCTGCAAAATTTCTGCCGAGATATCAGCTGAAACCCCTCTGGAGGTTATGTTGTGACTAAGTTGCTTTCCTCGAAGTGCATTTTACATCACTGGGATGATCATGAAATTTGTTTATTTGAATTCTACAGCTGCTTGTTAGTCTATTTGTATTCCACCTCTTTTGGATGCTGTGTACTTCCTGAATTTTTATAGATGACAATTTCTTGGCTTTCAGCAAGTTTCATTCTGATTTTTCTACAAATTCCTTTTCAGAATTTATTATTTTATCTCTTGCTTTTCCATTTGGGAATCCTATGATTCCTATTCTTACCTGCTTTTTCTTACCCAGGATTCAACATTGATGTTAGCGTTGGTTTGCTCTTGCTTTTCTGTGTCTTCTTCTGATTGATGGATTTCTGTTCCCCTGTCCTCACAGTCATTCACGAGTATCTCTGCATTATATAGTCTGCTTAGGATTGACTTTAGCCCAGTTTTTATATCATCCATTGGGTTTTCTGATACTATATGGTTCTTCTTAAGAGTTTCTCTTCCCCTTTCTGGTTTTCTGCCTTTTGTGATTCTGAGGCACTGTGGTTCATCAGTGTTTTCCTCACCTCCAACTTCAGAGCTTGCTCTGGTATCGTTTTGCCTTCTAGTTGTTTGAAAGCTTATTTTTTGGGCCTTCAACCTCTTTGGAACTTAAAATGGTACTTCCTGTTTCTTTTACTATACTTCTTTTACTCTACAGGTCAGGTAATATCATGTATTTAATATAGACTTATAGGTCTTGGTTATGTGCAAATTTAGACTCTTTGGTGTACGCAATTCCATAGTATTTTTGTGAGGTCAATTTTACCTAGACCTTTATGCC
Source organism: Camelus bactrianus (assembly GCF_048773025.1). Classification (NCBI taxonomy): domain Eukaryota; kingdom Metazoa; phylum Chordata; class Mammalia; order Artiodactyla; family Camelidae; genus Camelus; species Camelus bactrianus. Next base: position 60,603,698 of record NC_133555.1, on the reverse strand, counting down.
ATGCCCTGTTCCTGTGTATGTTGTCTGGTATATCTCTAAATCCTGGTGTTGCATTTGTTGTGATGAACAAACCACACTGTTTCAGTTAGTAGGACCTCATTTTTATTACACTAATCTCACAATTCTGTAAGTGCACAGGGCACTTCCTCTAGTGGAAATGAAGATTCTGTAGGTTTTCAGCTCTGCATTCTTCTGTATGTCATTTTGAAGTGTCTGCAAAACAGCCAACGTAGAGTGCGCTTGTACTTTCTCCTGCCACGGGAATATCCCAATGTTACCAGTTCTTCCCAGAGCTTCTCTGTCTACAGAAACACCAGTGGAAGCATATGTATGGATGTCATACTTCAGGGCCTGCTGGGATGATCCCGCAGACCGACCTTTGTGTCCTCGGTGCAGTACCCTGTCAGTGCTGTCCAAAATGTAGCATCTGCATTTGGGTGATAATGCTGTAAGAAATGCTTCATCTTCTCATGCTGTGGACTTTGACCACTCTTCCTAATTCTCTCATTCTTGAGTTATGGGTTCAAGAAGGCAACCACAGAGCTGTTCTGCATCCTCTGCCACAAACCAGACTGTAATCCCAATCCAGGTTATGAATGTAGCAGATCCTAAATCTTTTAATACTGATTTCAAACCCAACGCCCCCAGGAACCCTCAGTCCAGATGCATGACACCTCTGATTGAGCCCCACACGTGCTCTATTGGCAAAATGTCAAATTGGACCCTGGTCCTGCAGATGCAGTGGATGTGGCAATAGGACATATCGATAAACTCAACCTCATGCGCCAGTGCGGTTGCTGTCTCACTGAGGTCACAGTTCACTTTGCTCTCTTGAAAGTACCCACCAGAATCCACAACGCACTCTGGATCCCTGAGTTGTGCGAGAGCCATCATCCATAGCCCTATCCCGCTTTTTCCGCTGCCTCTGCTAGCTCAGATTTGGCAGCTCGGATCTTGGTCTCAGATTGAATTGTGGGGATATTTTGAGCTGATTTCTTTGAGTTCTGTCAGCCAAGCTTCTGCTATGCACTCTGCTACTACTCAGCGCATCACATTCAATCCCATGCCTGCTGCCAGCTTGAGAGTGTGCTTCCAAGTAAAACAGAGTTTCACCTTTGTTGCTCCATTACCAGAGGTCAGATCCTGCACTGGTTTCCATTCTCTACTTTGCCTTTTCCTGCTTCCGGTTTTCCTGAGGCCTCATCCTGTCTTTGGAAGTAACAGACCACTCTTCGGAAAGTGTCCTTGCCAAGGGCTGGTTGATTGTATGTTTACAATGTTTTGTGTATGGTAGCTAGTGAGAGCAGTTTGCACTGGTTCTCTTCCTACTGGGCATCGACAAATCAACACTTTTCACAAATAATTCACAGAAATTGGATATTTGTTTCGCTCCGTTTTTTTACAGCCATCGTTGGAGTGTTTTTCCGAAGACTCCAGCTTTGACCTTATGTTGACAAGGCAGTTGCAGTCTTTAAGAAAGTTAACAGTATCAATTTACATGTTTTGGGATTTATATGAAAGTGAATTTAGTTTTTGAAAATTACCAAATCAACCTAGAAGCCAGACTTGACAATTTCTGTAAGATTTTGTCAGCTCTAAGGTAAAACAGACAGTCTCAATGTAAAATAGCTGTCCAAAAGTTTGAAGGGGACATGCCAACTCTTTTCTCTTGAAGCCTCCAACAACAAAAGGAAGAATGAAATACCTATTGGAACCATGAAATAACCCCCATTCTGGGTTTCCCTTTGCACCTGATGCACTTTACTCCCAATGACACATACTAGGCAATGTTGGCATTTCAAGGGGTAGCATTCCTCTCTAGGAATATACAAGAAAAACTAAACAGAATATATAGATTTTGGCTTGATTCCAAAAGCACCTAGAGGCATTTAACTATGAGAAACCTGCTGCAGCTATGCTAGGCTATTGAGAACCAGGTGCTCTTCTATCAGTGCTGAGAAGGCTTAATCATCCGATCATGTTGGGGAAAGCAATTTAACAAAACCAAGCCTGCACCTCCAAGATATAGTGCACCCGTGGCTTGAAGGTAGTGAATGACTGTCCACATAACCAGTGTCTTTAATGTGTTTGGCGACTTTTACATTTCAGTTCACTATCTGACTTCTAATATTTTCCTGTACTGTCTTGAAAAACTGAGGCCTAATACATATAAAAGTTCATTCAAAATTCCCCTCACTTCCCACACTGTTTTCAGCCCAAAGATACATAACACCAGGATTTCCTGAATCTAGGGGAAGGTCATCATTTCATTGTGTGAGCTAAGTATTCAATTCCTATCTATTTTATTCGAGAGTATTTGACCTTTATGGAGTTCACTGTTGTTCACCGTGTGTGAAGAAGGAGGAAATCTGATTCTTGTATGGGCTTGCTCTCCTCTTACTGGATTCATTTCAGCTCAGTTGTGATCCTTTGAAATGGATGCCTGAGTGGAGTGGAGGGAAGAGAATGTGATTGATAGCTAGGCACAAACCTGGGAATAGGCTTACCTGGGCTTGGTGCATTTTGGCCTGAATGATACTGAAATGCCCCTTGGGATGTGTGGATTCTCACGACCTCTTCCAAGAACATGAGCGCTTTTATCATCTCTGCCATCTCTTCTGTTTTAGACGTCAGGAATATTGGACCCGTTCTTGGAGCTGAGAATCGAGTAAATTTCTCAAGTTCACGTTGCCTCTCCGTATGTTTCTGCAGTATCACCGAGGTTCAGTAGGTCTCATGAATGTCTTTCGAGCCTGGTATGCTCTAGAGATATCTCCATGCCGATATTCTCCACTGTAGCAGAACAACTTTCATCAATGTGTTCACACATCCCCTCAATTCTTGCAGCCAATTTTTCTGCCAGCTTCTCTTCGTGTCTCCCATACAGTCGACGTCACAAGACTGGGCAAGTCTGAAAATATTTCGGAGCCTCACCAGTAAGCTGATGACAGGCAGATCTTCCACTGTCTGCCCTTCCAGATTCTGGAAACTGACCCGTGATCTCAGGTCTTTGGGCAGCAGCAGTATTTCGAACTTACTCAGCTTCCCGGAAAAAAGACCTAAGCCAATCTCCACATAGGTCAGCAGACCCACCATCAAACTGATCCACCCACAGAATTCTGCCCAGTTACATTGGATCCACCAGCCGCAACAAGCCTCGTGGTATACAGCAACATTCCACCTGGAATCCAACCGGTAACTGCCATCCCCAGTGATTGATGCATCAAGTTATTGTTGGGGGTGATGCTTCATTAGACGAGAGTTTCCTAAGGGAAATGTGATTCTATCCAGAATGGTCCCATGGTCATTTTCTCTTCACTTTCCTTTTGTTCATATTTGTATACACAGTAAAAACGGAGGGAAGAGTGTCCATGATCAGTTTATGGATTCACACCTATTTAAACTTTCTAACAGTTCACTGTTCACATAGACCCACTCAAGGAAACTCAAGTTTGTGTCATATTATTCACCCAGATTACATATCCATCTGTTGCTTTCGGCTGAAACACCCACACTCTCAGAACATGGATCCATTTGTTTCATGGGGGCTGAAATTCCTAAAAATGAAACCAATCCTAACGTGCACTTTCCTGTCTGTCTCTTTTGCACTTAGTTCACTTTTGCAGAGCTACTTGTCTTTGTTATAGGCTTATGCCATTTCTTCTCTACGTAGGGTAGAATTAGGCATTCGTTCATCCTTTTGGAATACTTGTAAGTCTATATCCAGTTCTATGACCCACCCTTATTCAAAACCGTCATTTGGAATGGCTCACGATATGCACTTCTGGATCAGTATCTATGAATAGTAATGCACGCGTGCGTTTTCGGAATACAAGTTTGTTGAGTACATTTTAACACAGATAATAGTTCGATGCGTGCTGAATGAACCTTGACATCATTTTGAGTATTTTGTCTTGAATAATCATGGATGTCTGGTATATGTCAACCAATTGTAACCTTTTGGTGTTTGTTTGTTTGTCTGATTGTTTGTTTTGCAAACACATTAGGCCATGCATCTCTCCTTTTGCTTTCAGACAGACAGTCATGTAAGCTGATTCACTTAAGATAGTGCTTAAAATCACCTATGATTTCCTGCTACCCTCTCCCATCTTTAGGATTTTGATTTCCTCCTTGCCTTCTTCTTCTTACTTCTTTGCAACTCAGGCTCTTCTTGCATTTGCAATAATGGTTTTGTTATTTCCATTTTATCTTGCTACTTTTCTACTCAGGGTAGGATTCTCAATTTTTGTTTTAGGATCACTATGTAACTGCTGAATTCTTTTAAGGTTTGCCTGTCAGTGAAATTCCCTAGCTCTGCCGTTGTTATAAACGGCGGTCATTTGGCATAGGCTACCCTAGATTGCAGCTTTTTCTCATTCAGGATATTATCTATGTCTTGGCCCTCTTCCCCGTGCTGCAAAATTTCTGCCGAGATATCAGCTGAAACCCCTCTGGAGGTTCTGTTGTGACTATGTTGCTTTCCTCGAGGTGCATTTTACATCACTGGGATGATCATGAAATTTGTTTATTTGAATTCTACAGCTGCTTGTTGGTCTATTGGTTTTCCACCTCTTTTGGACGATGTGTACATCCTGAATTCGTTTAGATGATACTTTCTTGGCTTTCAGCAAGTTTCATTCTGATTTTTCTACTAATTCCTTTTCAGAATTTATTATTTTATCTCTTGCTTTTCCATTTTGCAATCCTATATCGTATTCTTACATGCTTTGTCTTAACCCAGGATTCAACAGTGATGTTAGCTTTGGTTTGCACTTGCTTTTCTGTGTCTTATTTGATGGAGGGATTTCTGTTCCCCTGTCCTCACAGCTATTCACGAGTCCCTCTGCATTAAATAGCCTGCTTAGGATTGACTTTAGCCAAGTTTTTATCTCATCCTTTGGGTTTTCTAATACTATTGGGTTCATGTTTAGATTTTCTCTTCCCCATTTCTGGTATTCTGCCTTTTGTGATTCTGAGGCACTGTGGTTCATCAGTGTTTTCCTCACCTCAATTTTCAGAGCTTGCTCTGGTAACGTTTTGCCGTCTAGATGTTTGAAAGCTTATTTTTTGGTCCTTCAATATCTTTGAACTGAAAATTGTATTTCCTGTTTCTTTTACTATACTTCTTTTATTCTACAGGTCAGGTACTATCTTTTATCTAATATAGTATCATAGGGCTTGTTTAAGTGCAAACTTTAGACACTTTGTTGTACGCAATTTCATGGTATTTCTGTGAGGACAATTTTCCCTAGTCCTTGATGCCATGCCCTGTTCCTGTGTTTGTTGTCTTGTATATCTCTAAATCCTGGTGTTGCCTTTGTTGTGATGAACACACCATACTGTTTCACTTAGTAGATCCTCATAATTATTACACTAATCTCACAATTCTGAAAGGGCATAGGGCTCTTCCTCTAGTGGAAATGAAGCTTCTACAGGTTTTCAGCTGTGCATTCTACTGTATGTTATTTTGATGTGTCTCCAAATCAGCCTGCTTAGAGTGCGTTTGTTGTTTCTACTGCCATGGGAAGGTCCCAATGTTACCAGTTCTTCCCAGAGCTTCTCTGTCTACAGAAACACCAGTGGAAGCATATGTATGGATGTCATACTTCAGGGCCTGCTGGGATGATCCCGCAGACCGACCTATCTTTCCTTGGTGCAGTAACCTGTCAGTGCTGTCCAAAATGTAGCATCTGCATTTGGGTGATAATGCTGTAAGAAATGCTTCATCTTCTCATGTTGTGGACTTTGACCACTCTTCCTAGTTCTCTCATTCTTGAGTTATGGGTTCACGAAGGCAACCACAGAGCTGTTCTGCATCGTCTGCCTAAAACCAGAGTGTAATCCCAATCCAGGTTATGAATGTAGCAGATCCTAAATATTTTAGTACTGATTTCAAACCCAACGCCCACTGGAACCCTCAGTCCAGATGCATGATACCTCTGATTGAGCCCCACACTTGCTCTATTGGCAAAATGTCAAATTGGACCCTGGTCCTGCAGATGCAGTGGATGTGGCCATTGGACATATCGATAAACTCAACCTCACGCGCCAGTGCTGTGGCTGTCTCCCTGAGTTCACAGTTCTCTTTGCTCTCTTGAATGTACCCACCAAAACCCACAACGCACTCTAGATCCCTGAGTTATATGAGAGGCATCATCCGTAGCCCTATCCCACTTTTTCCGCTGCCTCTGCTAGCTCAGATTTGGCAGCTCGGATCTTGGTCTCAGATTCAATTGTGGGGATATTTTGAGCTGATTTCTTTGAGTTCTGTCAGCCAAGCATCTGCTGTGCATTCTTCTAACTCTCAGCGCATCACCTTCAATCCTGCTGCCCGCTTGAGGGTGTGCTTCCAAGGAAAACAGAGTTTCACCTTTGATGCTCCATTACCAGAGGTTAGATCCTGCACTGGTTTCCATTCTCTACTTTGCCTTTTCCTGCTACCAGGATTTCTGACGCCTCATCCTGTCTTTGGAAGTAACAGACCACTCTTAGGCAAGTGTCCTGTGCCAAGGTCTGTTTGATTGGATGTTTACAATATTTTGTGTATGGTAGCTAGTGAGAACAGTTTGCAGTGGTTCTCTGCCTACTGGGCATTGATAAATCAACACTTTCCACAAATAATTCACAGAATTTTGATATTTGATTCACTCCGTTTTCTTTACAGCCATGGTCGGAAAATTTGTCCGAAGACTCCAGCTTTGACATTATGTTGATAAGGCAGTTGCAGGCTTTAAGAAGGTTTATAGTATCAATTTACGTGTTTTGGTATTTATATGAAATTGAAGTTAGTATTTGAAAATTACCAAATCAACCTAGAAGCCAGAGTTGACAATTCCTTTAACATTTTGTCATCTCTAAGAAAAAAACTGACAGACTCAATGTAAAATAGCAGTCCAAATGTTTGAAGGGGACATGCCAACTCTTTTCTCTTGAAGCCTCCAACAACAAATGGAACAATGAAATACCTATTGGAACCATGAATTAACCCCCAACCTGGGTTTCCCTTGTGCATGTGGTGCCCTTTGCTCCCAATGACACATACTAGGCAATGTTGGCATTTCAAGGGGTAACATTCCTCTGTAGGAATATACAAGACTATCTAAATAGAATATACACATTTAGGCTTGATTCCAAAAGCACCTAGAGACATTTAACTATGTGAAACCTGCTGCAGCTATGCTAGGGTATTGAGAACCAGGTGTTCTTCTATCAGTGCTGAGAAGTCTTAATCATCCGATCATATTAGGTAAAGCAATTTAACACAACCAAGTGTGCACCTCCTAGATATATTGAACCCGGGGCTTGACGGAAGGGAACGAAGGTCCACATAACCAGTGTCTTTAATGTGTTTGGCGAGTTTTACAGTTCAGTTCACTATCTGACTTCTAATATTTTCCTGTACTGTCTTGAGAAACTGAGGCCTAATATATATTCAATTTCAGTCAAAGATTCCCCACACTTCCCACACTCCTTTCAGCCCAAAGAATACATAACCCCAGCATTTGCTGAATCTAGGGGAAGGTCATCATTTCTTTGTGTGAGCTAAGTGTTCAATTCCTATTTATTTCAGTTGAGAGTATTTGAACTTTAAATATTTCACAGTTGTTCACCGAGTGTGAAGGAAGAGGAACTCTGAATCTAGTAGGGGCTTGTTCTCCTCCTACTGGATTCTTTGCAGCTCAGGTTCTGATCCTTTGAAATGGATGCCTGAGTGGAGTTGAAGGAAGAGCATGTGATTGATAGCTAGGCACAAACGTGGGAGTAGGCTTACCTGGGCTTGGTGCATTTCGGTCTGAAAGATTCTTAAATGCCCCTTGGGATGTGTGGAATCTCACGACCTCTTCCAAGAACTTGAGCGCTTTTATCATCTCTGCCATCTCTTCTCTTTTAGACGTCAGGAATCTTGGACCCATTCTTGGAGCTGAGAATCGAGTAACTTTCTCAAGGTCACGTTGACTCTCCGTAATTTTCTGCCAGTATCACCAAGGTTCAGTAGGTCTCATGAATGTCTTTCGAGCCTGGTATGCTCTAGAGATGTCTCCATGCCGATATTCTCCACTGTAGCAGAACAACTTTCATGAATGTGTTCACACATCTCCTCAATCCATGCAGCCAGTTTTTCTGCCAGCTTCTCTTCGTGTCTCCCATAAAGTCGACGTGAACAGGAGTGGGCAAGTCTGAAAATACCTCGGAGCCTCACCAGTAAGCTGATGACAGGCAGATCTTCCACTGTCTGCCCTTTCAGATTCTGGAAACTGACCCGTGAACTCAGGTCTTTGGGCAGCAGCAATATCTCGAACTTACTCAGCTTCCCGAACAAAAGACCTAAGCCAATCTCCACATAGTGCGTCAGCCCCTCCATGACACTGATCCACCAACAGAACTCTGCCCAGTTACCTTGGACCCACCAGCCGCAACAAGCCTCATGGTACACACCAACATTCCACCTGGAATCCAACCGGTAAGTGACATTGACAGTGGTTGATGCATTAAGTCAGTGTTGGGGAGAGGCTGCTTTAGACGAGAGGTCACTAAGGGAAATTTGATTATATCAACAAGGGTCCCATGGTCTTTTGTCTTCCCTCTTTCCTTTTTTTCAGTTCTGTATACACAGTAAAAACGGAGGGAAGTGTGTCCATGTTCAGTTTATCGATTGACAGCTCTTTAAACTTTCTAACATTTCACAGTACACAGAGACCCACTCCAGGAAACTCATGTTTGTGTAATATCCATTCACCCAGAATACGTATCCGTCTGTTGCTTTCTGCTGAAACACCCACACTCTCAGAACATGAATCCGTTTTTTTCATGGGGGCTGAAATTCCTAGAAATGAAACCAATCCCAACGTGCACATTCCTGTATGTCTCTTTTGCTCTTAGTACAGTTTTGCAGAGCTAATTGTCTTTGTTATAGTCTTATGCCATTTCTTCTCTACCTAGGTTAGTATATGGCATTCATTCATCCTTTTGGAATTCTTGTAAGTCTATATCCCTTTCTATGACCCACTGTTGTTGAAAACCGTCATTTTGTTTGGGTCAAGATATGCACTGCTGGATCAGTATCTATGAATACTAATGCACTCGTCTGTGTTCTGAATACAAGTGTTTTGAGTACATGCTAGCCGCGATACTGGGTCATTGCGTGATGAATGTTCCTTGACATCACTTTTAGAATTTGTTTTGAATAATCATGGTTGTTTTGTATATGTCAGCCAACTGTAAACTTTTGTTGTTTGTTTGTCTGATTGTTTGTTTGTTTGCAAACACATTAGGCCATGCATCACTCCATTTGCTTCAATCACAGAGTCATATATGTGAATCACTTAAGATAGTGCTTAAAATCACCTATGATTTCCTGCTACCCTCTCCCATCTTTAGGATTTTGATGTCCTCCTTGCCTTCTTCTTCTTACTTCTTTGCAACTCAGGCTCTTCTTGCATTTGCAATAATGGTTTTGTTATTTCCATTTCATCATGCTACTTTTCTACTCAGGGTAGGATTCTCAGTTTTTGTTTTAGGATCAGTCTCAAACTGCTGAATTCTTTTAAGGTTTGCCTTTCAGTGAAATTCCCTAGATCTGCCGTTGTTATAAACGGCGGTCATTTGGCATAGGCTACCCTAGATTGCAGCTTTTTCTCATTCAGGATATGGTCTATGTCCTCGCACTTCTACCCGTGCAGCAAAATTTCTGCCGAGATATCAGCTGAAACCCCTCTGGAGGTTCTGTTGGGACTAAGTTTCTTTCCTCGAGGTGCATTTTACATCACTGGGATGATCATGAATTTTGTTTATTTGAATTCTACAGCTCCTTGTTGGTCTATTGGTATTCCACCTCATTTGGACGCTGTGTACTTCCTGAATTCGTATAGATGATCCTTTCTTGGCTTTCAGCAATTTTCATTCTGATTTTTGTACAAATTCCTTTTCAGAATTTTTATTTTTTCTCTTGCTTTTCCATTTGGGAATTCTATGAGTCCTATTTTTCCTGCTTTGTCTTAACCCATGATTCAACAGTGATATTTGCGTTGGTTTGCACTTGCTTTTCTGTGTCTTCTTCTGATCGTTTGATTTCTGTTCCCCTGTCATCACAGTCATTCACGAGTCCCTCTGCATTATGTAGTCTGCATAGGACTGACTTTAGCCCAGTTATTATCTCACCCATTGAGTTTTCTGTCATTATTGTTTTCTTCTTTAGACTTTCTCTTCCCCTTTTCTGGTATTCTGCCTTTTGTTTTTCAGAGGCCCTGCTGTTCATCAGTGTTTTCCTCACTTCCATTTTCAGTGCTTTCTCTGGTAGCGTTTTGCCGTCTATTTGTTTGAAAGCTTATTTTTTGTGCCTTTAATCACTTTGGAACAGAAAATGGCACTTCCTGTTTTTTTTAACTATACTTCTTTTTCTCTACTCTTCAAGTACTATCAGGTATGTAGTATAGACTTATAGGGCTTGGATTTATCAAAACTTTAGAGTATTTGGTGTAAGCAATTTCATGGCATTTCTGAGAGGACAGTTTTCCCTAGACCTTGATGCTATGCCCTGTTCCTGTGTGTGTTGTCTGTTATATCTCTAATTGCTGGTGTTCCCTTTGTTGTGATGAACACACCATAATATTTCAGTTAGTAGAACCTCATTTTTATTACGCTAATCTCACAGTTCTGAAAGGGCACAAGGCACTTCCTCTACTTGAAATGAAGCTTCTATATGTTTTCAGGTCTTCCTTCCTCTGTACGTCATTTTGGAGTGTCTTCAAAGGAGCCAACATAGAGTGCGCTTGTTCTTTCTACTGCCATGGGAATGTCCCAATGTTACCTGTTCTTCCCAGAACTTCTCTGTCTGCAGAAACACCAGTGGAAGCATATGTATGGATGTCATACTTCAGGGCCTGCTGGGATGATCCCGCAGACCGACCTATGTGTCCTTGGTGCAGTACCCTGTCAGTGCCGTCCAAAATGTAGCATCTGCATTTGGGAGATAATGCTGTAAGAAATGCTTCATCTTCTCATGCTGTGGACTTTGACCACTCTTCCTTGTTCTCTCATCCTTGAGTCATGGGTTCACGAAAGCAAACACAGAACTTTTCCTTATCCTCTGCCTCAAACCAGACCGTTATCCAAGTCTAGGTTACGAATATAGCGGATCCTAAAACTTTTAATACTGATTTCAAACCCAACGCCCCCTGGAACCCTCAGACCAGATGCATGATATCTCTGATTGATCCCCACACGTGCTGTTTTGGCAAAATATCAAATTGGTCTCTGGTCCTGCAGATGCAGTGGATGTGGCCATAGGACATATCGATAAACTGAACCTCACGCGCCAGTGCGATTGCTGTCTCACTGAAGTCACAGTTCTCTTTGCTCTCTTGAAAGTACCCACCAAAACCCACAACGCACTCTAGATCCCTGAGTTCTGCGTGGGCCATCATCCGTACCCCTATCCCTCTTTTTCGCTGCCTCTGCTAGCTCAGATTTGGCAACTCGGGTCTTGGTCTCAGATTCAATTGTGGGGATATTTTGTGCTAATTTTTTGAGTTCTGTCAGCCAAGCATCTGCGGTGCACTCTTCTAACACTCAGCGCATCACCTTCAATCCCATGCTTGCTGCCTTCTTGAGAGTGTGCTTCCAAGGTAAACAGTGTTTCACCTTTGATGCTCCATTACCAGAGGTCAGATCCTGCACTGGTTTCCATTCTCTACTTTGCCTTCTCCTTCTCCCAGGTCTTCTGAGTCCTCATCCTGTCTTTGGAATAACAGACCACTCTTATGCAAGTGTCCTGCGCCAAGGTCTGGGTGAGTGCATGTTTACAATGCTGTGTGTATGGGAGCGAGTTAGAGCAGTTTGCACTTGTTCTCTGCCTACTGGGCATCGATAAATCAACACTTTTCACATATAATTCACAGAAATTGGATGTTTGTTTAGCTCCGTTTTCTATACAGCCATGGTCCGAGGTTTTGTCCGAAGACTCCTGCTTTGAGGCTAGGGGAGGCTGGGTCACATGTTTCCCTCCATCCCCAGCCCAGCTGGAAGCCTGAAAGATGCCCAGGTCAGCCCGTGGCCCTTTTTCCACCCTGCTCCACCCTGGCCTGTCTAAATGCCACATGGCCCTGTCATACATCTGGCTGGCAAGCGTTCCTTGGGGTAGAGCATCTATCCCCTCTTCTCCACATTTGCCCCCTGCCTGGTGCCCCTCTATATCTGCCCTCCCGCTCTCCCGGCCTCTCAGCGCCATCTCCCCTCTTCCTCCCCATAGTGTTTCAACGTTTTCCTGCCTTTGGTGAGATGGGGCCATTTCTCTCAAGGGTCGTTTTAAATATGCAGATTTTTAAATTTTTATTTTATTGAATTATATTCAGTTTACAATTTTGTGTCAATTTCTGGTGTACAGCTCAATGCTTCAGTCATACAATAACATTCGTATATTCATTTTCATGTCCTTTCTCACCATGAGCTACTACAAGATTTTCACTATGGTTCCCTGTGCTGTGTGATATAAACTTGTTGCTTTATTTTATATTTACAACTCACTATCTGCAAATCTCGAACTCCCAGTCTATCCTTTCCCACCCTGTTCCCCTCTGATAACCATGAGTTTGTTTTCTAAGTCTGTTTAATTTTAGATTCCACATGAGTGTTGTCATATGGTGTTTTTCTTTCTTTCTGGCTTACTTCACTTAGAATGATGTTTTCCAGGGCCATCCATGTTGCTCCAAATGGCATGATATTATTTTTTATGGCTGAGTAGTATTCCATTGTATACATGACATGGCTTCTGTATCCAGTCATCTGTTGCTGGACATTTAAGCTGTCTCCATGTCTTGGCTATTGTAAATAGTGCTATGAACATTGGGGTGCTGGTGTCTTTCTGTATTAATGCTTCCTTTGGATATATGCCTAGGAGTGGGATTATTGTATCATATAGTAAGGGTATTTTTAGTTTTTTGAGGACTCTCCATACCATTTTCCATAACTGCTGTACCAAACTACATTCCCACCGACAGTGTACAAGGGTTCACTGTTTTCCACATCCTCTCTAGCATTTACCATTTGAATATTCATGCTTTAATTATTTTATTGCAGCAGCAACATGTAAGAATGAAAAAGTGGCATCCTGGTGGCTGGGGGATGAGCCTGTTTGTGTGTCCCTGTGCATGTGTGTATGTTCCTGTATGTGTGTACATGTCCCTGTGTGTACATGTGTGCCCTCCATGTGCCTGCATAGGGGTGGGGAGTGGGGCTGGAGCCTGTGTGTGTGACTGACATCTCAGGCACGTGGGCCTGGAGGGGTGTGCGAGGCTGTGATGCTGGGCTGAGAGGCTGTGACCTGACCAAGGCCACACAGCTCATCTTGGGGCCCAGGGCCCCACCCTTGCTTCCAGGCCTGTCACCAATCAGCTGGGGTGTCCCCTGCCGTGACACAGGGCTTGGAGTCCTGACCCTAAGGGCCCCACAACTTCCCTCAGGAGGAGGGGTCTCTGGGGCAGGAGGAGGTGGCTGGGCTTGGCATGGGGAGGGGGGAGCAGGGAATCCAAGGGGGTGAGCATGGCTCTGGAGTTTGGGGGTGACCATCAGCAGTGAGGTGAGGGGAGTAAGAAGGGCCTCCTCACCAGGACTGAGTTTGTCACCCTGGCCAAGGGAGCCGCTCTTCTGCACAAGGGCCAATTTTGAAAAATGTGGAAAACCAAGTTTCAGGCTCCATGGTAGATAAGTCCCATTCCAGACGGAAATAGCAGGATGTGACCCCGTAAAAAGTGGTGAGCACACGTGAGCCACCGCCTCGCCCAGAAAGGAATTCCCCCGAGAGCCAGAGCTCACCCCACACCCACCCAGGGGACTGGGAGGCCTGGAGTGATGGCCCTGCTGGGGTCCCACTACCCAGGAAGATGGGGAGAAGGGCCGCTGGTCATACAGTCGAGGCCCAAGGAGGGGAAGAGACCTGCCCAGGTCACCCAGCACAGGAGGGCAGTCGGGTGGGACCCAGGACTTCGGGCTTGTCATAGGCCCCCTTCTTAGGAAAGGGGCACAGGCCTGCCTGGGAAAGAAGCATCGGGTAAGTGAATAACCCTGCAGACAGGGCCAAGTTGGCTGGCTGTCCGAGCCTCAATTTCCCCTCTGTGGAACAGGGGACGGGAAGGCGCCTGCTCACAGGGTCTCTGTGAAGCTAGAGATGGTGCTGATGTGGTGCTGGGGAGAGCCCTCCTGGTCCTCCTTACCTTGGAAGTGGCCAGAGGGCCCTTCCTGAGGGCCGATGGTGCCTGTCTAGCTGGGCGGGCTGCTGGTCCCTGCGGCCCTGACAGTGGCAGCTACACGGCTTGGTGAAGGATGGGCCAACTCCCCTTCCCAGGCACCCTCGCCCATCGTCCCCCACCACGCAACCTGGGCTGGCTCCCTCTTTCCTTCCTGCCTCCTCTTGTCTCTGCTTCCCCCCACCTGGTGTCCCTCTCTTGTCACCTCCTGTCCCTCTCTAGGACTTGACCCCCACCTTTCTCTCTCTCACTCACACACTGTCTCTCCCTGCGTGTGTCTTTCTCTGCCTCTCCCCCAGGCCCTCAGGCCCTGAGCTCAGGTCTAGCCCTGTCCAGGGCCACAGAGCCACAGGGCCACATCTCTCCCAGCACTCCCACCCTCACAGCGATGTTCCAGCCCCAGCTCTGCTCACAGTGGAGGAGCCTGGTTACAGAGCTGCTCCTGCTGGCATTTGCTGCTGCATCGCTGATCCCCCCCACTTCCCGGGCAGCGCAGCAGTCTCACCTTGACCTGTTTGTGGCCCAGCCTGGACCCCAGAGCTGCTGCAGGGCTGGCTGCCTCCCCCACCTGGAAGGAGGGAGGGCCCCGTGGGCTCCAGGGACAGCTGGCGCAGAGTGGAGTGGACTCTTTTTATGCCCAACACCTTCTCCCTGGCAGTGGTGGCACCCCAACCACTGACCCTGCCTGGCCCACCTCAGAGTCAGGAGGCTGTGGGAGGATGAAGAGCTCTCATGGGGCCCACTGAGAGCACTGCTGCCCTCAGCCCCCCTCAGGGTCTGCCTGGAGCCGGGGCGGCCGGGCAGCTGACGCGGCGTGGGGGCACGGGCCTGGTCAGTGCAGGGCCTCTCGCTGGACGCCCATGGCCTCCCTGCACCTCATCCGTTCCTCACCATGAGACACGGCCACTTCATTCTGGTCATCTAGCTCATGACCAGACACCCCTGTGACTGACAGGCCCCACATGCCCAGTGAGTGTTTACCGACTGAAGCAGCCCAGCCATCACTAGATCTAGACACAGGCTGTACCCACCACCCAGGAGGAGCCCCGGGGCCCCTGTGGTCACTGCTGCCCTGAAGGGGTAACCTTGCATCTGCCCTGTCATCTTAGTTCCTGCTGGTTTGTGAGTTGTGTGCCCGTGAATCACTGCGTGCCCTCAAGAGGGTGTGACCACTAGTCCTCCAGGAAGCAGACACTGACACAGAGAGAACTGTGACAATTTCATTAGGGGTGACAATAGGAGAGAATAGCAGAGTGGGCAGGTTGGAGCAGGGAAACATTCGGGCCGTAATGCACCTCTGACATCTTCTCTAAACACATCATTGCCACAGCTGAGGGGCCCCTTCATGTGGCAAATGGACTGTGCTGTAAGGCAAAAAGAGTTATTTATTTTAATAGGATCTTATTTTTTCCTGATTTTGTCTTCTCTAATGTATGTATGGCCTCTGACGGACACTGTAGTCTGTGTGTGCATCTCCCTGTCTATACAGAATGAAAATAATTATTTTCACATCTCAGACACAGATCTCAAAATGTGCACATTCTCATTATTTTATTTCCTTCTTTAACTAGTAAGACCTAATATTTAATAGAAGAAAGGGACCTTTTGCCTTATGTTTAAAGCAGAGAATGGTAAGCTCTGGGCCTGAGCTCTTATATCTTCAGTTTAATTTAATGTACTTCCTAAGGTCTCTTTTGATGATTCTGTGTGCAGACAGTTTCTTTTAAACTATGAGAATGCTGAGTGAGAAATATGTCCCAGTCATTTTGCAAAACAATGTGTGTGCTTGACCCAACCCTCCTCACAATGACGTCAGGGACCAGCGTTACCCCCGGCTCACAGAGAACAATGCTGAGACCCTGTGGGGGCCCCACTGAGTCTTGGTGTTAGGGGATGAACTGCAAGAACTCAAAGAATCAGAAATTGGATCTTGTGACATAAATGTGGAGATGCCAAGCTGACAGTGGGCATGGTGACAGGAGGGAGCAGGGGTGTAGGGACAGGGGTCCTACAGGGTGTCTCCTGATCACCCCTGACTTCCCCCAAAGAACCTGCCTCATGCTGAAGGGCAAGGCACCTGCTCATCTGATCTAAATCCTGCCTGCACTTTTCAAATCACTGGGGCAAAAGAAAACTTCAGCCACACAAATTACCCTGAAAAAAACAAGCTAAATTTCAGTTTCTCTGATATCCAGAGATTTCATCCAGACCCAGAACTTTCAGAAACCCTAGAGAACAATCATCTTTATATGAGGTTGTGAACTGAGGGCTTTCTGGAGGTACTGGGTTCTGAAGGGGATACGTGCATGGCTGCACTGAGTCCCCTGCACACACATGTGGCTCTGAGTGGACCTCACGCCGCATTCACACGGCCCACCTGAGCTGCCCGCCCTGCCAGGAGTGACCTTCCAGCTCCATCTGAGTGAACCCAACAAACGCCCACTGGGCAGCCCTTCAATTTCTTTCTTCCCCTCCACACCCTCTTATTCACTCCTGTGTGGCTCACGTGTCCCTCTTCTGCACTCTGAGGCCCTGCACGGGCACATCTGCTATGGTGACAAGCTGTCTGCTGTGAATGTCTCTCTCCTTCGCTCGCTCCCTTACCCCTCGAGGCAACCCCATGAGCCCCTGAAGTTAGGGGTGTGCTTCACCCCTCACAGAGCACATCACATGGTCCATGCAAGAGGCACATCTGCCAAACTGGGACTTCAAATTCATTTGATATTCTGTCAAAAGTCTCTTCTGTTCTATACAAGAGACATCTGCTTCCCAGGTCAGGATGGGGAAATGACACAGTCCATCAGATGTGTGTGCTGGGAAGCTAGACAGACATCACAATGTCCCAAGTCAGATTTCCTCAGGCATCGCAAGGCCCTGGAGTGCCATCTCCCCTTCTGCAAAGACTCGACAAGGGAGCAGAAGCACATGCTCTCATCTTACCGAGTGCTGTAACTGGTGGTGGTGGTGGTGGTGGTGGGTGAGACTGCATAGGCCACAACAGAGGTGGGGGTGGCGGTGATGAATAGCCTCTGAGAAGTGACGCTGGGTGTCCCATCAGGTGAGGCACACCAAGTGGTCCTGCACAAGTACCGGGACATCGGGAATCCACAGTGACCTGCAGAACAGAAGAGAGAGCTGTGTTGGATGACAGACAAAAGGAACAACACCTACAGAACCTGAAACCCAATGCAGCAGCTGTCAGCACCGGGCACCCTCCCCTCCACCGGGTGCCCAGACAGCAATACAGGGCCACACACTCGACCTTGGGGATAAAACACTGTTGCCACATGACACCGCCGGTGTCTGTAAGTGGAAGAAGGCGAGAGTCCTGCCTGAGATGATGTACAGAGGTTCCAGCAAATTGATAAAGTAGGACCTCCCAAACAGGAAGCCTCTCTGTGCAGGACAACCCACCCTGACACCTTCCCCAGCTCCACAGAAGCATGGTCTGCATGAACCAGAAACACAGAGAAAGAAAGGAAGTGAAGGCCTGGTTTTCCACATAGAATCAGAGCCGCACCTGGGTACTTGCTCTATCTGCAGGACCCTGCCAGACCCTCTCTACTCCCTGATCACAAAGGGCCCTCCTCTGCCAGCAGGAGCTTCCCCTGGGCGCAATGAGCTCTGAGGAGCTGGGCATCCCGCAGTCCTGTGGGGGAGCTGGCAAAGTGCTTCTGAGGGGACAAGGCTGTCCTCAGAAGGGAGTCAGTCTCCGCTACAATCATCCTTATTCGCAGGGATGTCTGGATTTTAAGTTCGCTAGGAAAAGCACACTACGTTTGTCATATGGGAAAGGGAAGTGGGAAGTCTCAATCCTGCAAATAACACCAACGGGATTTTAGCTCATGTGGAAAATCCCACGGTGTGTGATGAGACAGAGAAGAAGCTGTGACAGCTTCCAGGGCAGAACCGAGCCACCGCGGGATGGAGAACATGATGCCAGGACTGTGGTGCAAATTGGTCCTGCAGGGAAGTAGGCATTTTCATGGCGGGCACTTGCCCTTCTAGCCTCAATTCCCTACTACAAATGCACCATCTCTGAGAGTCAGGCTTTTCTGCCCAAGAGTAAAACTGGAGGCAGAGGGGAAGGCACCTTTACCACCACAGAAGAGACAGTGATGGCCTGTGATATTACCACACCCAGGAAGACTCAAAGTTGCACAAACACCACGGTGTAAAGATGGAGGGGTGGCTTAGAACAGTTTTCAGTTACAAGGAATTGAATGGGCATTATACAAAGGAGAATCCCACAGATTGAGCCAGGAAACCATTCAAAGAATGACAACAGGAACCGGTCTCAGTGAAACAGGAGCAATTCCAAGAGAAGAAGGAAAAAAGGAGTTAACCAAGCCAGGAGAAGTCAGTATGGAGCAAGGGCTCACCATTCTTATGCTATTTTAAGAAAAACACAGTCAAAACCTGAGGTCTTCAGCCCTCATGCACTCCCTCGCTGATGGCTTCTGCAAGTAACACTCAAGGTGATAGGGGGAGAGGAAAAGCCAATGGAAACTGGGCAAGAGTTTGAATTTGAAAACAAAAAGAAATGACAGACTCATAATAGAACAAACAGTCTGCAGACAAGGCCACAAGTGGCTGCTGCAAAAACAAAAAGAATAAATATCCCAGAAACACATTCACTGAAAAAGACCTCCCAATTTATCTAGGCCTCTGTGGCCGCCTCAGGAGTGTGGGAGTTACCGTTGAACACAGGAGACACACGAGGTTCTGAATAGGAAAAAAAACAGAAAGGATGTAGGATTAGGCTAATCAGAGCAGACAATATTAAAGGAAAACAAAAATTTGAGCATTCTTTCCCATATGACAATCGCTCTCATATCACACCGAGTGGGAGACAGGTCTCAGTACCCTTGACTGAAGAGACCACAGGCCCCGGGTTCGGGTGTGTCTTCCATAACTGATCATCGTCTGTGGAAGGTCAGGGCTCCACCCGCTGCAGACAGTGACAGGGGCGGGCTTGTCCTCCAGGGAGCCCGGAACGTGGTGTCTGTTGAAGGCCCGTGTGCAGAACCGACACGTCTGCCCTCCGTCACAGGACCCTCTTTCCCTCTACAACAGACACCTCCCTCCCCAGGGCAGGACGGGGAAGACGCGGTCCATCAAGTGCGTCTGCTAAGGGACCAGAGGGACACGGCCGTGAGCCCAGTCACGGCCGCCCGTGCATGGGGAAGCCCCGGAGAGCGATCTGCCCTTCTTCTGCAGTGACTCAAGGAAGAAACAGAGGACTATGCTTTCCTCTTACAGAGCGGAGCAGCTGGCGGTTGGGGGCGAGGTTGCATAGGGCACCAAGGGGGACCAGGTGCAGTGCCCAGCTGGGCGACGACGGGCAGCAACCGGGGCAGGCCACGCAGGCTTGTCCTCGGAAAGGTTGGGGCCCTCCGGCTAACGGGGTGACCTGCAGGACAGAAGGGATGGCTGGGTTGGATGACAGACAAAAGCGCCAACACCGACAAGAACCGAAATCCAACGAAGCAGCCGTCGGCCCGGGCACCCTGAACTCCACCGGGTGCCCAGAGAGCAGCACGGTGCCACACGCTCCGCCCAGCCCTCTGGGGCCTGCCTGCAACTTGGGCCGCACAGGGGTAAACGGGGATACGACCCTGAAGCCGCACGTCGGCGCCGCCGCTGTCTCCAAGTGGAGGAAGCCAAGGGTCCTCCTGCCCGAGAGTCTGCACACAGAACGTCCAGCACACGGGCAAACTAGCGCCTTCCCAACAGCCAGCCGCCCTGGGCGGGACGGCCCTCCCCTCCACCTTCCCCAGCTCCACGCAAGCTTGCCCGGCGCGGACCAGGAACACAGAAACGGGACGGACGTGAAGAGCTCATTCTCCACACGAGCAAGCAGAGCCACACCAGGGTCACCGCTATGCCTGCAGGGCTCTGCCTGCAGGGCTCTGCCTGCAGGCCTCTGCCTGCAGGACCCTGCCAGGCCCTCTCTGACCCCTCCTCACAAAGGGCCATCCTCCTCCACGCAGGGGCTGCCCCTGGGCGCAATTAGCCCTGGGGAGCTGGGCATCCCGGAGTCCTGCGGCAGAGCTGGCCAAGGGCTCCCGAGGGGACAAGGCTGTCCTCAGAAGGGACTCAGGCTCCGCTACAATCATCCCTATCCTCAGGGACGTCTGGATTTTACGTTCGCTATGGAACGCACCCTACCTGCGTGCTACGGGAGAGTGACGTGGGGAGTCTCAACCCCACACCTGACACCAAAGGGACTGTACCAGCTCGTGCGCAAAACCCCACGGTGTGCCATGAGACCGACGAGCAGCTCTGACAGCTTCCAGGGCAGGCCCGACCCGGCGCAGGGTGGGGGACTAACACAAAGTACGCACTCTGGTGCGCATCGGAATTCCCCCCAGGGAAGGAGGCATTTTCACGGCGGGCTCTTTCCTTTCTAGCCTCTATTCCCTACTAAAAACGCACCATCTCCGAGAGCCAGGCTTTTCTGCCCAGAGTACAACTGGAGGCAGCGGCCAAGACACACTTACCTCCCGAGAAAAGACAGTGTCGGGCTGTGACGTTTACCACACCCAGGAAGACTCCAAGTTGCACAAAGCACACCGTACAAATCTGGAGGGAGGGCTTTGCCCCTTTTCCAGTTACCAGGATCTGAATGGACATTCTAAACTGGAGAATCACCTGGCCTGAGCCGGGAAACCAGTCAAAAGAACGACGACACAGAAATCCGTCTCAGTGACCCAGGAGTAAACCTAGGTGCAGGAGGTCAGGAAAGAGTCAGCCGAGCCAGGAGAAGTCAGTGTGGAGCGAGGGCTCACTCTCCTCACGCTGCTTCGAGAAACCCACAGTCAATGTCTGCGGGCCCCGGCTCCTAAGCACTCCCTCATGGCTCCTGCAGGCACCAGCCAAGGCGACGGGCTCCCGGGAGAAGCAGCCCACTGGCTCCTGGGCATGAGTTTTGAGTCTGAAAAAGGCAGCGACACGCCACACCAGACCCGTCAAAGGACACACAGTCTGCAGACGAGGCCAGGAACGGCTGCCGGGAGAACGGGAAGATCACCTTTCCCAGGACGAGGCCAACAGAGCATGACCACCCCACTTCCCTGGGCCTCCGGGGCCGCCGCAGGTGGGCGGGCGCTGCCGGGCCACACCGGAGCCGCGCCAGGTCCCGCGTCGGCTAAAAGCCACAGAAAAGAATGGAGGATTAGGCTTTACTGCAAAGACACTGCTGAACCGATAAAAAAACTTTGCGCCTTCCTTCCTTCCTTCCTTCCCCGTATCACACTCGTTTCTTGGAGGAACTGGATACTGACCCCAGGAACTCCTGCATGCTAAGCCCGCATTCTCTCTACTGCTGAGCTACATATACCCTTCCCCCCAGAGCACACTAGTTTCTAGGCACAGAGAACAAGAAATGCCAGCCACGTTCACTAACTTACCCAGTGTATAATAAGCTCCGTGTGCTCCACAAACAGAGGTCAGTGTTTTATGATCCGTCAGCTCCTGCGGAGCGAAAACTAAAGTCCCAGTAGAGTACTCCGGTTTTGTAATTTCGGGCTCAGTCGCCCCTTCCTAGGAACACAAAACAAGATAAATCAGGAACCGATCTTCAGATCATGTGCCTACGCTTAGTCAGTCAGGTAGACAACAGTTATTTACCGAAGCTATCAGAACATAAGACCTATCCTGGGAGAAGCTGGTGGTACAAATAAAAGGCAGATTCTCCTCTCTGTTCTGCCAGAGGCACAGGATCCATGAAAACAAATCAGCACATAAAAGTTTCAACAGCTCTACAACTGAGGTGAACGGGTACAGTAACGCCACAAAGGACAGGAGAGTCCGCTGCACGTGGAGAGCTCAGGGAATGCTGGGAAGACCGCACTGTTTCGTAAAAGAGAGTTCCAGCGCAGAGGGGGGATGTGGAGGGGCTTTGGGGAAGGGCAGCCTGAGTAAAATGAGCAGGTGGGAAACAGCGTAAGGCATTAAGGAAACTAGACCACTGTTACTGGCGGTGGAATGGGAAGACAAAACATGCTGCCTTGAAAATGAAACATCACTTAATTAATTTCAAGTGAGGACAGCTAAAACAAGAACCAACACCAAGATGCACCTACTTTCCCAGGGATGAATTTCTTTTCAATATCCTCTAATGAACTGTAAGGGAAAGACCCTGAAAACAAGAATGCCCATACAGACACTGGCTTCACTAGGTGAGTCTGGAAAATGAACACAAGTGCATTATCCAGTCCTACGGCATTAAGCACAGAATCACATCCTAAACTGTAAGTTAAAAGCATAAGTCAAGAATTCTCATCAGCAGATGCAAACGTGAAGATGCACACTCACACCAACCCCCGGTTTATGTCTCAGAATCCCCTGGTACTTATATAGTCACACAAGGACATTAACAACAAGAGACTGTACCTCATCCCAGGAAGATTCTCTTCCTCTATCTTCTGTAAAGTGGCGCACTGACACACCATTTGTAAAATGTAGTTACAGGTACATTAATGAGAATAGCCACGAATGTATATTAAAACCACCATGTGCGTCTATCTCCGTTCGTGGATGTGTCAAAACAAAAGTTTCAGAAAAGACTTTCAAAGAGTTAGAGCATTTTCTGAAAAAAATGCTTAAGTCACGGTTGGGATATATTTCAAACCAAGTAGTAAGAGGAAAACACTTAAAAAAATGCATATGGTAGTTGGGTTTGCGCACTATGTATTTCTAACCTTTGAAGTTTGCTTTTTTTTTGTTTTTTCTTTTCTTCTGTTTTTAAATGGAGGTACCGGGAATGAGCACACGGAATTCGGCAAGCTAAGCAAGCATTCTATTTACCACTAACCAATGTAATTCCCCGAGTCAACTAGCTTCTTGGCATAGATAAAATAATATACAAAACACTCTTTCACGTTTCACTGCCTTACAAAACATGTTAATTTGCTGAAGCGCAAAAGATCTTTGAGGCCTTCTTCCCCGTATCACACTATGTCTCATATCAGACCGAGTGGGAGACAGGTCTCAGGACCGTTGACTGAAGAGTCCACAGGCCCCGGGTTCGGGTGTGTCTTCCATAACCGATCATCGGCTGTGGAAAGTCAGGGCTCCACTCGCTGCAGACAGTGACAGTGGCGGGCTTGTCCTCCAGGGATCCCGGAACGTGGTGTCTGTTGAAGGCCCGTGTGCAGAACCGACACGTCTGCCCTCCGTCAGAGGACCCTCTTTCCCTCTACAACAGACACCTCCCTCCCCAGGGCAGGACGGGGAAGACGCGGTCCATCAAGTGCGTCTGCTAAGGGACCAGAGGGAAACGGCCGTGAGCCCAGTCACGGCCGCCCGTGCACGGGGAAGCCCCGGAGAGCGATCTGTCCTTTGTCTGCAGTGACTCCAGGAAGAAACAGAGGACTATGCTTTCCTCTTACCGAGCGAAGCAGCTGGAGTTGGGGGGCGAGGTTGCAAAGGGCACCAAGGGGGACCAGGTGCAGGTTCCCAGCTGGGCGACGACGGGCCGCACCCGGGGCAGGCCACGCAGGCTGGCCGTCGGAAATGTTGGGGCACTCCGGCCCACGGGGTGACCTGCAGGACAGTATGGAGGGCTGGGTTGGATGACAGACAAAAGCGCCAACACCGACAAGAGCCGAAACCCAAAGCAGCTGCCGTCGGCACCGGGCACCCTCCCCTCCACCTGGTGCCCAGAGAGCAGCACGGTGCCACACGCTCCGTCCAGCCCTCTGGGGGCTGTCTGCAGCCTGGGCCACATAGGGGACACGGGGATAAAACGCTGACGCCGCACGTCACCGCTGCTGCTGTATCCAAGTAGAGGAAGCCAAGGGTCCTCCTGCCAGAGAGGCTGCACTCAGAGCTTCCAGCACACGGGCAAACTAGCGCCTTCCCAACAGCCAGCCGCTGTGGGCGGGACGGACCTCCCCGACAACTTCCCCAGCTCCACGCAAGCTGCCCGGCGCGGACCAGGAACACGGAAACGGGACGGATGTGAAGAGCTCATTCTCCACACGAGCAAGCAGAGCCGCACCACGGTCACTGCTCTGCCTGCAGTGCTCTGCCTGAAGGGCTCTGCCTGCAGGGCTCTGCCTGCAGGACCCTGCCAGGCCCTCTCTGACCCCTCCTCACAAAGGGCCATCCTCCTCCACGCAGGGGCTGCCCCTGGGCGCAAAGAGAGCTGGGGACCTGGGCATCCCGGAGTCCTGCGGCAGAGCTGGCCAAGGGCTCCCGAGGGGACAAGGCTGTCCTCAGAAGGGACTCAGGCTCCGCTACAATCATCCCTATCCTCAGGGATGTCTGGATTTTACGTTCGCTACGGAACGCACCCTACCTGCGTGCTACGGGAGAGTGACGTGGGGAGTCTCAACCCCACACCTGACACCAAAGGGACTGTACCAGCTCGTGCGCAAAACCCCACGGTGTGCCATGAGACCGACGAGCAGCTCTGACAGCTTCCAGGGCAGGCCCGACCCGGCGCAGGTTGGGGGACTAACACAACGTACGCATTCTGGTGCGCATCGGAATTCCCCCGCAGGGAAGGAGGCATTTCACGGCGGGCTCTTTCCTTTCCAGCCTCTATTCCCTACTAAAACGCACCATCTCCGAGAGCCAGGCATTTCTGCCCAGAGTACAACTGGAGGCAGCGGCCAAGACACACTTACCTCCCGAGAAAAGACAGTGTCGGGCTGTGACGTTTACCACACCCAGGAAGACTCCAAGTTGCACAAAGCACACCGTACAAAGCTGGAGGGAGGGCTTTGCCCCTTTTCCAGTTACCAGGATCTGAATGGACATTCTAAACTGGAGAATCACCTGGCCTGAGCCGGGAAACCAGTCAAAAGAACGACGACACAGAAATCCGTCTCAGTGACCCAGGAGCAAACCTAGGTGCAGGAGGTCAGGAAAGAGTCAGCCGAGCCAGGAGAAGTCAGTGTGGAGCGAGGGCTCACTCTCCTCACGCTGCTTCGAGAAACCCACAGTCAAAGTCTGCGGGCCCTGGCTCCTAAGCACTCCCTCATGGCTCCTGCAGGCACCAGCCAAGGCGACGGGCTCCCGGGAGAAGCAGCCCACTGGCTCCTGTTCAAGAGTTTTGAGTCTGAAAAAGGCAGCGACACGCCACGCCAGACCCGTCACAGGACACACAGTCTGCAGACGAGGCTAGGAACGGCTGCCGGGAGAACGGGAAGATCACCTTTCCCAGGACGAGGCCCAACAGAGCATGACCACCCCACTTCCCTGGGCCTCCGGGGCCGCCGCAGGTGGGCGGGCGCTGCCGGGCCACACCGGAGCCGCGCCAGGTCCCGCGTCGGCTAAAAACCACAGAAAAGGATGGAGGATTAGGCTTTCCTGCGAAGACACTGCTGAAGCGATAAAAAACTTTTGCGCCTTCCTTCCTTCCTTCCTTCCCCGTATCACACTCGTTTCTTGGAGGAACTGGATACTGACCCCAGGAACTCCTGCATGCTAAGCCCGCATTCTCTCTACTGCTGAGCTACATATACCCTTCCCCCGAGAGCACACTAGTTTCTAGGCACAGAGAACAAGAAATGGCAGCCACGTTCACTAACTTACACAGTGTATAATAAGCTCCGTGTGCTCCACCAACAGAGGTCAGTGTTTTATGATCCATCAGCTCCTGCGGAGCGACTTCTACAGTCCCAGTAGCGTACTCCGGTTTTGTAATTTCGGGCTTAGTCGCCCCTTACTAGGAACACAAAACAAGATATATCAGGAACCGATCTTCAGATCATGTGCCTACGCTTAGTCAGTCAGGTAGACAACAGTTATTTACCGAAGCTATCAGAACATAAGACCTATCCTGGGAGAAGCTGGCGGTACAAATAAAAGGCAGATTCTCCTCTCTGTTTTGCCAGAGGCACAGGATCCATGAAAACAAATCAGCACAGAAAAGTTTCAACAGCTCTACAACTGAGGTGAACGGGTACAGTAACGCCACAAAGGACAGGATTGTCCGCTGCACGTGGAGAGCTCAGGGAATGCTGGGAAGGCCGCACTGTTTCGTAAAAGAGAGATCCAGCGCAGAGGGGGGATGTGGAGGGGCTTTGGGGAAGGGCAGGCTGAGTAAAATGAGCAGGTGGGAAACAGCGTAAGGCATTAAGGAAACTAGACCACTGTTACTGGCGGTGGAATGGGAAGACAAATCATGCGGCCTTGAAAATGAAACATCACTTAATTAATTTCAAGTGAGGATGGCTAAAACAAGAACCAACACCAAGATGCACCTACTTTCCCAGGGATGAATTTCTTTTCAATATCCTCTAATGAACTGTAAGGGAAAGACCCTGAAAACAAGAATGCCCATAAAGACACTGGCTTCACTAGGTGAGTCTGGAAAACGAACACAATTGCATTATCCAGTCCTACGGCATTAAGCACAGAATCACATCCTAAACTGTAAGTTAAAAGCATAAGTCAAAAATTCTCATCAGCAGATGCATACGTGAAGATGCACACTCACACCAACCCCCGGTTTATGTCTCAGAATCCCCTGGTACTTATATAGTCACACAAGGACATTAACAACAAGAGACTGTACCTCATCCCAGGAAGATTCTCTTCCTCTATCTTCTGTAAAGTGGCGCACTGACACACCATTTGTAAAATGTAGTTACAGGTACATTAATGAGAATAGCCACGAATGTATATTAAAACCACCATGTGCGTCTATCTCCGTTCGTGGATGTGTCAAAACAAAAGTTTCAGAAAAGACTTTCAAAGAGTTAGAGCATTTTCTGAAAAAAATGCTTAAGTCACGGTTGGGATATATTTCAAACCAAGTAGTAAGAGGAAAACACTTAAAAAAATGCATATGGTAGTTGGGTTTGCGCACTGTGTATTTCTAACCTTTGAAATTTGCTTTTGTTTTAGTTTTTTCTTTTCTTCTGTTTTAAAATGGAGGTACCGGGAATGAGCACACGGAATTCGGCAAGCTAAGCAAGCATTCTATTTACCACTAACCAATGTAATTCCCCGAGTCAACTAGCTTCTTGGCATAGATAAAATAATATACAAAACACTCTTTCACGTTTCACTGCCTTACAAAACATGTTAGTTTGCTGAAGCGCAAAAGATCTTTGAGGCCTTCTTCCCCGTATCACACTATGTCTCATATCAGACCGAGTGGGAGACAGGTCTCAGGACCGTTGACTGAAGAGTCCACAGGCCCCGGGTTCGGGTGTGTCTTCCATAACCGATCATCGGCTGTGGAAAGTCAGGGATCCACTCGCTGCAGACAGTGACAGGGGCGGGCTTGTCCTCCAGGGATCCCGGAACGTGGTGTCTGTTGAAGGCCCGTGTGCAGAACCGACACGTCTGCCCTCCGTCAGAGGACCCTCTTTCCCTCTACAACAGACACCTCCCTCCCCAGGGCAGGACGGGGAAGACGCGGTCCATCAAGTGCGTCTGCTAAGGGACCAGAGGGAAACGGCCGTGAGCCCAGTCACGGCCGCCCGTGCACGGGGAAGCCCCGGAGAGCGATCTTTCCTTCTTCTGCAGTGACTCCAGGAAGAAACAGAGGACTATGCTTTCCTCTTACCGAGCGGAGCAGCTGGAGTTGGGGGGCGAGGTTGCAAAGGGCACCAAGGGGGACCAGGTGCAGGTTCCCAGCTGGGCGACGACGGGCCGCAACCGGGGCAGGCCACGCAGGCTGTTCGTCGGAAATGTTGGGGCACTCCGGCCCACGGGGTGACCTGCAGGACAGTATGGAGGGCTGGGTTGGATGACAGACAAAAGCGCCAACACCGACAAGAGCCAAAACCCAAAGCAGCAGCCGTCGGCACCGGGCACCCTCCCCTCCACCTCGTGCCCAGAGAGCAGCACGGTGCCACACGCTCCGTCCAGCCCTCTGGGGCCTGTCTGCAGCCTGGGCCACATAGGGGACACGGGGATAAAACGCTGAGGCCGCACGTCGCCGCTGCCGCTGTGTCCAAGTAGAGGAAGCCAAGGGTCCTCCTGCCCGAGAGGCTGCACTCAGAGCTTCCAGCACACGGGCAAACTAGCGCCTTCCCAACAGCCAGCCGCTGTGGGCGGGACGGAACTCACCGACACCTTCCCCAGCTCCACGCAAGCTGCCCGGCGCGGACCATTAACACGGAAATGGGACGTAAGTGAAGAGCTCATTCTCCACACGAGCAAGCAGAGCCGCACCAGGGTCACCGCTTTGCTTGCAGGGCTCTGCCTGCAGGGCTCTGCCTGCAGGGCTCTGCCTGCAGGACCCTGCCAGGCCCTCTCTGCCCCCTCCCCACAAAGGGCCCTCCTAACCCACGCAGGGGCTGCCCCTGGGCGCAAAGAGCCCTTGGGACCTGGGCATCCCGGAGTCCTGCGGTAGAGCTGGCCAAGGGCTCCCGAGGGGACAAGGCTGTCCTCAGAATGGACTCAGGCTCCGCTACAATCAACCCTATTCTCAGGGACGTCTGGATTTTTCGTTCGCTACGGAACGCACCCTACCTGCGTGCTACGGGGAGTGACGTGGGGAGTCTCAACACCACACATGACACCAAAGGGACTTTACAAGCTCGTGCGCAAAAACCCACGGTGAGCCCTGAGACCGACGAGCAGCTCTGACAGCTTCCAGGGTAGGCCCGACCCGGCGCAGGGTGGTTGACTAACAAAACGTACGCACTCTGGTTCGCATCGGAATTCCCCCGCAGGGAAGGAGGCAATTTCACGGCGGGCTCTTTCCCTTCCAGCCTCTATTCCCTACTAAAACGCAACATCTCCGAGAGCCAGGCTTTTCTGCCCAGAGTAAAACTGGAGGCAGCGGCCAAGACACACTTACCCCCCGAGAAAGACAGTGTCGGGCTGTGAAGTTTACCACACCCAGGAAGAGTCCAAGTTGCACAAAGCACACTGTACAAAGCTGGAGGGAGGGCTTTGCCCCTTTTCCAGTTACCAGGATCTGAATGGACATTCTAAACAGGAGAATCACCTGGCCTGAGCCGGGAAACCAGTCAAAAGAACGACGACACAGAAATCCGTCTCAGTGACCCAGGAGCAACCCTAGGTGCAGGAGGTCAGGAAGGAGTCAGCCGAGCCAGGAGAAGTCAGTGTGGAGCGAGGGCTCACTCTGCTCACGCTGCTTCGAGAAACCCACAGTCAAAGTCTGCGGGCCCCGGCTCCTAAGCACTCCCTCATGGCTCCTGCAGGCACCAGCCAAGGCGACGGGCTCCCGGGAGAAGCAGCCCACTGGCTCCTGGGCAAGAGTTTTGAGTCTGAAAAAGGCAGCGACACACCACACCAGACACGTCACAGGACACACAGTCTGCAGACGAGGCCAGGAACGGCTGTCGGGAGAACGGGAAGATCACCTTTCCCAGGACGAGGCCCAACAGAGCATGACCACCCCACTTCCCTGGGCCTCCGGGGCCCCCGCAAGTGGGCGGGCGCTGCCGGGCCACACCGGAGCCGCGCCAGGTCCCGCCTCGGCTAAAAACCACAGAAAAGGATGGAGGATTAGGCTTTCCTGCGAAGACACTGCTGAAGCGATAAAAAACCTTTGCGCCTTCCTTCCTTCCTTCCTTCCCCGTATCACACTCGTTTCTTGGAGGAACTGGATACTGACCCCAGGAACTCCTGCATGCTAAGCCCGCATTCTCTCTACTGCTGAGCTACATATACCCTTCCCCCCAGAGCACACTAGTTTCTAGGCACAGAGAACAAGAAATGCCAGCCACGTTCACTAACTTACCCAGTGTATAATAAGCTCCGTGTGCTCCACCAACAGAGGTCAGTGTTTTATGATCCGTCAGCTCCTGCGGAGCGACTTCTACAGTCCCAGTAGCGTACTCCGGTTTTGTAATTTCGGGCTCAGTCGCCCCTTCCTACGAACACAAAACAAGATAATTCAGGAACCGATCTTCAGATCATGTGCCTACGCTTAGTCAGTCAGGTAGACAACAGTTATTTACCGAAGCTATCAGAACATAAGACCTATCCTGGGAGAAGCTGGCGGTACAAATAAAAGGCAGATTCTCCTCTCTGTCCTGCCAGAGGCACAGGATCCATGAAAACAAATCAGCACAGAAAAGTTTCAACAGCTCTACAACTGAGGTGAACGGGTACAGTAACGCCACAAAGGACAGGATTGTCCGCTGCACGTGGATAGCTCAGGGAAAGCTGGGAAGACCGCACTGTTTCGTAAAAGAGAGATCCAGCGCAGAGGGGGGATGTGGAGGGGCTTTGGGGAAGGGCAGCCTGAGTAAAAGGAGCAGGTGGGAAACAGCGTAAGGCATTAAGGAAACTAGAACACTGTTACTGGTGGTGGAATGGGAAGACAAATCATGCTGCCTTGAAAATGAAACATCACTTAATTAATTTCAAGTGAGGACGGCTAAAACAAGAACCAACACCAAGATGCACCTAACTTTCCCAGGGATGAATTTCTTTTCAATATCCTCTAATGAACTGTAAGGGAAAGACCCTGAAAACAAGAATGCCCATACAGACACTGGCTTCACTATGTGAGTCTGGAAAATGAACACATGTGCATTATCCATTCCTATGGCATTAAGCACAGAATCACATCCTAAACTGTAAGTTAAAAGCATAAGTCAAAAATTCTCATCAGCAGATGCAAACGTGAAAATGCACACTCAACCCAACCCACGGGTTAAGTCTCAGAATCCCCTGGTACTTATATAGTCACACAAGGACATTAAAATCAAGAGTCTGTACCTCATCCCAGGAAGATTCTCTTCCTCTCTCTTCTGTAAAGTGGCGCACTGACACACCATCTGTAAAATGTAGTTACAGGTACATTAATGAGAATATACACGAATGTATTTTAAAACCACCTTGTGCGTCTATCTCCGTTCGTGGATGTGTCAAAACAAAAGTTTCAGAAAAACTTTAAAAGTGTTAGAGCATTTTCTGAAAAAAATGCTTAAGTCATGGTTGGGATATATTTCAAACCAACTAGTAAGAGGAAAACACGTATAAAGAATGGATATGGAAGTTGGGATTGCGCACTATGTATTTCTAACATTTGAAGTTTGCTCTTGTTTTTGTTTTTTCTTTTCTTCTGTTTTAAAATGGAGGTACCGGGAATGAGCACACGGAATTCGGCATGCTAAGCAAGCATTCTATTTACCACTAAACTATGTATTTCCCCGAGTCAACTAGCTTCTCGGCATAGATAAAATAAAATACAAAACACTGTTTCACGGTTCACTGCCTTACAAAACATGTTAGTTTGCTGAAGCGCAAAAGATCTTTGAGGCCTTCTTCCCCATATCACACTAAGGCTCACATCAGACCTAGTGGGAGACAGGTCTCAGGACACTTGACTGAATATACCACAGGATACGGGTTCGGGTGTGTCTTCCATAACCGATCATCGGCTGTGGAAGTTCAGGGCTCCACTCGCTGCAGACAGTGACAGGGTCGGGCTTGTCCTCCAGGGAGCCCGTAACGTGGTGTCTGTTGAAGGCCCGTGTGCAGAACCAACACGTCTGCCCTACGTCGGAGGACCATCTTTCCCTCTACAACAGACACCTCCCTCCCCAGGGCAGGACGGGGAAGATGCGGTCCGTCAAGTGCGTCTGCTAAGGGACCAGAGGGACACGGCCGTGAGCCCATTCACGGCCGCCCGTGCACGGGGAAGCCCCGGAGAGCGATCTGCCCTTCTTCTGCAGTGACTCAAGGAAGAAACAGAGGACTATGCTTTCCTCTTACCGAGCGGAGCAGCTGGCGTTGGGGGGCGAGGTTGCACAGGGCACCAAGGGGGACCAGGTGCAGGTGCCCAGCTGGGCGACGACGGGCATCACCCGGGGCAGGCCATGCAGGCTGGTCCTCGGAAAGGTTGGGGCCCTCCGGCTAACGGGGTGACCTGCAGGACAGAAGGGAGGGCTGGGTTGGATGACAGACAAAAGCGCTAACACGGACAAGAGCCGAAACCCAACGCAGCAGCAGTCGTCACCGTGCACCCTGACCTCCACCGGGTGCCCAGAGAGCAGCACGGTGCCACACGCTCCGCCCAGCCCTCTGGTGCCTGCCTGCAGCCTGGGCCGCACAGGGGGACACGAGGATACGACCCTGAAGCCGCACGTCGCCGCCGCCGCTGTCTCCAAGTGGAGGAAGCCAAGGGTCCTCCTGCCCGAGAGGCTGCACACAGAACTTCCAGCACACGGGCAAACTAGCGCCTTCCCAACAGCCAGCCGCTCTGGGCGGGACGGCCCTCCCCGCCACCTTCCCCAGCTCCAAGCAAGCCTGCCAGGTGCGGACCGGGAACACGGACAAGGGACGGACGTGAAGAGCTCATTCTCCACACGAGGAAGCAGAGCCGCACGAGGGTCTCCGCTCTGCCTGCAGGGCTCTGCCTGCAGGGCTCTGCAGGCAGGGATTCTGCCTGCAGGACCCTGCCAGGCCCTCTCTGCCCCCACCTCACAAAGGGCCATCCTCCTCCACGCAGGGGCTGCCCCTGGGCGCAAAGAGCCCTGAGGAGCTGGGCATCCCGGAGTCCTGAGGCGGAGCTGGCCAAGGGCTCCCGAGGGGACAAGGCTGTCCTCAGAAGGGACTCAGGCTCCGCTACAATCATCCCTATCCTCAGGGACGTCTGGATTTTACGTTCGCTACGGAACGCACCCTACCTGCGTGCTACGGGAGAGTGACGTGGGGAGTCTCAACCCCACACCTGACACCAAAGGGACTGTACAAGCTCGTGCGCAAAACCCCACGGTGTGCCATGAGACCGACGAGCAGCTCTGACAGCTTCCAGGGCAGGCCCGACCCGGCGCAGGTTGGGGGACTAACACAACGTACGCACTCTGGTGCGCATCGGAATTCCCCCGCAGGGAAGGAGGCATTTCACGGCGGGCTCTTTCCTTTCCAGCCTCTATTCCCTACTAAAACGCACCATCTCCGAGAGCCAGGCATTTCTGCCCAGAGTACAACTGGAGGCAGCGGCCAAGACACACTTACCTCCCGAGAAAAGACAGTGTCGGGCTGTGACGTTTACCACACCCAGGAAGACTCCAAGTTGCACAAAGCACACCGTACAAAGCTGGAGGGAGGGCTTTGCCCCTTTTCCAGTTACCAGGATCTGAATGGACATTCTAAACTGGAGAATCACCTGGCCTGAGCCGGGAAACCAGTCAAAAGAACGACGACACAGAAATCCGTCTCAGTGACCCAGGAGCAAACCTAGGTGCAGGAGGTCAGGAAGGAGTAAGCCGAGCAAGGAGTAGTCAGTGTGGAGCGAGGGCTCACTCTCCTCACGCTGCTTCGAGAAACCCACAGTCAAAGTCTGCGGGCCCCGGCTCCTAAGCACTCCCTCATGGCTCCTGCAGGCACCAGGCAAGGCGACGGGCTCCCGGGAGAAGCAGCCCACTGGCTCCTGGGCAAGAGTTTTGAGTCTGAAAAAGGCAGCGAAACGCCACGCCAGACCCGTCACAGGACACACAGTCTGCAGACGAGGCTAGGAACGGCTGCCGGGAGAACGGGAAGATCACCTTTCCCAGGACGAGGTCCAACAGAGCATGACCACCCCACTTCCCTGGGCCTCCGGGGCCGCCGCAGGTGGGCGGGCGCAGCCGGGCCACACCGGAGCCGCGCCAGGTCCCGCGTCGGCTCAAAACCACAGAAAAGGATGGAGGATTAGGCTTTCCTGCGAAGACACTGCTGAAGCGAAACAAAATCTTTGCGCCTTCCTTCCTTCCTTCCTTCCACGTATCACACTCGTTTCTTGGAGGGACTGGATACTGACCCCAGGAACTCCTGCATGCTAAGCCTGCATTCTCTCTACTGCTGAGCTACATATACCCTTCCCCCCAGAGCACACTAATTTCTAGGCACAGAGAAAAAGAAATGCCAGCCACGTTCACTAACTTACCCAGTGTATAATAAGGTCCGTGTGCTCCACCAACAGAGGTCAGTGTTTTATGATCCGTCAGCTCCTGCGGAGCCACTTCTTCAGTCCCAGTAGCGTACTCCGGTTTTGTAATTTCGGGCTCAGTCTCCCCTTCCTAGGAACACAATACAAGATAAATCAGGAACCGAACTTCAGATTACGTGCCTACGCTTAGTCAGTCAGGTAGACAACAGTTATTTACCGAAGCTATCAGAACATAAGCCCTATCCTGGGAGAAGCTGGCGGTACAAATAAATGGCAGATTCTCCTCTATGTTCTGCCAGAGGCACAGGATCCATGAAAACATATCAGCACAGAAAAGTTTCAACAGCTCTACAACTGAGGTGAACGGGTACAGTAACGCCACAAAGGACAGGATTGTCCGCTGCACGTGGATAGCTCAGGAAATGCTGGGAAGACCGCACTGTTTCGTAAAAGAGAGATCCAGCGCAGAGGAGGGATGTGGAGGGGCTTTGGGGAAGGGCAGCCTGAGTAAAATGAGCAGGTGGGAAACAGCGTAAGGCATTAAGGAAACTAGAACACTGTTACTGGCGGTGGAATGGGAAGACAAAACATGCTGCCTTGAAAATGAAACATCACTTAATTAATTTCAAGTGAGGACGGCTAAAACAAGAACCAACACCAAGATGCACCTAACTTTCCCAAGGATGAATTTCTTTTCAATATCCTCTAATGAACTGTAATGGAAAGACCCTGAAAACAAGAATGCCCATACAGACACTGGCTTCACTAGGTGAGTCTGGAAAACGAACACAATTGCATTATCCAGTCCTACGGTATTAAGCACAGAATCACATCCTAAACTGTAAGTTAAAAACATAAGTCAAAAATTCTCATCAGCAGATACAAACGTGAACATGCACACTCAAACCAACCCCCGGTTTAAGTCTCAGAATCCCTTGGTACTTATATAGTCACACAAGGACATTAATTACAAGAGTCTGTACCTCATCCCAGGAAGATTCTCTTCCTCTCTCTTCTGTAAAGTGGCGCACTGACACACCATCTGTAAAATGTAGTTACAGGTACATTAATTAGAATATTCACGAATGTATATTAAAACCACCATGTGCGTCTATCTCCGTTCGTGGATGTGTCAAAACAAAAGGTTCAAAAAGTGTTTCAAAGAGTTAGAGCATTTTCTGAAAAAAATGCTTAAGTCACGGTTGGGATATATTTCAAACCAAGTAGTAAAATGAAAACACGTAACAAGAATGGATATGGAAATTGGGTTTGCGCACTATGTATTTCTAACATTTGAAGTTTGCTCTTGTTTTTGTTTTTCTTTTCTTCTGCTTTTAAATGGAGGTACCGGGAATGAGCACACGGAATTCGGCATGCTAAGCAAGCATTCTAATTACCACTAACCTATGTAAATCCCCGAGTCAACTAGCTTCTCGGCATAGATAAAATAAAATACAAAACAGTCTTTCACTGTTCACTGCCTTACAAAACATGTTAGATTGCTGAAGCGCAAAAGATCTTTGAGGCCTTCTTCCCCGTATCACACTAAGTCTCACATCAGACCGAGTGGGAGACAGGTTTCAAGACTCTTGACTGAAGAGACCACAGGCCCCGGGTTCGGGTGTGTCTTCCATAACCGATCATCGGCTGTGGAAGTTCAGGGCTCCACTCGCTGCAGACAGTGACAGGGGCGGGCTTGTCCTCCAGGGAGCCCGGTACGTGGTGTTTGTTGAAGGCCCGTGTGCAGAACCTACACGTCTGCCCTCCGTTAGAGGACCCTCTTTCCCTCTACAACAGACACCTCCCTCCCCAGGGCAGGACGGGGAAGACGCGGTCCATCATGTGCGTCTGCTAACGGACCAGAGGGACACGGCCGTGAGCCCAGTCACGGCCGCCCGTGCACGGGGAAGCCCCGGAGAGCGATCTGCCCTTCTTCTGCAGTGACTCAAGGAAGAAACAGAGGACTATGCTTTCCTCTTTCCGAGCGGAGCAGCTGGCGGTGGGGGGTCGAGGTTGCACAGGGCACCAAGGGGGACCAGGTGCAGGTGCCCAACTGGGCGACGACGGGCCGCACCTGGGGCAGGGCACACAGGCTGATCCTCGGAAAGGTAGGGGCCCTCCGGCACACGGGGTGACCTGCAGGACAGAAGGGAGGGCTGGGTTGGATGACAGACAAAAGCGCCA
This sequence comes from Camelus bactrianus, assembly GCF_048773025.1. NCBI lineage: Eukaryota > Metazoa > Chordata > Mammalia > Artiodactyla > Camelidae > Camelus > Camelus bactrianus. The sequence continues at coordinate 60,567,449 of NC_133555.1, read as the reverse complement.
ACACCGACAAGAGCCGAAACCCAACGCAGCAGCCGTCAGCACCGGGCACCCTCCCCTCCACCGGGTGCCCAGTGAGCAGCACGGTGCCACACGCGCCGCCCAGACCTCTGGGGCCTGCCTGCAGCCTGGGCCGCACAGGGGGACACGGGGATACGACCCTGACGCCGCACATAGCCGCCGCCGCTGTATCCAATTGGAGGAAGCCAAGGGTCCTCCTGCCCGAGAGGCTGCACACAGAGCTTCCAGCACACGGGCAAACTAGCGCCTTCCCAACAGCCAGCCGCTCTGGGCGGGACGGCCCTCCCCGCCAACTTCCCCAGCTCAACGCAAGATTGCCCGGCGTGGAACAGGAACACGGAAACGGGACGGACGTGAAGAGCTCATTCTCCACACGAGCAAGCAGAGCCGCACCAGGGACAACGCTCTGCCTGCAGGGCTCTGCCTGCAGGGCTCTGCCTGCAGGGATCTGCCTGCAGGACCCTGCCAGGCCCTCTCTGCCCCCTCCTCACAAAGGGCCCTCCTACTCCACGCAGGGGCTGCCCCTGGGTGCAAAGAGCCCTCGGGAGCTAGTCATCCCGGAGTCCTGCGGCTGAGCTGGCCAAGGGCCCTCGAGGGGATAAGGCTGTCCTCAGAATGGACTCAGGCTCCGCTACAATCATCCCTATCCTCAGGGACGTCTGGATTTTACGTTCGCTACGGAACGCACCCTACATGCGTGCTTCAGGAGAGTGACATGGGGAGTCTCAACCCCACACCTGACACCAAAGGGACTGTACCAGCACATGCGTAAATCCCCACGGTGTGCCATGAGACCGACGAGCAGCTCTGACAACTTCCAGGGCAGGCCCGTCCCGGCGCAGGTTGGGGGACAAACACAACGTACGCACTCTGGTGCACATCGGAATTCCCCCGCAGTGAAGGAGGCATTTTCACGGCGGGCTCTTTCCCTTCCAGCCTCTATTCCCTACTAAAAACGCACCATCTCCGAGAGCCAGGCTTTTCTGCCCACAGTACAACTGGAGGCAGCGGCCAAGGCACACTTACCTCCCGAGAATAGACAGTGTCGGGCTGTGAAGTTTACCACACCCAGGAAGACACCAAGTTGCACAAAGCACACCGTACAAAGCTGGAGGGAGGGCTTTGCCCCTTTTCCAGTTACCAGGATCTGAATGGACATTCTAAACAGGAGAATCACCTGGCATGAGCTGGGAAACCAGTCAAAAGAACGACGACACAGAAATCCGTCTCAGTGACCCAGGATCAACCCTAGGTGCAGGAGGTCAGGAAGGAGTCAGCCGAGCCAGGAGAAGTCAGTGTGGAGCGAGGGCTCACTCTCCTCACGCTGCTTCGAGAAACCCACAGTCAAAGTCTGCGGGCCCCGGCTCCTAAGCACTCCCTCATGGCTCCTGCAGGCACCAGCCAAGGCGACGTGCTCCCAGGAGAAGCAGCTCACTGGCTCCTGGGCAAGAGTTTTGAGTCTGAAAAAGGCAGCGACACGCCACGCCAGACCCGTCACAGGACACACAGTCTGCAGACGAGGCCAGGAACGGCTGCCGGGAGAACGGGAAGATCACCTTTCCCAGGACGAGGCCCAACAGAGCATGACCACCACACTTCCCTGGGCCTCCGGGGCCGCCGCCCGTGGGCGGGCGCTGCCGGGCAAAACCGGAGCCGCGCCAGATCCCGCGTCGGCTAAAAACCACAGAAAAGGATGGAGGATTAGGCTTTCCTGCGAAGACACTGCTGAAGCGAAACAAAACCTTGCGCCTTCCTTCCTAACTTCCTTCCCCGTATCACACTCGTTTCTTGGAGGAACTGGATACTGACCCCAGGAACTCCTGCATGCTAAGCCCGCATTCTTTCTACTGCTGAGCTACATATACCCTTCCCCCCAGAGCACACTAGTTTCTAGGCACAGAGAACAAGAAATGCCAGCCACGTTCACTAACTTACCCAGTGTATAATAAGCTCCGTGTGCTCCACCAACAGAGTTCAGTGTTTTATGATCCGTCAGCTCCTGCAGAGACACTTCTACAGTCCCAGGGGCGTACTCCGGTTTTGTAATTTCGGACTCAGTAGCCCCTTACTAGGAACACAAAACAAGATAAATCAGGAACCGAACTTCAGATCATGTGCCTACGCTTAGTCAGTCAGGTAGACAACAGTTATTTACCGAAGCTATCAGAACATAAGCCCTATCCAGGGAGAAGCTGGCGGTACAAATAAAAGGCAGATTCTCCTCTCTGTCCTGCCAGAGGCACAGGATCCATGAAAACAATTCAGCACAGAAAAGTTTCAACAGCTCTACAACTGAGGTGAACGGGTACAGTAACGCCACAAAGGACAGGAGAGTCCGCTGCACGTGGATAGCTCAGGGAATGCTGAGAATACCGCACTGTTACATAAAAGAGAGATCCAGCGCAGAGGGGGGATGTGGAGGGGCTTTGGGGAAAGGCAGCCTGAGTAAAAGGAGCAGGTGGGAAACAGCGTAAGGCATTAAGGAAACTAGAACACTCTTACTGGCCGTGGAATGGGAAGACAAATCATGCTGTCTTGAAAATGAAACATCACTTAATTAATTTCAAGTGAGGACGGCTAAAACAAGAACCAACACCAAGATGCACCTAACTTTCCCAGGGATGAATTTCTTTTCAATATCCTCTAATGAACTGTAAGGGAAAGACACTGAAAACAAGAATGCCCATACAGACACTGGCTTCACTAGGTGAGTCTGGAAAATGAACAAATGTGCTTTATCCAGTCCTACGGCATTAAGCACAGAATCACATTCTAAACTGTAAGTTAAAAGCATAAGTTAAAAATTCTCATCAGCAGATGCAAACGTGAAGATGCACCCTCACACCAACCCACGGTTTATGTCTCAGAATCCCCTGGTACTTATATAGTCACACAAGGTCATTAACAACAAGAGACTGTACCTCATCCCAGGAAGATTCTCTTCCTCTCTCTTCTTTAAAGTGGCGCACTGACACACCATCTGTAAAATGTATTTACTGGTACATTAATGAGAATATTCACGAATGTATATTAAAACCACCATGTGCGTCTATCTCCGTTCGTGGATGTGTCAAAACAAAAGTGGCAGAAAAGACTTTCAAAGAGTTAGAGCATTTTCTGAAAAAAATGCTTAAGTCACGGTTGGGATATATTTCAAACCAAGTAGTAAGAGGAAAACACGTAAAAAGATTGCATATGGAATTTGGGTTTGCGCACTATGTATTTCTAACATTTGAAGTTTGCTCTTGTTTTAGTTTTTTCTTTTCTTCTGTTTTTAAATGGAGGTACCGGGAATGAGCACAAGGAATTCGGCATCATAAGCAAGCATTCTATTTACCACTAAACTATGTAAATCCCCGAGTCAACTAGCTTCTCGGCATAGATAAAATAAAATACAAAACAGTCTTTCACTGTTCACTGCCTTACAAAATATGTTAGTTTGCTGAAGCGCAAAAGATCTTTGAGGCCTTCTTCCCCGTATCACACTAAGTCTCACATCAGACCGAGTGGGAGACAGGTCACAAGACCCTTGACTGAAGAGACCACAGGACCCGGGTTCGGGTGTGTCTTCCATAACCGATCATCTGTTTTGGAAGTTCAGGGCTCCAATCGCTGCAGACAGTGTCAGGGGCGGGCTTGTCCTCCAGGGAGCCCGGAACGTGGTGTTTTTTGAAGTCCCGTGTGCAGAACCGACAAGTCTGCCTTCCGTCAGAGGACCCTCTTTCCCTCTACAACAGACACCTCCCTCCCCAGGGCAGGACGGGGAAGACGCGGTCCATCAAGTGCGTCTGCTAAGGGAACAGAGGGACACGGCCGTGAGCCCAGTCATGGCCGCCCGTGCATGGGGAAGCCCCGGAGAGCGATCTGCCCTTCTTCTGCAGTGACTCAAGGAAGAATCAGAGGACTATGCTTTCCTCTTACCGAGCGGAGCAGCTGGCGGTGGGGGCGAGTTTGCACAGGGCACCAAGGTGGACCAGGTGCAGGTGCCCAGCTGGGCGACGACGGGCCACACCCGGGGCAGGCCATGCAGGCTGGTCCTCGGAAAGGTAGGGGCCCTCCGGCACACGGGGTGACCTGCAGGACAGAAGGGAGGGCTGGGTTGGATGACAGACAAAAGCGCCAACACCGACAAGAGCCGAAACCCAACGCAGCAGCCGTCAGCAGCGGGCACCCTCCCCTCCACCGGGTGCCCAGTGAGCAGCACGGTGCCACACGCTCCGGCCAGCCCTCTGGGGCCTGCCTGCAGCCTGGGCCACACAGGGGGACACGGGGGTACGACCCTGACGCCGCACGTCTCCGCCGCCGCTGTCTCCAATTGGAGGAAGCCAAGGGTCCTCCTGCCCGAGAGGCAGCACACAGAGCTTCCAGCACACGGGCAAACTAGCGCCTTCCCAACAGCCAGCCGCTCTGGGCGGGACGGCCCTCCCCGCCAACTTCCCCAGCTCCACGCAACCTTGCCCGGCGCGGAAGAGGAACACGGAAACGGGACGGACGTGAAGAGCTCATTCTCCACACCAGCAAGCAGAGCCGCACCAAGGTCAACGCTCTGCCTGCAGGGCTCTGCCTGCAGGGCTCGGCCTGCAGGGCTCTGCCTGCAGGAATCTGCCAGGCCCTCTGTGCCCCCTCCGCACAAAGGGCCCTCCTACTCCACGCAGGGGCTGCCCCTGGGCGCAAAGAGAACTCGGGAGCTGGTCATCCCGGAGTCCTGCGGCGGAGCTGGCCAAGGGCTCCCGAGGGGACAAGGCTGCCCTCAGAAGGGACTCAGGCTCCGCTACAATCATCCCTATCCTCAGGGACGTCTGGATTTTACGTTCGCTACGGAACGCACCCTACATGCGTGCTTCAGGAGAGTGACATGGGGAGTCTCAACCCCACACCTGACACCAAAGGGACTGTACCAGCTCGTGCGCAAATCCCCACGGTGTGCCATGAGACCGACGAGCAGCTCTAAAAGCTTCCAGGGAAGGCCCAACCCGGCGCAGGTTGGGGGACAAACACAACGTACGCACTCTGGTGCGCATCGGAATTCCCCCACAGGGAAGGAGGCATTTTCACGGCGGGCTCTTTCCCTTCCAGCCTCTATTCCCTACTACAAACGCACCATCACCGAGAGCCAGGCATTTCTGCCCACAGTACAACTGGAGGCAGCGGCCAAGACACACTTACCTCCCGAGAAAAGACAGTGTCGGGCTGTGACGTTTACCAAACCCAGGAAGACTCCAAGTTGCACAAAGCACACCGTACAAAGCTGGAGGGAGGGCTTTGCCCCTTTTCCAGTTACCAGGATCTGAATGGACATTCTAAACAGGAGAATCACCTGGCATGAGCCGGGAAACCAGTCAAAAGAACGACGACACAGAAATCCGTCTCAGTGACCCAGGATCAACCCTAGGTGCAGGAGGTCAGGAAGGAGTCAGCCGAGCCAGTAGAAGTCAGTGTGGAGCGAGGGCTCACTCTCCTCACGCTGCTTCGAGAAACCCACAGTCAAAGTCTGCGGGCCCTGGCTCCTAAGCACTCCCTCATGGCTCCTGCAGGCACCAGCCATGGCGACGGGCTCCCGGGAGAAGCAGCCCACTGGCTCCTGGGCAAGAGTTTTGAGTCTGAAAAAGGCAGCGACACGCCACACCACACCCGTCACAGGACACACAGTCTGCAGACGAGGCCAGGAACGGCTGCTGGGAGAACGGGAAGTTCACCTTTCCCAGGACGAGGCCCAACAGAGCATGACCACCCAACTTCCCTGGGCCTCCGGGGCCGCCACAGATGGGCGGGCGCTTCCGGGCCACACCGGAGCCGCGCCAGATCCCGCGTCGGCTAAAAACCACAGAAAATGATGGAGGATTAGGCTTTCCTGCGAAGACACTGCTGAAGCGAAACAAAACCTTGCGCCTTCCTTCCTAACTTCCTTCCCCGTATCACACTCGTTTCTTGGAGGAACTGGATACTGACCCCAGGAACTCCTGCATGCTAAGCCCGCATTCTTTCTACTGCTGAGCTACATATACCCTTCCCCCCAGAGCACACTAGTTTCTAGGCACAGAGAACAAGAAATGCCAGCCACGTTCACTAACTTACCCAGTGTATAATAAGCTCCGTGTGCACCACCAACAGAGTTCAGTGTTTTATGATCCGTCAGCTCCTGCAGAGACACTTCTACAGTCCCAGGGGCGTACTCCGGTTTTGTAATTTCGGGCTTAGTCGCCCCTTACTAGGAACACAAAACAAGATAAGTCAGGAACCGAACTTCAGATCATGTGCCAACGCTTAGTCAGTCAGGTAGACAACAGTTATTTACCGAAGCTATCAGAACATAAGCCCTATCCAGGGAGAAGCTGGCGGTACAAATAAAAGGCAGATTCTCCTCTCTGTCCTGCCAGAGGCACAGGATCCATGAAAACAATTCAGCACAGAAAAGTTTCAACAGCTCTACAAATGAGGTGAACGGGTACAGTAACGCCACAAAGGACAGGAGAGTCCGCTGCACGTGGATAGCTCAGGGAATGCTGAGAATACCACACTGTTACATAAAAGAGAGATCCAGCGCAGAGGGGGGATGTGGAGGGGCTTTGGGGAAAGGCAGCCTGAGTAAAAGGAGCAGGTGGGAAACAGCGTAAGGCATTAAGGAAACTAGAACAGTCTTACTGGCCGTGGAATGGGAAGACAAATCATGCTGTCTTGAAAATGAAACATCACTTAATTAATTTCAAGTGAGGACGGCTAAAACAAGAACCAACACCAAGATGCACCTAACTTTCCCAGGGATGAATTTCTTTTCAATATCCTCTAATGAACTGTAAGGGAAAGACACTGAAAACAAGAATGCCCATACAGACACTGGCTTCACTAGGTGAGTCTGGAAAATGAACAAATGTGCTTTATCCAGTCCTACGGCATTAAGCACAGAATCACATTCTAAACTGTAAGTTAAAAGCATAAGTTAAAAATTCTCATCAGCAGATGCAAACGTGAAGATGCACACTCACACCAACCCACGGTTTATGTCTCAGAATCCCCTGGTACTTATATAGTCACACAAGGTCATTAACAACAAGAGACTGTACCTCATCCCAGGAAGATTCTCTTCCTCTCTCTTCTTTAAAGTGGCGCACTGACACACCATCTGTAAAATGTATTTACTGGTACATTAATGAGAATATTCACGAATGTATATTAAAACCACCATGTGCGTCTATCTCCGTTCGTGGATGTGTCAAAACAAAAGTGGCAGAAAAGACTTTCAAAGAGTTAGAGCATTTTCTGAAAAAAATGCTTAAGTCACGGTTGGGATATATTTCAAACCAAGTAGTAAGAGGAAAACACGTAAAAAGATTGCATATGGAATTTGGGTTTGCGCACTATGTATTTCTAACATTTGAAGTTTGCTCTTGTTTTAGTTTTTTCTTTTCTTCTGTTTTTAAATGGAGGTACCGGGAATGAGCACAAGGAATTCGGCATCATAAGCAAGCATTCTATTTACCACTAAACTATGTAAATCCCCGAGTCAACTAGCTTCTCGGCATAGATAAAATAAAATACAAAACAGTCTTTCACTGTTCACTGCCTTACAAAATATGTTAGTTTGCTGAAGCGCAAAAGATCTTTGGGGCCTTCTTCCCCGTGTCACACTAAGTCTCACATCAGACCGAGTGGGAGACAGGTCACAAGACCCTTGACTGAAGAGACCACAGGACCCGGGTTCGGGTGTGTCTTCCATAACCGATCATCTGTTTTGGAAGTTCAGGGCTCCAATCGCTGCAGACAGTGTCAGGGGCGGGCTTGTCCTCCAGGGAGCCCGGAACTTGGTGTTTTTTGAAGTCCCGTGTGCAGAACCGACAAGTCTGCCTTCCGTCAGAGGACCCTCTTTCCCTCTACAACAGACACCTCCCTCCCCAGGGCAGGACGGGGAAGACGCGGTCCATCAAGTGCGTCTGCTAAGGGAACAGAGGGACACGGCCGTGAGCCCAGTCACGGCCGCCCGTGCATGGGGAAGCCCCGGAGAGCGATCTGCCCTTCTTCTGCAGTGACTCAAGGAAGAATCAGAGGACTATGCTTTCCTCTTACCGAGCGGAGCAGCTGGCGGTGGGGGCGAGTTTGCACAGGGCACCAAGGTGGACCAGGTGCAGGTGCCCAGCTGGGCGACGACGGGCCACACCCGGGGCAGGCCATGCAGGCTGGTCCTCGGAAAGGTAGGGGCCCTCCGGCACACGGGGTGACCTGCAGGACAGAAGGGAGGGCTGGGTTGGATGACAGAGAAAAGCGCCAACACCGACAAGAGCCGAAACCCAACGCAGCAGCCGTCAGCAGCGGGCACCCTCCCCTCCACCGGGTGCCCAGTGAGCAGCACGGTGCCACACGCTCCGGCCAGCCCTCTGGGGCCTGCCTGCAGCCTGGGCCGCACAGGGGGACACGGGGGTACGACCCTGACGCCGCACGTCTCCGCCGCCGCTGTCTCCAATTGGAGGAAGCCAAGGGTCCTCCTGCCCGAGAGGCAGCACACAGAGCTTCCAGCACACGGGCAAACTAGCGCCTTCCCAACAGCCAGCCGCTCTGGGCGGGACGGCCCTCCCCGCCAAATTCCCCAGCTCCACGCAACCTTGCCCGGCGCGGAAGAGGAACACGGAAACGGGACGGACGTGAAGAGCTCATTCTCCACACCAGCAAGCAGAGCCGCACCAGGGTCAACGCTCTGCCTGCAGGGCTCTGCCTGCAGGGCTCGGCCTGCAGGGCTCTGCCTGCAGGAATCTGCCAGGCCCTCTGTGCCCCCTCCGCACAAAGGGCCCTCCTACTCCACGCAGGGGCTGCCCCTGGGCGCAAAGAGAACTCGGGAGCTGGTCATCCCGGAGTCCTGCGGCGGAGCTGGCCAAGGGCTCCCGAGGGGACAAGGCTGCCCTCAGAAGGGACTCAGGCTCCGCTACAATCATCCCTATCCTCAGGGACGTCTGGATTTTACGTTCGCTACGGAACGCACCCTACATGCGTGCTTCAGGAGAGTGACATGGGGAGTCTCAACCCCACACCTGACACCAAAGGGACTGTACCAGCTCGTGCGCAAATCCCCACGGTGTGCCATGAGACCGACGAGCAGCTCTAAAAGCTTCCAGGGAAGGCCCAACCCGGCGCAGGTTGGGGGACAAACACAACGTACGCACTCTGGTGCGCATCGGAATTCCCCCACAGGGAAGGAGGCATTTTCACGGCGGGCTCTTTCCCTTCCAGCCTCTATTCCCTACTACAAACGCACCATCACCGAGAGCCAGGCATTTCTGCCCACAGTACAACTGGAGGCAGCGGCCAAGACACACTTACCTCCCGAGAAAAGACAGTGTCGGGCTGTGACGTTTACCAAACCCAGGAAGACTCCAAGTTGCACAAAGCACACCGTACAAAGCTGGAGGGAGGGCTTTGCCCCTTTTCCAGTTACCAGGATCTGAATGGACATTCTAAACAGGAGAATCACCTGGCATGAGCCGGGAAACCAGTCAAAAGAACGACGACACAGAAATCCGTCTCAGTGAACCAGGATCAACCCTAGGTGCAGGAGGTCAGGAAGGAGTCAGCCGAGCCAGTAGAAGTCAGTGTGGAGCGAGGGCTCACTCTCCTCACGCTGCTTCGAGAAACCCACAGTCAAAGTCTGCGGGCCCTGGCTCCTAAGCACTCCCTCATGGCTCCTGCAGGCACCAGCCATGGCGACGGGCTCCCGGGAGAAGCAGCCCACTGGCTCCTGGGCAAGAGTTTTGAGTCTGAAAAAGGCAGCGACACGCCACACCACACCCGTCACAGGACACACAGTCTGCAGACGAGGCCAGGAACGGCTGCTGGGAGAACGGGAAGATCACCTTTCCCAGGACGAGGCCCAACAGAGCATGACCACCCCACTTCCCTGGGCCTCCGGGGCCGCCACAGATGGGCGGGCGCTTCCGGGCCACACCGGAGCCGCGCCAGGTCCCGCGTCGGCTAAAAACCACAGAAAAGGATGGAGGATTATGCTTTCTTGCGAAGACACTGCTGAAGCGATAAAAAAATTTTGCGCCTTCCTTCCTTCCTACCTTTCCCGTATCACACTAGTTTCTTGGAGGAACTGTATACTGACCCCAGGAACCCCTGCATGCTTATCCCGCATTCTCTCTACTGCTGTGCTACATATATCCTTCCCCCCAGAGCACACTAGTTTCTAGGCACATAGAACAAGAAATGCCAGCCACGTTCACTAACATACCCAGTGTATAATAAGCTCCGTGTGCTCCAACAACAGAGGTCAGTGTTTTATAATCCGTCAGCTCCTGCGGAGCCAATTCTACAGTCCCAGGAGCGTACTCCGGTTTTGTAATTTCGGGCTTAGTTGCCCCTTACTAGGAACACAAAACAAGATAAATCAGGAACCGAACTTCAGATCATGTGCCTACGCTTAGTCAGTCAGGTAGACAACAGTTATTTACCGAAGTTATCAGAACATAAGCCCTATCCAGGGAGAAGCTGGTGGTACAAATATAAGGCAGATTCTCCTCTCTGTCCTGCCAGAGGCACAGGATCCATGAAAACAATTCAGCACAGAAAAGTTTCAACAGCTCTACAACTGAGGTGAACGGGTACAGTAACGCCACAAAGGACAGGAGAGTCCGCTGCACGTGGATAGCTCAGGGAATGCTGAGAATACCGCACTGTTACATAAAAGAGAGATCCAGCGCAGAGGGGGGATGTGGAGGGGCTTTGGGGAAGGGCAGCCTGAGTAAAAGGAGCAGGTGGGAAACAGCGTAAGGCATTAAGGAAACTAGAACACTCTTACTGGCGGTGGAATGGGAAGACAAATCATGCTGTCTTGAAAATGAAACATCACTTAATTAATTTCAAGTGAGGACGGCTAAAACAAGAACCAACACCAAGATGCACGTAACTTTCCCAGGGATGAATTTCTTTTCAATATCCTCTAATGAACTGTAAGGGAAAGACACTGAAAACAAGAATGCCCATACAGACACTGGCTTCACTAGGTGAGTCTGGAAAATGAACAAATATGCTTTATCCAGTCCTACGGCATTAAGCACAGAATCACATTCTAAACTGTAAGTTAAAAGCATAAGTTAAAAATTCTCATCAGCAGATGCAAACGTGAAAATGCACACTCACACCAACCCACGGTTTATGTCTCAGAATCCCCTGGTACTTATATAGTCACACAAGGTCATTAACAACAAGAGACTGTACCTCATCCCAGGAAGATTCTCTTCCTCTCTCTTCTTTAAAGTGGCGCACTGACACACCATCTGTAAAATGTATTTACTGGTACATTAATGAGAATATTCACGAATGTATATTAAAACCACCATGTGCGTCTATCTCCGTTCGTGGATGTGTCAAAACAAAAGTGGCAGAAAAGACTTTCAAAGAGTTAGAGCATTTTCTGAAAAAAATGCTTAAGTCACGGTTGGGATATATTTCAAACCAAGTAGTAAGAGGAAAATACGTAAAAAGATTGCATATGGAATTTGGGTTTGCGCACTATGTATTTCTAACATTTGAAGTTTGCTCTTGTTTTAGTTTTTTCTTTTCTTCTGTTTTTAAATGGAGGTACCGGGAATGAGCACAAGGAATTCGGCATCATAAGCAAGCATTCTATTTACCACTAAACTATGTAAATCCCCGAGTCAACTAGCTTCTCGGCATAGATAAAATAAAATACAAAACAGTCTTTCACTGTTCACTGCCTTACAAAATATGTTAGTTTGCTGAAGCGCAAAAGATCTTTGAGGCCTTCTTCCCCGTATCACACTAAGTCTCACATCAGACCGAGTGGGAGACAGGTCACAAGACCCTTGACTGAAGAGACCACAGGACCCGGGTTCGGGTGTGTCTTCCATAACCGATCATCTGTTTTGGAAGTTCAGGGCTCCAATCGCTGCAGACAGTGTCAGGGGCGGGCTTGTCCTCCAGGGAGCCCGGAACGTGGTGTTTTTTGAAGTCCCGTGTGCAGAACCGACAAGTCTGCCTTCCGTCAGAGGACCCTCTTTCCCTCTACAACAGACACCTCCCTCCCCAGGGCAGGACGGGGAAGACGCGGTCCATCAAGTGCGTCTGCTAAGGGAACAGAGGGACACGGCCGTGAGCCCAGTCACGGCCGCCCGTGCATGGGGAAGCCCCGGAGAGCGATCTGCCCTTCTTCTGCAGTGACTCAAGGAAGAATCAGAGGACTATGCTTTCCTCTTACCGAGCGGAGCAGCTGGCGGTGGGGGCGAGTTTGCACAGGGCACCAAGGTGGACCAGGTGCAGGTGCCCAGCTGGGCGACGACGGGCCACACCCGGGGCAGGCCATGCAGGCTGGTCCTCGGAAAGGTAGGGGCCCTCCGGCACACGGGGTGACCTGCAGGACAGAAGGGAGGGCTGGGTTGGATGACAGACAAAAGCGCCAACACCGACAAGAGCCGAAACCCAACGCAGCAGCCGTCAGCAGCGGGCACCCTCCCCTCCACCGGGTGCCCAGTGAGCAGCACGGTGCCACACGCTCCGGCCAGCCCTCTGGGGCCTGCCTGCAGCCTGGGCCGCACAGGGGGACATGGGGGTACGACCCTGACGCCGCACGTCTCCGCCGCCGCTGTCTCCAATTGGAGGAAGCCAAGGGTCCTCCTGCCCGAGAGGCAGCACACAGAGCTTCCAGCACACGGGCAAACTAGCGCCTTCCCAACAGCCAGCTGCTCTGGGCGGGACGGCCCTCCCCGCCAACTTCCCCAGCTCCACGCAACCTTGCCCGGCGCGGAAGAGGAACACGGAAACGGGACGGACGTGAAGAGCTCATTCTCCACACCAGCAAGCAGAGCCGCACCAAGGTCAACGCTCTGCCTGCAGGGCTCTGCCTGCAGGGCTCGGCCTGCAGGGCTCTGCCTGCAGGAATCTGCCAGGCCCTCTGTGCCCCCTCCGCACAAAGGGCCCTCCTACTCCACGCAGGGGCTGCCCCTGGGCGCAAAGAGAACTCGGGAGCTGGTCATCCCGGAGTCCTGCGGCGGAGCTGGCCAAGGGCTCCCGAGGGGACAAGGCTGCCCTCAGAAGGGACTCAGGCTCCGCTACAATCATCCCTATCCTCAGGGACGTCTGGATTTTACGTTCGCTACGGAACGCACCCTACATGCGTGCTTCAGGAGAGTGACATGGGGAGTCTCAACCCCACACCTGACACCAAAGGGACTGTACCAGCTCGTGCGCAAATCCCCACGGTGTGCCATGAGACCGACGAGCAGCTCTAAAAGCTTCCAGGGAAGGCCCAACCCGGCGCAGGTTGGGGGACAAACACAACGTACGCACTCTGGTGCGCATCGGAATTCCCCCACAGGGAAGGAGGCATTTTCACGGCGGGCTCTTTCCCTTCCAGCCTCTATTCCCTACTACAAACGCACCATCACCGAGAGCCAGGCATTTCTGCCCACAGTACAACTGGAGGCAGCGGCCAAGACACACTTACCTCCCGAGAAAAGACAGTGTCGGGCTGTGACGTTTACCAAACCCAGGAAGACTCCAAGTTGCACAAAGCACACCGTACAAAGCTGGAGGGAGGGCTTTGCCCCTTTTCCAGTTACCAGGATCTGAATGGACATTCTAAACAGGAGAATCACCTGGCATGAGCCGGGAAACCAGTCAAAAGAACGACGACACAGAAATCCGTCTCAGTGACCCAGGATCAACCCTAGGTGCAGGAGGTCAGGAAGGAGTCAGCCAAGCCAGTAGAAGTCAGTGTGGAGCGAGGGCTCACTCTCCTCACGCTGCTTCGAGAAACCCACAGTCAAAGTCTGCGGGCCCTGGCTCCTAAGCACTCCCTCATGGCTCCTGCAGGCACCAGCCATGGCGACGGGCTCCCGGGAGAAGCAGCCCACTGGCTCCTGGGCAAGAGTTTTGAGTCTGAAAAAGGCAGCGACACGCCACACCACACCCGTCACAGGACACACAGTCTGCAGACGAGGCCAGGAACGGCTGCTGGGAGAACGGGAAGATCACCTTTCCCAGGACGAGGCCCAACAGAGCATGACCACCCCACTTCCCTGGGCCTCCGGGGCCGCCACAGATGGGCGGGCGCTTCCGGGCCACACCGGAGCCGCGCCAGGTCCCGCGTCGTCTAAAAACCACAGAAAAGGATGGAGGATTATGCTTTCTTGCGAAGACACTGCTGAAGCGATAAAAAAATTTTGCGCCTTCCTTCCTTCCTACCTTTCCCGTATCACACTAGTTTCTTGGAGGAACTGGATACTGACCCCAGGAACCCCTGCATGCTTATCCCGCATTCTTTCTACTGCTGAGCTACATATACCCTTCCCCCCAGAGCACACTAGTTTCTAGGCACAGAGAACAAGAAATGCCAGCCACGTTCACTAACTTACCCAGTGTATAATAAGTTCCGTGTGCTCCACCAACAGAGTTCAGTGTTTTATGATCCGTCAGCTCCTGCAGAGACACTTCTACAGTCCCAGGGGCGTACTCCGGTTTTGTAATTTCGGGCTTAGTCGCCCCTTACTAGGAACACAAAACAAGATAAATCAGGAACCGAACTTCAGATCATGTGCCTACGCTTAGTCAGTCAGGTAGACAACAGTTATTTACCGAAGCTATCAGAACATAAGCCCTATCCAGGGAGAAGCTGGCGGTACAAATAAAAGGCAGATTCTCCTCTCTGTCCTGCCAGAGGCACAGGATCCATGAAAACAATTCAGCACAGAAAAGTTTCAACAGCTCTACAACTGAGGTGAACGGGTACAGTAACGCCACAAAGGACAGGAGAGTCCGCTGCACGTGGATAGCTCAGGGAATGCTGAGAATACCGCACTGTTACATAAAAGAGAGATCCAGCGCAGAGGGGGGATGTGGAGGGGCTTTGGGGAAAGGCAGCCTGAGTAAAAGGAGCAGGTGGGAAACAGCGTAAGGCATTAAGGAAACTAGAACACTCTTACTGGCCGTGGAATGGGAAGACAAATCATGCTGTCTTGAAAATGAAACATCACTTAATTAATTTCAAGTGAGGACGGCTAAAACAAGAACCAACACCAAGATGCACCTAACTTTCCCAGGGATGAATTTCTTTTCAATATCCTCTAATGAACTGTAAGGGAAAGACACTGAAAACAAGAATGCCCATACAGACACTGGCTTCACTAGGTGAGTCTGGAAAATGAACAAATGTGCTTTATCCAGTCCTACGGCATTAAGCACAGAATCACATTCTAAACTGTAAGTTAAAAGCATAAGTTAAAAATTCTCATCAGCAGATGCAAACGTGAAAATGCACCCTCACACCAACCCACGGTTTATGTCTCAGAATCCCCTGGTACTTATATAGTCACACAAGGTCATTAACAACAAGAGACTGTACCTCATCCCAGGAAGATTCTCTTCCTCTCTCTTCTTTAAAGTGGCGCACTGACACACCATCTGTAAAATGTATTTACTGGTACATTAATGAGAATATTCACGAATGTATATTAAAACCACCATGTGCGTCTATCTCCGTTCGTGGATGTGTCAAAACAAAAGTGGCAGAAAAGACTTTCAAAGAGTTAGAGCATTTTCTGAAAAAAATGCTTAAGTCACGGTTGGGATATATTTCAAACCAAGTAGTAAGAGGAAAACACGTAAAAAGATTGCATATGGAATTTGGGTTTGCGCACTATGTATTTCTAACATTTGAAGTTTGCTCTTGTTTTAGTTTTTTCTTTTCTTCTGTTTTTAAATGGAGGTACCGGGAATGAGCACAAGGAATTCGGCATCATAAGCAAGCATTCTATTTACCACTAAACTATGTAAATCCCCGAGTCAACTAGCTTCTCGGCATAGATAAAATAAAATACAAAACAGTCTTTCACTGTTCACTGCCTTACAAAATATGTTAGTTTGCTGAAGCGCAAAAGATCTTTGAGGCCTTCTTCCCCGTATCACACTAAGTCTCACATCAGACCGAGTGGGAGACAGGTCACAAGACCCTTGACTGAAGAGACCACAGGACCCGGGTTCGGGTGTGTCTTCCATAACCGATCATCTGTTTTGGAAGTTCAGGGCTCCAATCGCTGCAGACAGTGTCAGGGGCGGGCTTGTCCTCCAGGGAGCCCGGAACGTGGTGTTTTTTGAAGTCCCGTGTGCAGAACCGACAAGTCTGCCTTCCGTCAGAGGACCCTCTTTCCCTCTACAACAGACACCTCCCTCCCCAGGGCAGGACGGGGAAGACGCGGTCCATCAAGTGCGTCTGCTAAGGGAACAGAGGGACACGGCCGTGAGCCCAGTCACGGCCGCCCGTGCATGGGGAAGCCCCGGAGAGCGATCTGCCCTTCTTCTGCAGTGACTCAAGGAAGAATCAGAGGACTATGCTTTCCTCTTACCGAGCGGAGCAGCTGGCGGTGGGGGCGAGTTTGCACAGGGCACCAAGGTGGACCAGGTGCAGGTGCCCAGCTGGGCGACGACGGGCCACACCCGGGGCAGGCCATGCAGGCTGGTCCTCGGAAAGGTAGGGGCCCTCCGGCACACGGGGTGACCTGCAGGACAGAAGGGAGGGCTGGGTTGGATGACAGACAAAAGCGCCAACACCGTCAAGAGCCGAAACCCAACGCAGAAGCCGTCAGCAGCGGGCACCCTCCCCTCCACCGGGTGCCCAGTGAGCAGCACGGTGCCACACGCTCCGGCCAGCCCTCTGGGGCCTGCCTGCAGCCTGGGCCGCACAGGGGGACACGGGGGTACGACCCTGACGCCGCACGTCTCCGCCGCCGCTGTCTCCAATTGGAGGAAGCCAAGGGTCCTCCTGCCCGAGAGGCAGCACACAGAGCTTCCAGCACACGGGCAAACTAGCGCCTTCCCAACAGCCAGCCGCTCTGGGCGGGACGGCCCTCCCCGCCAACTTCCCCAGCTCCACGCAACCTTGCCCGGCGCGGAAGAGGAACACGGAAACGGGACGGACGTGAAGAGCTCATTCTCCACACCAGCAAGCAGAGCCGCACCAGGGTCAACGCTCTGCCTGCAGGGCTCTGCCTGCAGGGCTCGGCCTGCAGGGCTCTGCCTGCAGGAATCTGCCAGGCCCTCTGTGCCCCCTCCGCACAAAGGGCCCTCCTACTCCACGCAGGGGCTGCCCCTGGGCGCAAAGAGAACTCGGGAGCTGGTCATCCCGGAGTCCTGCGGCGGAGCTGGCCAAGGGCTCCCGAGGGGACAAGGCTGCCCTCAGAAGGGACTCAGGCTCCGCTACAATCATCCCTATCCTCAGGGACGTCTGGATTTTACGTTCGCTACGGAACGCACCCTACATGCGTGCTTCAGGAGAGTGACATGGGGAGTCTCAACCCCACACCTGACACCAAAGGGACTGTACCAGCTCGTGCGCAAATCCCCACGGTGTGCCATGAGACCGACGAGCAGCTCTAAAAGCTTCCAGGGAAGGCCCAACCCGGCGCAGGTTGGGGGACAAACACAACGTACGCACTCTGGTGCGCATCGGAATTCCCCCACAGGGAAGGAGGCATTTTCACGGCGGGCTCTTTCCCTTCCAGCCTCTATTCCCTACTACAAACGCACCATCACCGAGAGCCAGGCATTTCTGCCCACAGTACAACTGGAGGCAGCGGCCAAGACACACTTACCTCCCGAGAAAAGACAGTGTCGGGCTGTGACGTTTACCAAACCCAGGAAGACTCCAAGTTGCACAAAGCACACCGTACAAAGCTGGAGGGAGGGCTTTGCCCCTTTTCCAGTTACCAGGATCTGAATGGACATTCTAAACAGGAGAATCACCTGGCATGAGCCGGGAAACCAGTCAAAAGAACGACGACACAGAAATCCGTCTCAGTGACCCAGGATCAACCCTAGGTGCAGGAGGTCAGGAAGGAGTCAGCCGAGCCAGTAGAAGTCAGTGTGGAGCGAGGGCTCACTCTCCTCACGCTGCTTCGAGAAACCCACAGTCAAAGTCTGCGGGCCCTGGCTCCTAAGCACTCCCTCATGGCTCCTGCAGGCACCAGCCATGGCGACGGGCTCCCGGGAGAAGCAGCCCACTGGCTCCTGGGCAAGAGTTTTGAGTCTGAAAAAGGCAGCGACACGCCACACCACACCCGTCACAGGACACACAGTCTGCAGACGAGGCCAGGAACGGCTGCTGGGAGAACGGGAAGATCACCTTTCCCAGGACGAGGCCCAACAGAGCATGACCACCCCACTTCCCTGGGCCTCCGGGGCCGCCACAGATGGGCGGGCGCTTCCGGGCCACACCGGAGCCGCGCCAGGTCCCGCGTCGGCTAAAAACCACAGAAAAGGATGGAGGATTATGCTTTCTTGCGAAGACACTGCTGAAGCGATAAAAAAATTTTGCGCCTTCCTTCCTTCCTACCTTTCCCGTATCACACTAGTTTCTTGGAGGAACTGGATACTGACCCCAGGAACCCCTGCATGCTTATCCCGCATTCTCTCTACTGCTGTGCTACATATATCCTTCCCCCCAGAGCACACTAGTTTCTAGGCACATAGAACAAGAAATGCCAGCCACGTTCACTAACTTACCCAGTGTATAATAAGCTCCGTGTGCTCCACCAACAGAGGTCAGTGTTTTATAATCCGTCAGCTCCTGCGGAGCCAATTCTACAGTCCCAGGAGCGTACTTCGGTTTTGTAATTTCGGGCTTAGTCGCCCCTTCCTAGGAACACAAAACAAGATAAATCAGGAACCAAACTTCAGATCATGTGCCTACGCTTATTCAGTCAGGTAGACAACAGTAATTTACCGAAGCTATCAGAACATAAGCCCTATCCTGGGAGAAGCTGGTGGTACAAATATAAGGCAGATTCTCCTCTCTGTCCTGCCAGAGGCACAGGATCCATGAAAACAAATCAGCACAGAAAAGTTTCAACAGCTCTACAACTGAGGTGAACGGGTACAGTAACGCCACAAAGGACAGGAGAGTCCGCTGCACGTGGATAGCTCAGGGAATGCTGAGAATACCGCACTGTTACATAAAAGAGAGATCCAGCGCAGAGGGGGGATGTGGAGGGGCTTTGGGGAAGGGCAGCCTGAGTAAAAGGAGCAGGTGGGAAACATCGTAAGGCATTAAGGAAACTAGAACACTGTTACTGGCGGTGGAATGGGAAGACAAATCATGCTGTCTTGAAAATGAAACATCACTTAATTAATTTCAAGTGAGGACGGCTAAAACAAGAACCAACACCAAGATGCACCTAACTTTCCCAGGGATGAATTTCTTTTCAATATCCTCTAATGAACTGTAAGGGAAAGACACTGAAAACAAGAATGCCCATACAGACACTGGCTTCACTAGGTGAGTCTGGAAAATGAACAAATGTGCTTTATCCAGTCCTACGGCATTAAGCACAGAATCACATTCTAAACTGTAAGTTAAAAGCATAAGTTAAAAATTCTCATCAGCAGATGCAAACGTGAAGATGCACACTCACACCAACCCACGGTTTATGTCTCAGAATCCCCTGGTACTTATATAGTCACACAAGGTCATTAACAACAAGAGACTGTACCTCATCCCAGGAAGATTCTCTTCCTCTCTCTTCTTTAAAGTGGCGCACTGACACACCATCTGTAAAATGTATTTACTGGTACATTAATGAGAATATTCACGAATGTATATTAAAACCACCATGTGCGTCTATCTCCGTTCGTGGATGTGTCAAAACAAAAGTGGCAGAAAAGACTTTCAAAGAGTTAGAGCATTTTCTGAAAAAAATGCTTAAGTCACGGTTGGGATATATTTCAAACCAAGTAGTAAGAGGAAAACACGTAAAAAGATTGCATATGGAATTTGGGTTTGCGCACTATGTATTTCTAACATTTGAAGTTTGCTCTTGTTTTAGTTTTTTCTTTTCTTCTGTTTTTAAATGGAGGTACCGGGAATGAGCACAAGGAATTCGGCATCATAAGCAAGCATTCTATTTACCACTAAACTATGTAAATCCCCGAGTCAACTAGCTTCTCGGCATAGATAAAATAAAATACAAAACAGTCTTTCACTGTTCACTGCCTTACAAAATATGTTAGTTTGCTGAAGCGCAAAAGATCTTTGAGGCCTTCTTCCCCGTATCACACTAAGTCTCACATCAGACCGAGTGGGAGACAGGTCACAAGACCCTTGACTGAAGAGACCACAGGACCCGGGTTCGGGTGTGTCTTCCATAACCGATCATCTGTTTTGGAAGTTCAGGGCTCCAATCGCTGCAGACAGTGTCAGGGGCGGGCTTGTCCTCCAGGGAGCCCGGAACGTGGTGTTTTTTGAAGTCCCGTGTGCAGAACCGACAAGTCTGCCTTCCGTCAGAGGACCCTCTTTCCCTCTACAACAGACACCTCCCTCCCCAGGGCAGGACGGGGAAGACGCGGTCCATCAAGTGCGTCTGCTAAGGGAACAGAGGGACACGGCCGTGAGCCCAGTCACGGCCGCCCGTGCATGGGGAAGCCCCGGAGAGCGATCTGCCCTTCTTCTGCAGTGACTCAAGGAAGAATCAGAGGACTATGTTTTCCTCTTACCGAGCGGAGCAGCTGGCGGTGGGGGCGAGTTTGCACAGGGCACCAAGGTGGACCAGGTGCAGGTGCCCAGCTGGGCGACGACGGGCCACACCCGGGGCAGGCCATGCAGGCTGGTCCTCGGAAAGGTAGGGGCCCTCCGGCACACGGGGTGACCTGCAGGACAGAAGGGAGGGCTGGGTTGGATGACAGACAAAAGCGCCAACACCGACAAGAGCCGAAACCCAACGCAGCAGCCGTCAGCAGCGGGCACCCTCCCCTCCACCGGGTGCCCAGTGAGCAGCACGGTGCCACACGCTCCGGCCAGCCCTCTGGGGCCTGCCTGCAGCCTGGGCCGCACAGGGGGACACGGGGGTACGACCCTGACGCCGCACGTCTCCGCCGCCGCTGTCTCCAATTGGAGGAAGCCAAGGGTCCTCCTGCCCGAGAGGCAGCACACAGAGCTTCCAGCACACGGGCAAACTAGCGCCTTCCCAACAGCCAGCCGCTCTGGGCGGGACGGCCCTCCCCGCCAACTTCCCCAGCTCCACGCAACCTTGCCCGGCGCGGAAGAGGAACACGGAAACGGGACGGACGTGAAGAGCTCATTCTCCACACCAGCAAGCAGAGCCGCACCAAGGTCAACGCTCTGCCTGCAGGGCTCTGCCTGCAGGAATCTGCCAGGCCCTCTGTGCCCCCTCCGCACAAAGGGCCCTCCTACTCCACGCAGGGGCTGCCCCTGGGCGCAAAGAGAACTCGGGAGCTGGTCATCCCGGAGTCCTGCGGCGGAGCTGGCCAAGGGCTCCCGAGGGGACAAGGCTGCCCTCAGAAGGGACTCAGGCTCCGCTACAATCATCCCTATCCTCAGGGACGTCTGGATTTTACGTTCGCTACGGAACGCACCCTACATGCGTGCTTCAGGAGAGTGACATGGGGAGTCTCAACCCCACACCTGACACCAAAGGGACTGTACCAGCTCGTGCGCAAATCCCCACGGTGTGCCATGAGACCGACGAGCAGCTCTAAAAGCTTCCAGGGAAGGCCCAACCCGGCGCAGGTTGGGGGACAAACACAACGTACGCACTCTGGTGCGCATCGGAATTCCCCCACAGGGAAGGAGGCATTTTCACGGCGGGCTCTTTCCCTTCCAGCCTCTATTCCCTACTACAAACGCACCATCACCGAGAGCCAGGCATTTCTGCCCACAGTACAACTGGAGGCAGCGGCCAAGACACACTTACCTCCCGAGAAAAGACAGTGTCGGGCTGTGACGTTTACCAAACCCAGGAAGACTCCAAGTTGCACAAAGCACACCGTACAAAGCTGGAGGGAGGGCTTTGCCCCTTTTCCAGTTACCAGGATCTGAATGGACATTCTAAACAGGAGAATCACCTGGCATGAGCCGGGAAACCAGTCAAAAGAACGACGACACAGAAATCCGTCTCAGTGACCCAGGATCAACCCTAGGTGCAGGAGGTCAGGAAGGAGTCAGCCGAGCCAGTAGAAGTCAGTGTGGAGCGAGGGCTCACTCTCCTCACGCTGCTTCGAGAAACCCACAGTCAAAGTCTGCGGGCCCTGGCTCCTAAGCACTCCCTCATGGCTCCTGCAGGCACCAGCCATGGCGACGGGCTCCCGGGAGAAGCAGCCCACTGGCTCCTGGGCAAGAGTTTTGAGTCTGAAAAAGGCAGCGACACGCCACACCACACCCGTCACAGGACACACAGTCTGCAGACGAGGCCAGGAACGGCTGCTGGGAGAACGGGAAGATCACCTTTCCCAGGACGAGGCCCAACAGAGCATGACCACCCCACTTCCCTGGGCCTCCGGGGCCGCCACAGATGGGCGGGCGCTTCCGGGCCACACCGGAGCCGCGCCAGGTCCCGCGTCGGCTAAAAACCACAGAAAATGATGGAGGATTATGCTTTCTTGCGAAGACACTGCTGAAGCGATAAAAAAATTTTGCGCCTTCCTTCCTTCCTACCTTTCCCGTATCACACTAGTTTCTTGGAGGAACTGGATACTGACCCCAGGAAACCCTGCATGCTTATCCCGCATTCTCTCTACTGCTGTGCTACATATATCCTTCCCCCCAGAGCACACAAGTTTCTAGGCACATAGAACAAGAAATGCCAGCCACGTTCACTTACTTACCTAGTGTATAATAAGCTCCGTGTGCTCCACCAACAGAGGTCAGTGTTTTATAATCCGTCAGCTCCTGCGGAGCCAATTCTACAGTCCCAGGAGCGTACTTCGGTTTTGTAATTTCGGGCTTAGTCGCCCCTTCCTAGGAACACAAAACAAGATAAATCAGGAACCAAACTTCAGATCATGTGCCTACGCTTATTCAGTCAGGTAGACAACAGTAATTTACCGAAGCTATCAGAACATAAGCCCTATCCTGGGAGAAGCTGGTGGTACAAATATAAGGCAGATTCTCCTCTCTGTCCTGCCAGAGGCACAGGATCCATGAAAACAAATCAGCACAGAAAAGTTTCAACAGCTCTACAACTGAGGTGAACGGGTACAGTAACGCCACAAAGGACAGGAGAGTCCGCTGCACGTGGATAGCTCAGGGAATGCTGAGAATACCGCACTGTTACATAAAAGAGAGATCCAGCGCAGAGGGGGGATGTGGAGGGGCTTTGGGGAAGGGCAGCCTGAGTAAAAGGAGCAGGTGGGAAACATCGTAAGGCATTAAGGAAACTAGAACACTGTTACTGGCGGTGGAATGGGAAGACAAATCATGCTGTCTTGAAAATGAAACATCACTTAATTAATTTCAAGTGAGGACGGCTAAAACAAGAACCAAAACCAAGATGCACCTAACTTTCCCAGGGATGAATTTCTTTTCAATATCCTCTAATGAACTGTAAGGGAAAGACACTGAAAACAAGAATGCCCATACAGACACTGGCTTCACTAGGTGAGTCTGGAAAATGAACAAATGTGCTTTATCCAGTCCTACGGCATTAAGCACAGAATCACATTCTAAACTGTAAGTTAAAAGCATAAGTTAAAAATTCTCATCAGCAGATGCAAACGTGAAGATGCACACTCACACCAACCCACGGTTTATGTCTCAGAATCCCCTGGTACTTATATAGTCACACAAGGTCATTAACAACAAGAGACTGTACCTCATCCCAGGAAGATTCTCTTCCTCTCTCTTCTTTAAAGTGGCGCACTGACACACCATCTGTAAAATGTATTTACTGGTACATTAATGAGAATATTCACGAATGTATATTAAAACCACCATGTGCGTCTATCTCCGTTCGTGGATGTGTCAAAACAAAAGTG
This sequence comes from Camelus bactrianus, assembly GCF_048773025.1. Taxonomy (NCBI): domain Eukaryota; kingdom Metazoa; phylum Chordata; class Mammalia; order Artiodactyla; family Camelidae; genus Camelus; species Camelus bactrianus. The sequence goes on along the minus strand of NC_133555.1, from coordinate 60,543,671 downwards.
GCAGAAAAGACTTTCAAAGAGTTAGAGCATTTTCTGAAAAAAATGCTTAAGTCATGGTTGGGATATATTTCAAACCAAGTAGTAAGAGGAAAACACGTAAAAAGATTGCATATGGAATTTGGGTTTGCGCACTATGTATTTCTAACATTTGAAGTTTGCTCTTGTTTTAGTTTTTTCTTTTCTTCTGTTTTTAAATGGAGGTACCGGGAATGAGCACAAGGAATTCGGCATCATAAGCAAGCATTCTATTTACCACTAAACTATGTAAATCCCCGAGTCAACTAGCTTCTCGGCATAGATAAAATAAAATACAAAACAGTCTTTCACTGTTCACTGCCTTACAAAATATGTTAGTTTGCTGAAGCGCAAAAGATCTTTGAGGCCTTCTTCCCCGTATCACACTAAGTCTCACATCAGACCGAGTGGGAGACAGGTCACAAGACCCTTGACTGAAGAGACCACAGGACCCGGGTTCGGGTGTGTCTTCCATAACCGATCATCTGTTTTGGAAGTTCAGGGCTCCAATCGCTGCAGACAGTGTCAGGGGCGGGCTTGTCCTCCAGGGAGCCCGGAACGTGGTGTTTTTTGAAGTCCCGTGTGCAGAACCGACAAGTCTGCCTTCCGTCAGAGGACCCTCTTTCCCTCTACAACAGACACCTCCCTCCCCAGGGCAGGACGGGGAAGACGCGGTCCATCAAGTGCGTCTGCTAAGGGAACAGAGGGACACGGCCGTGAGCCCAGTCACGGCCGCCCGTGCATGGGGAAGCCCCGGAGAGCGATCTGCCCTTCTTCTGCAGTGACTCAAGGAAGAATCAGAGGACTATGTTTTCCTCTTACCGAGCGGAGCAGCTGGCGGTGGGGGCGAGTTTGCACAGGGCACCAAGGTGGACCAGGTGCAGGTGCCCAGCTGGGCGACGACGGGCCACACCCGGGGCAGGCCATGCAGGCTGGTCCTCGGAAAGGTAGGGGCCCTCCGGCACACGGGGTGACCTGCAGGACAGAAGGGAGGGCTGGGTTGGATGACAGACAAAAGCGCCAACACCGACAAGAGCCGAAACCCAACGCAGCAGCCGTCAGCAGCGGGCACCCTCCCCTCCACCGGGTGCCCAGTGAGCAGCACGGTGCCACACGCTCCGGCCAGCCCTCTGGGGCCTGCCTGCAGCCTGGGCCGCACAGGGGGACACGGGGGTACGACCCTGACGCCGCACGTCTCCGCCGCCGCTGTCTCCAATTGGAGGAAGCCAAGGGTCCTCCTGCCCGAGAGGCAGCACACAGAGCTTCCAGCACACGGGCAAACTAGCGCCTTCCCAACAGCCAGCCGCTCTGGGCGGGACGGCCCTCCCCGCCAACTTCCCCAGCTCCACGCAACCTTGCCCGGCGCGGAAGAGGAACACGGAAACGGGACGGACGTGAAGAGCTCATTCTCCACACCAGCAAGCAGAGCCGCACCAAGGTCAACGCTCTGCCTGCAGGGCTCTGCCTGCAGGAATCTGCCAGGCCCTCTGTGCCCCCTCCGCACAAAGGGCCCTCCTACTCCACGCAGGGGCTGCCCCTGGGCGCAAAGAGAACTCGGGAGCTGGTCATCCCGGAGTCCTGCGGCGGAGCTGGCCAAGGGCTCCCGAGGGGACAAGGCTGCCCTCAGAAGGGACTCAGGCTCCGCTACAATCATCCCTATCCTCAGGGACGTCTGGATTTTACGTTCGCTACGGAACGCACCCTACATGCGTGCTTCAGGAGAGTGACATGGGGAGTCTCAACCCCACACCTGACACCAAAGGGACTGTACCAGCTCGTGCGCAAATCCCCACGGTGTGCCATGAGACCGACGAGCAGCTCTAAAAGCTTCCAGGGAAGGCCCAACCCGGCGCAGGTTGGGGGACAAACACAACGTACGCACTCTGGTGCGCATCGGAATTCCCCCACAGGGAAGGAGGCATTTTCACGGCGGGCTCTTTCCCTTCCAGCCTCTATTCCCTACTACAAACGCACCATCACCGAGAGCCAGGCATTTCTGCCCACAGTACAACTGGAGGCAGCGGCCAAGACACACTTACCTCCCGAGAAAAGACAGTGTCGGGCTGTGACGTTTACCAAACCCAGGAAGACTCCAAGTTGCACAAAGCACACCGTACAAAGCTGGAGGGAGGGCTTTGCCCCTTTTCCAGTTACCAGGATCTGAATGGACATTCTAAACAGGAGAATCACCTGGCATGAGCCGGGAAACCAGTCAAAAGAACGACGACACAGAAATCCGTCTCAGTGACCCAGGATCAACCCTAGGTGCAGGAGGTCAGGAAGGAGTCAGCCGAGCCAGTAGAAGTCAGTGTGGAGCGAGGGCTCACTCTCCTCACGCTGCTTCGAGAAACCCACAGTCAAAGTCTGCGGGCCCTGGCTCCTAAGCACTCCCTCATGGCTCCTGCAGGCACCAGCCATGGCGACGGGCTCCCGGGAGAAGCAGCCCACTGGCTCCTGGGCAAGAGTTTTGAGTCTGAAAAAGGCAGCGACACGCCACACCACACCCGTCACAGGACACACAGTCTGCAGACGAGGCCAGGAACGGCTGCTGGGAGAACGGGAAGATCACCTTTCCCAGGACGAGGCCCAACAGAGCATGACCACCCCACTTCCCTGGGCCTCCGGGGCCGCCACAGATGGGCGGGCGCTTCCGGGCCACACCGGAGCCGCGCCAGGTCCCGCGTCGGCTAAAAACCACAGAAAAGGATGGAGGATTATGCTTTCTTGCGAAGACACTGCTGAAGCGATAAAAAAATTTTGCGCCTTCCTTCCTTCCTACCTTTCCCGTATCACACTAGTTTCTTGGAGGAACTGGATACTGACCCCAGGAACCCCTGCATGCTTATCCCGCATTCTCTCTACTGCTGTGCTACATATATCCTTCCCCCCAGAGCACACTAGTTTCTAGGCACATAGAACAAGAAATGCCAGCCACGTTCACTAACTTACCCAGTGTATAATAAGCTCCGTGTGCTCCACCAACAGAGGTCAGTGTTTTATAATCCGTCAGCTCCTGCGGAGCCAATTCTACAGTCCCAGGAGCGTACTCCGGTTTTGTAATTTCGGGCTTAGTCGCCCCTTACTAGGAACACAAAACAACATAAATCAGGAACCAAACTTCAGATCATGTGCCTACGCTTAGTCAGTCAGGTAGACAACAGTTATTTACCGAAGCTATCAGAACATAAGCCCTATCCAGGGAGAAGCTGGTGGTACAAATATAAGGCAGATTCTCCTCTCTGTCCTGCCAGAGGCACAGGATCCATGAAAACAATTCAGCACTGAAAAGTTTCAACAGCTCTACAACTGAGGTGAACGGGTACAGTAACGCCACAATGGACAGGAGAGTCCGCTGCACGTGGATAGCTCAGGGAATGCTGAGAATACCACACTGTTACATAAAAGAGAGATCCAGCGCAGAGGGGGGATGTGGAGGGGCTTTGGGGAAGGGCAGCCTGAGTAAAAGGAGCAGGTGGGAAACAGCGTAAGGCATTAAGGAAACTAGAACACTCTTACTGGCCGTGGAATGGGAAGACAAATCATGCTGTCTTGAAAATGAAACATCACTTAATTAATTTCAAGTGAGGACGGCTAAAACAAAAACCAACACCAAGATGCACCTAACTTTCCCAGGGATGAATTTCTTTTCAATATCCTCTAATGAACTGTAAGGGAAAGACACTGAAAACAAGAATGCCCATACAGACACTGGCTTCACTAGGTGAGTCTGGAAAATGAACAAATGTGCTTTATCCAGTCCTACGGCATTAAGCACAGAATCACATTCTAAACTGTAAGTTAAAAGCATAAGTTAAAAATTCTCATCAGCAGATGCAAACGTGAAGATGCACACTCACACCAACCCACGGTTTATGTCTCAGAATCCCCTGGTACTTATATAGTCACACAAGGTCATTAACAACAAGAGACTGTACCTCATCCCAGGAAGATTCTCTTCCTCTCTCTTCTTTAAAGTGGCGCACTGACACACCATCTGTAAAATGTATTTACTGGTACATTAATGAGAATATTCACGAATGTATATTAAAACCACCATGTGCGTCTATCTCCGTTCGTGGATGTGTCAAAACAAAAGTGGCAGAAAAGACTTTCAAAGAGTTAGAGCATTTTCTGAAAAAAATGCTTAAGTCACGGTTGGGATATATTTCAAACCAAGTAGTAAGAGGAAAACACGTAAAAAGATTGCATATGGAATTTGGGTTTGCGCACTATGTATTTCTAACATTTGAAGTTTGCTCTTGTTTTAGTTTTTTCTTTTCTTCTGTTTTTAAATGGAGGTACCGGGAATGAGCACAAGGAATTCGGCATCATAAGCAAGCATTCTATTTACCACTAAACTATGTAAATCCCCGAGTCAACTAGCTTCTCGGCATAGATAAAATAAAATACAAAACAGTCTTTCACTGTTCACTGCCTTACAAAATATGTTAGTTTGCTGAAGCGCAAAAGATCTTTGGGGCCTTCTTCTCCATATCACACTAAGTCTCACATCAGACCGAGTGGGAGACAGGTCACAAGACCCTTGACTGAAGAGACCACAGGACCCGGGTTCGGGTGTGTCTTCCATAACCGATCATCTGTTTTGGAAGTTCAGGGCTCCAATCGCTGCAGACAGTGTCAGGGGCGGGCTTGTCCTCCAGGGAGCCCGGAACGTGGTGTTTTTTGAAGTCCCGTGTGCAGAACCGACAAGTCTGCCTTCCGTCAGAGGACCCTCTTTCCCTCTACAACAGACACCTCCCTCCCCAGGGCAGGACGGGGAAGACGCGGTCCATCAAGTGCGTCTGCTAAGGGAACAGAGGGACACGGCCGTGAGCCCAGTCACGGCCGCCCGTGCATGGGGAAGCCCCGGAGAGCGATCTGCCCTTCTTCTGCAGTGACTCAAGGAAGAATCAGAGGACTATGCTTTCCTCTTACCGAGCGGAGCAGCTGGCGGTGGGGGCGAGTTTGCACAGGGCACCAAGGTGGACCAGGTGCAGGTGCCCAGCTGGGCGACGACGGGCCACACCCGGGGCAGGCCATGCAGGCTGGTCCTCGGAAAGGTAGGGGCCCTCCGGCACACGGGGTGACCTGCAGGACAGAAGGGAGGGCTGGGTTGGATGACAGACAAAAGCGCCAACACCGACAAGAGCCGAAACCCAACGCAGCAGCCGTCAGCAGCGGGCACCCTCCCCTCCACCGGGTTCCCAGTGAGCAGCACGGTGCCACACGCTCCGGCCAGCCCTCTGGGGCCTGCCTGCAGCCTGGGCCGCACAGGGGGACACGGGGGTACGACCCTGACGCCGCACGTCTCCGCCGCCGCTGTCTCCAATTGGAGGAAGCCAAGGGTCCTCCTGCCCGAGAGGCAGCACACAGAGCTTCCAGCACACGGGCAAACTAGCGCCTTCCCAACAGCCAGCCGCTCTGGGCGGGACGGCCCTCCCCGCCAACTTCCCCAGCTCCACGCAACGTTGCCCGGCGCGGAAGAGGAACACGGAAACGGGACGGACGTGAAGAGCTCATTCTCCACACCAGCAAGCAGAGCCGCACCAGGGTCAACGCTCTGCCTGCAGGGCTCTGCCTGCAGGGCTCGGCCTGCAGGGCTCTGCCTGCAGGAATCTGCCAGGCCCTCTGTGCCCCCTCCGCACAAAGGGCCCTCCTACTCCACGCAGGGGCTGCCCCTGGGCGCAAAGAGAACTCGGGAGCTGGTCATCCCGGAGTCCTGCGGCGGAGCTGGCCAAGGGCTCCCGAGGGGACAAGGCTGCCCTCAGAAGGGACTCAGGCTCCGCTACAATCATCCCTATCCTCAGGGACGTCTGGATTTTACGTTCGCTACGGAACGCACCCTACATGCGTGCTTCAGGAGAGTGACATGGGGAGTCTCAACCCCACACCTGACACCAAAGGGACTGTACCAGCTCGTGCGCAAATCCCCACGGTGTGCCATGAGACCGACGAGCAGCTCTAAAAGCTTCCAGGGAAGGCCCAACCCGGCGCAGGTTGGGGGACAAACACAACGTACGCACTCTGGTGCGCATCGGAATTCCCCCACAGGGAAGGAGGCATTTTCACGGCGGGCTCTTTCCCTTCCAGCCTCTATTCCCTACTACAAACGCACCATCACCGAGAGCCAGGCATTTCTGCCCACAGTACAACTGGAGGCAGCGGCCAAGACACACTTACCTCCCGAGAAAAGACAGTGTCGGGCTGTGACGTTTACCAAACCCAGGAAGACTCCAAGTTGCACAAAGCACACCGTACAAAGCTGGAGGGAGGGCTTTGCCCCTTTTCCAGTTACCAGGATCTGAATGGACATTCTAAACAGGAGAATCACCTGGCATGAGCCGGGAAACCAGTCAAAAGAACGACGACACAGAAATCCGTCTCAGTGACCCAGGATCAACCCTAGGTGCAGGAGGTCAGGAAGGAGTCAGCCGAGCCAGTAGAAGTCAGTGTGGAGCGAGGGCTCACTCTCCTCACGCTGCTTCGAGAAACCCACAGTCAAAGTCTGCGGGCCCTGGCTCCTAAGCACTCCCTCATGGCTCCTGCAGGCACCAGCCATGGCGACGGGCTCCCGGGAGAAGCAGCCCACTGGCTCCTGGGCAAGAGTTTTGAGTCTGAAAAAGGCAGCGACACGCCACACCACACCCGTCACAGGACACACAGTCTGCAGACGAGGCCAGGAACGGCTGCTGGGAGAACGGGAAGATCACCTTTCCCAGGACGAGGCCCAACAGAGCATGACCACCCCACTTCCCTGGGCCTCCGGGGCCGCCACAGATGGGCGGGCGCTTCCGGGCCACACCGGAGCCGCGCCAGGTCCCGCGTCGGCTAAAAACCACAGAAAATGATGGAGGATTATGCTTTCTTGCGAAGACACTGCTGAAGCGATAAAAAAATTTTGCGCCTTCCTTCCTTCCTACCTTTCCCGTATCACACTAGTTTCTTGGAGGAACTGGATACTGACCCCAGGAACCCCTGCATGCTTATCCCGCATTCTCTCTACTGCTGTGCTACATATATCCTTCCCCCCAGAGCACACTAGTTTCTAGGCACATAGAACAAGAAATGCCAGCCACGTTCACTAACTTACCCAGTGTATAATAAGCTCCGTGTGCTCCACCAACAGAGGTCAGTGTTTTATAATCCGTCAGCTCCTGCGGAGCCAATTCTACAGTCCCAGGAGCGTACTTCGGTTTTGTAATTTCGGGCTTAGTCGCCCCTTCCTAGGAACACAAAACAAGATAAATCAGGAACCGAACTTCAGATCATGTGCCTACGCTTATTCAGTCAGGTAGACAACAGTAATTTACCGAAGCTATCAGAACATAAGCCCTATCCTGGGAGAAGCTGGTGGTACAAATATAAGGCAGATTCTCCTCTCTGTCCTGCCAGAGGCACAGGATCCATGAAAACAATTCAGCACAGAAAAGTTTCAACAGCTCTACAACTGAGGTGAACGGGTACAGTAATGCCACAAAGGACAGGAGAGTCCGCTGCACGTGGATAGCTCAGGGAATGCTGAGAATACCGCACTGTTACATAAAAGAGAGATCCAGCGCAGAGGGGGGATGTGGAGGGGCTTTGGGGAAGGGCAGCCTGAGTAAAAGGAGCAGGTGGGAAACATCGTAAGGCATTAAGGAAACTAGAACACTGTTACTGGCGGTGGAATGGGAAGACAAATCATGCTGTCTTGAAAATGAAACATCACTTAATTAATTTCAAGTGAGGACGGCTAAAACAAGAACCAACACCAAGATGCACCTAACTTTCCCAGGGATGAATTTCTTTTCAATATCCTCTAATGAACTGTAAGGGAAAGACACTGAAAACAAGAATGCCCATACAGACACTGGCTTCACTAGGTGAGTCTGGAAAATGAACAAATGTGCTTTATCCAGTCCTACGGCATTAAGCACAGAATCACATTCTAAACTGTAAGTTAAAAGCATAAGTTAAAAATTCTCATCAGCAGATGCAAACGTGAAGATGCACACTCACACCAACCCACGGTTTATGTCTCAGAATCCCCTGGTACTTATATAGTCACACAAGGTCATTAACAACAAGAGACTGTACCTCATCCCAGGAAGATTCTCTTCCTCTCTCTTCTTTAAAGTGGCGCACTGACACACCATCTGTAAAATGTATTTACTGGTACATTAATGAGAATATTCACGAATGTATATTAAAACCACCATGTGCGTCTATCTCCGTTCGTGGATGTGTCAAAACAAAAGTGGCAGAAAAGACTTTCAAAGAGTTAGAGCATTTTCTGAAAAAAATGCTTAAGTCACGGTTGGGATATATTTCAAACCAAGTAGTAAGAGGAAAACACGTAAAAAGATTGCATATGGAATTTGGGTTTGCGCACTATGTATTTCTAACATTTGAAGTTTGCTCTTGTTTTAGTTTTTTCTTTTCTTCTGTTTTTAAATGGAGGTACCGGGAATGAGCACAAGGAATTCGGCATCATAAGCAAGCATTCTATTTACCACTAAACTATGTAAATCCCCGAGTCAACTAGCTTCTCGGCATAGATAAAATAAAATACAAAACAGTCTTTCACTGTTCACTGCCTTACAAAATATGTTAGTTTGCTGAAGCGCAAAAGATCTTTGAGGCCTTCTTCCCCGTATCACACTAAGTCTCACATCAGACCGAGTGGGAGACAGGTCACAAGACCCTTGACTGAAGAGACCACAGGACCCGGGTTCGGGTGTGTCTTCCATAACCGATCATCTGTTTTGGAAGTTCAGGGCTCCAATCGCTGCAGACAGTGTCAGGGGCGGGCTTGTCCTCCAGGGAGCCCGGAACGTGGTGTTTTTTGAAGTCCCGTGTGCAGAACCGACAAGTCTGCCTTCCGTCAGAGGACCCTCTTTCCCTCTACAACAGACACCTCCCTCCCCAGGGCAGGACGGGGAAGACGCGGTCCATCAAGTGCGTCTGCTAAGGGAACAGAGGGACACGGCCGTGAGCCCAGTCACGGCCGCCCGTGCATGGGGAAGCCCCGGAGAGCGATCTGCCCTTCTTCTGCAGTGACTCAAGGAAGAATCAGAGGACTATGTTTTCCTCTTACCGAGCGGAGCAGCTGGCGGTGGGGGCGAGTTTGCACAGGGCACCAAGGTGGACCAGGTGCAGGTGCCCAGCTGGGCGACGACGGGCCACACCCGGGGCAGGCCATGCAGGCTGGTCCTCGGAAAGGTAGGGGCCCTCCGGCACACGGGGTGACCTGCAGGACAGAAGGGAGGGCTGGGTTGGATGACAGACAAAAGCGCCAACACCGACAAGAGCCGAAACCCAACGCAGCAGCCGTCAGCAGCGGGCACCCTCCCCTCCACCGGGTGCCCAGTGAGCAGCACGGTGCCACACGCTCCGGCCAGCCCTCTGGGGCCTGCCTGCAGCCTGGGCTGCACAGGGGGACACGGGGGTACGACCCTGACGCCGCACGTCTCCGCCGCCGCTGTCTCCAATTGGAGGAAGCCAAGGGTCCTCCTGCCCGAGAGGCAGCACACAGAGCTTCCAGCACACGGGCAAACTAGCGCCTTCCCAACAGCCAGCCGCTCTGGGCGGGACGGCCCTCCCCGCCAACTTCCCCAGCTCCACGCAACCTTGCCCGGCGCGGAAGAGGAACACGGAAACGGGACGGACGTGAAGAGCTCATTCTCCACACCAGCAAGCAGAGCCGCACCAAGGTCAACGCTCTGCCTGCAGGGCTCTGCCTGCAGGAATCTGCCAGGCCCTCTGTGCCCCCTCCGCACAAAGGGCCCTCCTACTCCACGCAGGGGCTGCCCCTGGGCGCAAAGAGAACTCGGGAGCTGGTCATCCCGGAGTCCTGCGGCGGAGCTGGCCAAGGGCTCCCGAGGGGACAAGGCTGCCCTCAGAAGGGACTCAGGCTCCGCTACAATCATCCCTATCCTCAGGGACGTCTGGATTTTACGTTCGCTACGGAACGCACCCTACATGCGTGCTTCAGGAGAGTGACATGGGGAGTCTCAACCCCACACCTGACACCAAAGGGACTGTACCAGCTCGTGCACAAATCCCCACGGTGTGCCATGAGACCGACGAGCAGCTCTAAAAGCTTCCAGGGAAGGCCCAACCCGGCGCAGGTTGGGGGACAAACACAACGTACGCACTCTGGTGCGCATCGGAATTCCCCCACAGGGAAGGAGGCATTTTCACGGCGGGCTCTTTCCCTTCCAGCCTCTATTCCCTACTACAAACGCACCATCACCGAGAGCCAGGCATTTCTGCCCACAGTACAACTGGAGGCAGCGGCCAAGACACACTTACCTCCCGAGAAAAGACAGTGTCGGGCTGTGACGTTTACCAAACCCAGGAAGACTCCAAGTTGCACAAAGCACACCGTACAAAGCTGGAGGGAGGGCTTTGCCCCTTTTCCAGTTACCAGGATCTGAATGGACATTCTAAACAGGAGAATCACCTGGCATGAGCCGGGAAACCAGTCAAAAGAACGACGACACAGAAATCCGTCTCAGTGACCCAGGATCAACCCTAGGTGCAGGAGGTCAGGAAGGAGTCAGCCGAGCCAGTAGAAGTCAGTGTGGAGCGAGGGCTCACTCTCCTCACGCTGCTTCGAGAAACCCACAGTCAAAGTCTGCGGGCCCTGGCTCCTAAGCACTCCCTCATGGCTCCTGCAGGCACCAGCCATGGCGACGGGCTCCCGGGAGAAGCAGCCCACTGGCTCCTGGGCAAGAGTTTTGAGTCTGAAAAAGGCAGCGACACGCCACACCACACCCGTCACAGGACACACAGTCTGCAGACGAGGCCAGGAACGGCTGCTGGGAGAACGGGAAGATCACCTTTCCCAGGACGAGGCCCAACAGAGCATGACCACCCCACTTCCCTGGGCCTCCGGGGCCGCCACAGATGGGCGGGCGCTTCCGGGCCACACCGGAGCCGCGCCAGGTCCCGCGTCGGCTAAAAACCACAGAAAAGGATGGAGGATTATGCTTTCTTGCGAAGACACTGCTGAAGCGATAAAAAAATTTTGCGCCTTCCTTCCTTCCTACCTTTCCCGTATCACACTAGTTTCTTGGAGGAACTGGATACTGACCCCAGGAACCCCTGCATGCTTATCCCGCATTCTCTCTACTGCTGTGCTACATATATCCTTCCCCCCAGAGCACACTAGTTTCTAGGCACATAGAACAAGAAATGCCAGCCACGTTCACTAACTTACCCAGTGTATAATAAGCTCCGTGTGCTCCACCAACAGAGGTCAGTGTTTTATAATCCGTCAGCTCCTGCGGAGCCAATTCTACAGTCCCAGGAGCGTACTTCGGTTTTGTAATTTCGGGCTTAGTCGCCCCTTCCTAGGAACACAAAACAAGATAAATCAGGAACCAAACTTCAGATCATGTGCCTACGCTTATTCAGTCAGGTAGACAACAGTAATTTACCGAAGCTATCAGAACATAAGCCCTATCCTGGGAGAAGCTGGTGGTACAAATATAAGGCAGATTCTCCTCTCTGTCCTGCCAGAGGCACAGGATCCATGAAAACAAATCAGCACAGAAAAGTTTCAACAGCTCTACAACTGAGGTGAACGGGTACAGTAACGCCACAAAGGACAGGAGAGTCCGCTGCACGTGGATAGCTCAGGGAATGCTGAGAATACCGCACTGTTACATAAAAGAGAGATCCAGCGCAGAGGGGGGATGTGGAGGGGCTTTGGGGAAGGGCAGCCTGAGTAAAAGGAGCAGGTGGGAAACATCGTAAGGCATTAAGGAAACTAGAACACTGTTACTGGCGGTGGAATGGGAAGACAAATCATGCTGTCTTGAAAATGAAACATCACTTAATTAATTTCAAGTGAGGACGGCTAAAACAAGAACCAACACCAAGATGCACCTAACTTTCCCAGGGATGAATTTCTTTTCAATATCCTCTAATGAACTGTAAGGGAAAGACACTGAAAACAAGAATGCCCATACAGACACTGGCTTCACTAGGTGAGTCTGGAAAATGAACAAATGTGCTTTATCCAGTCCTACGGCATTAAGCACAGAATCACATTCTAAACTGTAAGTTAAAAGCATAAGTTAAAAATTCTCATCAGCAGATGCAAACGTGAAGATGCACACTCACACCAACCCACGGTTTATGTCTCAGAATCCCCTGGTACTTATATAGTCACACAAGGTCATTAACAACAAGAGACTGTACCTCATCCCAGGAAGATTCTCTTCCTCTCTCTTCTTTAAAGTGGCGCACTGACACACCATCTGTAAAATGTATTTACTGGTACATTAATGAGAATATTCACGAATGTATATTAAAACCACCATGTGCGTCTATCTCCGTTCGTGGATGTGTCAAAACAAAAGTGGCAGAAAAGACTTTCAAAGAGTTAGAGCATTTTCTGAAAAAAATGCTTAAGTCATGGTTGGGATATATTTCAAACCAAGTAGTAAGAGGAAAACACGTAAAAAGATTGCATATGGAATTTGGGTTTGCGCACTATGTATTTCTAACATTTGAAGTTTGCTCTTGTTTTAGTTTTTTCTTTTCTTCTGTTTTTAAATGGAGGTACCGGGAATGAGCACAAGGAATTCGGCATCATAAGCAAGCATTCTATTTACCACTAAACTATGTAAATCCCCGAGTCAACTAGCTTCTCGGCATAGATAAAATAAAATACAAAACAGTCTTTCACTGTTCACTGCCTTACAAAATATGTTAGTTTGCTGAAGCGCAAAAGATCTTTGAGGCCTTCTTCCCCGTATCACACTAAGTCTCACATCAGACCGAGTGGGAGACAGGTCACAAGACCCTTGACTGAAGAGACCACAGGACCCGGGTTCGGGTGTGTCTTCCATAACCGATCATCTGTTTTGGAAGTTCAGGGCTCCAATCGCTGCAGACAGTGTCAGGGGCGGGCTTGTCCTCCAGGGAGCCCGGAACGTGGTGTTTTTTGAAGTCCCGTGTGCAGAACCGACAAGTCTGCCTTCCGTCAGAGGACCCTCTTTCCCTCTACAACAGACACCTCCCTCCCCAGGGCAGGACGGGGAAGACGCGGTCCATCAAGTGCGTCTGCTAAGGGAACAGAGGGACACGGCCGTGAGCCCAGTCACGGCCGCCCGTGCATGGGGAAGCCCCGGAGAGCGATCTGCCCTTCTTCTGCAGTGACTCAAGGAAGAATCAGAGGACTATGTTTTCCTCTTACCGAGCAGAGCAGCTGGCGGTGGGGGCGAGTTTGCACAGGGCACCAAGGTGGACCAGGTGCAGGTGCCCAGCTGGGCGACGACGGGCCACACCCGGGGCAGGCCATGCAGGCTGGTCCTCGGAAAGGTAGGGGCCCTCCGGCACACGGGGTGACCTGCAGGACAGAAGGGAGGGCTGGGTTGGATGACA